>NC_142064.1:293369661-293689818 GCF_059756535.1 Pantherophis guttatus
GAGAATTAAGATATTTAATTGTGAATGTTTTAACGGCAGCTAGAATTGTATTTCCTAAAAACTGGAAAGGAGAGAAGATACCCACGGATGACGACGTTATTAAGAAAATTCTGGAGTGTGCTGAAATGAGTAAATTGACATTTGAAATTAGGGAACAAGAAGATAAACAATATTATTTGATATGGGATTTATTTTATCAATGATTAGACAAGAAAGAATGAAAATGAAATATGAAATATGAAATGGATAATAAAACATATAAAGAGGGGTTTTTTTCCCATATGGAGGATAACTAAATAACTAAATAAATAAATTTAACAATTTATTACATCATTATTCTCATTTACCAAATGAGAATAATGATATAATAAATTGTTAAATTAGAAAATGCTGGATAGAGGATTAAGCACAAAAGATTTGTAACCGATCAATATACTTTCTGTAATTGTAATGGACGATAATTGTTTTATGTTTTAAGTTTTGTTTAAAAATTAAAAAAAATTCTCAACAAAACAAAACAAAACACTGTCAAACTATTCACTAAGTCTGCACTACTATTAATCTTCTCATCGGTCCTATCACCCATCTCCTCCCACTTATGACTGTATGACTGTAATTTTGTTGCTTGTATCCTTACGATTTATATTGGTATTGTTTCCTGATTGCTTATTTGTACTCTATGACTACCATTATTTATTTATTATTATTTATTAATGGAACTTGTATGCCGCCCTATCTCCAATGGACTCAGGGCGGCTCACAACAATTAAAACAAAGCAAACAAACCATTAAAACAAAAAATCCAGGTTAAAATTAACAAAAATTCAATAAAACCCAGTTAAAATTCTATTAAAACCCCCATCAATCCAGGGCGGCCAGGTGAAATAGCCACATTTTCAGGCCACGGCGGAAAGAGCGAAGGTCGGGGGCCACCCGGAGCTCCAGAGGGAGTTGATTACAAAGGGTGGGTGCGTCCACAGAGAAAGCTCTCTTCCTGGGGGTACACAGCTGCCACTGTCTGGCCGACGGCACCCTGAGTAGGCCCTCCCTGTGGGAACGCACAGGGCAATGGGAAGCTGTTGCTGGCTGCAGATGGTCCGCCAAATATCCCGGGCCTAAGCCATGTAGGGCTTTATAGGTCATCACCAGCACCTTGAATCTCACCCGGAGGGCAACCGGCAACCAATGCAAGTCACGCAGGAGAGGTGTAACGTGGGAGTGTCGAAATACTCCCATCACTACCCGCGCAGCCGCATTCTGCACCAGATAAAGCCTTCGAGTGGTCTTCGAGGGCAGCCCCATGTAGAGAGCATTGCAGTAGTCAATACGGGAGGTGACAAGCGCATGAGTGACTGTGGGTAGGGCATCACGGTCCAAGTAGGGGCGCAACTGGCGCACCAGGTGAACCTGGGCAAGTGTTGTACCTTATGATTCTTGATGAATGTATCTTTTATTTTATGTACACTGAGAGCGTATGCACCTCAGACAAATTCCTTGTGTGTCCAATCACACTTGGCCAATAAAAAATTCTATTCCAGAATTCTATTCTACCAGGATCATCGGCGTCTTCACTTCCACTCAGATTTTGATAACGAGTAGCACAGATCTTTTTATCTGTTTAGAACAAACCCTATCACTCTATGCACACTTAACTGGAGTGGGTGAGGTGGGGGATGATTTTCATGGGGGCAGAAGAGGGACTTGGCACCGAAGGCTTCGCTCCCATCTTCCTATCTATAGCCATAGGCATTGAAAGCCTGGCTTTCTCGCAGCAAGGCCCGATAGAGACGCAGCGCTTCAGTCCTCCTGGACACTCCCGGGTGGCGGGGCGCCTGGACTCCTGTGATGGAGGGAGAAGTCCAGGCTGGAGATACTAAATAGGCAGTCAAGCTAAGTGCCTGAAGGACCCTATCCTGTCACTGGGAGTCCAGAGGCTTCAGCAAGCGGCGTGTGAAACTTCAACCGGGCTCCTCGAGAGGACCGTAGTTTGAGGACCTAATTTAGCACAATTTAAAAAATGCAAATAATTTTTCTGCGGATCATCAAAATTTTCTCGCGGATCACTGGTTGGTAACCACTGCTATAGGCCACCCAATCAAGCAGAAAAAATAGAAGTCCTTTTTGCCAACCAACTAACCAATGTATGTAGGAAACACACTACAATAGTAATGGGGGACTTCAATTACTTCAGTTTTCAATTGGAAAACTAATTCTGCACCAAGTGAGAAATCAAACCGGTTCCTAACCAGCTAACCTAGCTGACAATTTTGTTGTCCAAAAGGTAGAGGAGGGAACTGGAGGGACAGCCCAGTGGTTGGATTCAGCCAGTTCGCTCCAGTCTGGCCAAACTAGTTGTTAACTTGTTCTGCAGTTTGGCGAACCGGCTGATTCGACCACTGGCTAGCCCTGCCCTTTGCCCCTCCCCTCCCAGTCACTCCTCCCCTGGCCTGAGAAGGTAAGGGCAACAGCGGGGCAGGGAGACTTCTTCCGGGTAGGGCTGGAAATCTCCACCGTAGAGGGCGATACAAGAAGTAGTGCAAGGAGTAACGCAGCCCTTGCCGGTCAGAGTGAGGTAATGGCGCTATTGCGGCAAGGTGGGGCGCAGCAGGAGGCCAAAGCGGTGGTGGCGATAACCGAAGCCTTATTGCGGGAGCGAAGTGCCCCTGTACTTGCCTTTGTGCCGCAACAGCATTCTGCCTTTGTCGTGGTACGTCTGCGCTCAAGACAGCCCTCACGTCCCACTTCGGTCTCAGAGCTGTAAGCTGGGACGGAGAGAAGCAGCCGGGTCTGATTCTCTGGCGCCTCTTCTCTTGCTGGACCGGCTGCCCGACAGCCAGGGTTTTAAAAAAGATTTTTGCAGCAGGAAATGGCGGCCAGTTAATTCTGGCCTTTGTTGATGCAGCTAGGCATGCCTCTGTCGCCTCGTGGCCTGGCCCCATATGTGCCACCGCATGGCCTGCGTGCTGACCCGACCCTTGCCACCGCATGGCCTGTCCGCTGGCCACTGTTGCTGGCTCATGGCTAAAGTGGCTCCCCACTGCTTGCGCAGTGCATTGCAATTTAGTGTGTGACCCTACCCCACTCGCCCCCAGCAACAGCAGTGGCGGACAGGTTGGGCCTCCCACAAGCCATGAGGCAGTGGCAGCGGCAGCACGGGTCGGGCCAGCGGGGAGGTCAGGCCAGTGGGTGGGTCGTACGGCAGCGGTGGTGGCGGCACAGATTGGGACAGATTGGGCAGGCCATGAGGTGACCAAGGCACACCCAGCTGCACCAATGAAGGCCGGATGTTTGACGTGACTGTCATTTGAAGGTGGCCAACAATATTTTATATCGGTAATGAAAATCAAGTAGCCTAGCCACCTACGGCTTCCTGCTGCAAAAATCGTTTTTAAAAACCTGTCGGTCAGGGAGACCCAGCAAGGGATGAGAATCAGGCCCAGCCTCTTCTCTCCGCTGCAGTGCTGGAGTTCTGGACGTGGCTCACAGCTCCGAGCCAGAACTGGTGGGAGGCGAGGGCTGCCTTGAGCACAGATGTCCCGGGGCGAAGGGGGAATGCTGATGCTGCTCAAAGGCTACTACAGGGGCGCTTCGCTCCGGCACTACCACGGCCACCACTGCTTCGGCCACCTGCACCACCACACCTTGCTGTGAGTGACTTCGAGTTGGCCACGCCTATTCAGTCACATGACCTGCCCCCAGCCACGCCTACCTAGCCGGTCATTAGGGAGAACTGGTTGTTCAATTACCCTATTTTTGGGAGTATAAGAGGAACCTTTTTCCCCCAAAAAGAGGGTGAAAATCTGGGTCCGACTTATACTCCGAATGTTGCCCCGCCCAGCCTCGCAAACAGAGATTTCAGAGGCTCTGAAAGAAGCTTCAGAAAAAGAAGTTCTTTTTGTTAGGTATAATTACAGATTGTACGGTCATAGAGACTAAATTGATTTTAAATTTAATAACAGCAGCCAGGCTTTTGGTGGCGCAGTATTGGAAGAAGGAAGACTTACCTACTATTGAAGAATGGACATTAAAAGTAGTGAATTTAGCAGAGATGGCAAACATTTTGGCATACTTGAAGGACCATTCATGAAAGATATATATCGGAATGGAGAAGATGGATTGACTATATTCGAAACAAATATCGGGCTAAAAAGTTTCAAACAGCTTATGGATGAAACCAACATTTTCTTTTTGAATTATGTTTTGTTGGTTGAAAGGGGAGTTAAAGAGCAAGAGGGAGTTGGGAGCCTACAGAAAGTTAGCATATTTTAGTTTATGATTGTTAAATGTTACACCCTGTATTTGCCCTGGGAAGTCCAGAGTGGGTGGGTTGGGGGAGGGGGGATGAGGGATGGGGGGTGGGGGGAGGAGGGATGGGGTAAAAATTGTTGTAATATTTGATAAAACTTTCTAATAAAAAAAAAGCCTCTGAAAGGCTTTTATCTAAAATAATATGGTTAGCAACAAAAGAAGAATCAGTAAAGGTTCTAACCAAACTGTTAACAAACCTGGAGAATGACACAATAACCAACAGATCACAAGAGGTTAATCTATAGATCAGTACCAAAGAAAGGAGATTGAACAGTACAGCCCGAGCTGCCGCTGCAGCAGCCCCCCCAGCCTCTAAGCCCCCCCCACTTGGTGGAGCCTCCACTTTTAGGAGCAGTCCACCACCAAGGGGGCCCTGCTGCTGAGGCCTCAGCCAGAGGGGGGAACCGGCGGTCCTGCCACACGAGGACCCCGCGTGGACTCCCCAAGCAGAGGCGGCGAGAGAAGGCTTGAGCAGCGTCTCTCCCGGCAGAGCGGAGTCGGCGGCAGCGGCCCCGGGGGCCTTTCGGGGGGGGGGGGGCTCGAGTAGGAAGCGCTTCCCGAGGCAGCCTCTCAAGGACGGCGGGGGGGGGTCCTCTCTGCCGCCCACCCGTGCCCAGCGGAGGCGAGACCGGCGGCGGCCGCTGTCCGGTGCTGAAATCCCGGCCGGCTCCTGTGCGGGAGCCGCTGAACCCCTCAATGTCGGGCCCCCCTGCAGGGGATCCCCGTGGGCCCCGAGCTGGCCGCGCTTGAGACCAGGGGATCCCGGTCGATCCCTCCTTTCCCGCCACTGGGGGGATCCCAGGCAGCCCCCGGGGAAGAAGGGGGCCCGGGCGGCCCTCGGGAGGCTCGTCCCCTCCTCGCCCGGCACTGGGCCTGCCGCCCCCCTCGGGAGGAGCGCCCTTCGCCCCACGGGGACCTTGGCCGCCATCGCGACTCTGTGGGCCGCCCTGGGAGCGGGGTGGGCCGAGCAAGGGCTTCTGCTCTCCCGGAGCCCCGAGCGTGCCGTGGAAAGGCCCGCCAGAGCCCCGGGGACCCCGCGGAGGGGAGCAGCGGGGCCGCCCATCGCGGGGCGGGGCGGGGCGGGACTGGCGCCTCCCGCCCCGCCTCCGAGCCGAGAAACGAAAGTGAGCTCCTCGGGCGCCCCACTCGCGGTTTCTGCGCAGCTGCCTTCCGCGCCCTCCGTCCAGGCGCCGGTGGGGAGGGGGCTGCTCCCCGCCCTTGGCCCGAGAGACCGGCGGCCCTCCGGAGGGTGCAGGTGAGGCCGCTTTCTCTCCCGCCCAAGAAGGGGCCCCCCGACTCCCACGGAAGGGCCCGGGTGGTCAGGGGCCCCTCCAAGCGGGGGGACGGGGGGGTCCCTGGGGTGGAAGCCTGGCTTATTCACCAGGCCAGGACCCTCCGGGACCCCTGGGCTGCCCGGGCTGAGCTTGAGGGCACCGGGGAGCGGACGGATGCCCAAAGAGGCCGCCCCAGCCACTGGGCTACCTCCCCCGTTGGCAAGAAGCCCCCTTGCTTGGCCAGGCCTAGCTCTTCTCTGCCCCACTTCCCGCAGGGCAGGAAAGTCTAGGGGGTGGAGGGGGGGCTGGCCTCTGGACTTTAATGGGAGGAGGGCTTCAGGGCAGCTTCCCTGCAGGGGGGAGAGGGGCTGAGAAATGCCCCCCCCAAGAGCCCCCAGGCTGCCTGGGGAGATTTCAACCTTCCATCCGCGGGTGAGACGTCAGAGGCGGCTCGGGAGTTCATGGCTTCCATGACGGCCATGGACCTGACCCAGTTAGTTCAAGGCCCCACTCACATAGGAGGACACACTCTGGACTTGATTTTCATCTCTGGTCAGACATTAAACCCTTGTCATGGACAGATCATTCACTCCTTCACTTGGACTTTCCTACCGCTTCCCCCTGCCGCAGGGAGACGGAACCGACTAAATGGTTCCGTCCCAGGCGCCTGATGGATCCTGAAAGGTTCCTGACGGAGTTTGGGCCATTTCCTGAGACTCTGACACACGACTCGACTGAAGAGCTGGTGGCCGCCTGGGAGAGTGCGGCCACCAGAGCTTTGGATCGTGTCGTGCCTTTGCGGCCTCTGACCCGATGCCGATCTCAATTGGCTCCTTGGTTCTCTGAGGAGCTGAGAGAGATGAAGCGTCGGAAAAGACGCCTAGAGAGCATTTGGAGGACTAGTCATTCTGATTCCGACCGGACACAGGTGAGGTCTTATATCAAGACCTACCTAGTGGCGATAAAAGCGGCAAAATCTAACCATTTTTCCGCTCTTATTGCATCTGCCCAGCCGCCCTGTTCAGGGTGACCCACTCTCTTCTTCGGGGGGGAGTGTGGGAGGATCCCTTGCAGGGTCGTGCTGAAGATATTGTGCAATTCCTGCACGATAAAGTCGCTCGGATTCGGGAAGGCTTGGACTCCGACTGGGTGAGTCCGGGGGAGGAGACGAGGGCAGGTCTTGAGAATATTATCTGGGAGGAGTTTGATCCTGTGGCTCCCGAGGATGTGGACAGGGTTCTGGGTAGGATTAGTGCCGCCACATGTTTATTGGACCCGTGTCCCTCCTGGTTGGTGCTGGCCTCCCGGGAAGTTACACGAGGCTGGCTCCAGGGGATTATAAATGCTTCTCTGAGTGAGGGTGCCTTTCCCGCCGCCTTGAAAGAGGCGGTGGTGAGGCCCCTCCTTAAGAAGCCTTCCCTGGACCCAGCTGAATTAGTTAACTATCGTCCGGTCTCCAACCTTCGTTTTGTGGTGAAGGTTGTTGAGAGTGTGGTGGCACGACAACTGCCCAGGCACCTGGATGAAGCTATCTATCTAGACCCGTACCAGTCGGGCTTCAGGCAGGGGCACAGCACAGAAACGGCATTGGTCGCGTTGGTGGATGATCTCTGGAGGGCCCGGGACAGGGGTTGCTCCTCTGTCCTAGTCCTATTAGATCTCTCAGCGGCTTTTGATACCATCGACCATGGTATCATGCTGCAGCGGTTGAAGGGGTTAGGAGTAGGGGGCACCGTTTTGCGGTGGTTCTCTTCCTTCCTCTCCGGCCGCTCGCAGTTCGTGTTGGCAGGGGGGCAGAGGTCGACCTCGAGGCGTCTCGCATGGGGAGTGCCACAAGGGTCGGTCCTCTCGCCTCTTCTGTTCAACATTTATGTGAAGCCGCTGGGTGAGATCATCCGTGGTTTTGGGGTGAAGTGTCACCTGTACGCTGATGATACTCAGCTGTACATCTCCACCCCAGACCACCCCAACGATGCCCTTGATGTGATGTCTCGCTGCCTGGAGGCCGTGCAGGTCTGGATGGGGAGGAACAGGCTCAGACACAACCCTTCCAAGACCGAGTGGCTGTGGCTACCGGCGTCCCGATATAGTCAGCAGGTGCCATCGCTGACTATTGGGGGTGAATCTTTGCCCCCCACAGAGAGGGCTCGCAATCTGGGTGTCCTTCTGGACGCACGGCTGTCTTTAGAAGAGCATATGACGGCCATGGCCAGGGGGGCCTTTTATCAGGTTCGCCTGATCCGCCAGTTGCAGCCCTTTCTGGACCGGGACGCCTTGCGCACGGTCACTCACGCCCTTGTCACCTCCCGGCTGGACTATTGTAATGCTCTCTACATGGGGCTCCCCTTGAAGAGCACTCGGAGGCTCCAGCTGGTCCAGAATGCGGCCACACAGGTAGTTATGGGCGCACCTCGTTGTGCCCGCGTGACACCCCTCCTGCGCGAGCTGCACTGGCTCCCAGTGGTCTTCCGGGTGCGATTCAAGGTGTTGGTTACCACCTTTAAAGCGCTCCATGGCACAGGACCCAGATACCTTCGAGACCGTCTTCTGCCACCAATAGCCTCCCACCGACCAGTCCGTTCCCACAGAGAGGGTCTCCTCAGGGTGCCATCGGCCAAGTTATGTCGGCTGGCGACACCCAGGGGGAGGGCCTTCTCTGTGGGAGCCCCAGCCCTGTGGAACGAACTGCCCCCGGAAATACGTAAGATCTCCGACCTCCGGGTGTTCCGCTGCGCTCTGAAGACCCTGTTGTTCCGCCAGGCAGGGCTGTCAATATAATAATTTTAAATTGGGGTATTTTAATTTTTGGGGTTTTAAATCGGCCAAATCTATTTAATTATTTTAATTTTTAATTATTGTTGTGTCTTGTGTTTTTAAATTGGCTGTACACCGCCCTGAGTCCTTCGGGAGAAGAGCGGTATAGAAATAAAATTATTATTATTATTATTATTATTAAGGAGCCAATGCGCAGCTTTCCCTTCCAGGCCCAGCAAAGGGAACCAAGGAGCCCCATGGAGACCTCAGGGAAGCAGACGGCCTTGGGGCAGCTGGGCCAGGAGGCCATCTGTCCACTCTGCCTGGACCTCTTCGAGCAGCCGATGGGCCTGTCCTGCGGGCACAACTTCTGCCGCGACTGCCTGGCCCAGCTGCCCCCTAGGTTTTCCTGCCCCCAGTGCAGAGCCAAGGTGGGGCATGACAGCGCCTACCCCAACCAACCCCTGGCAAACATCGTCTGCCATCTGAAGAGGCTACGGCTGTCTGGGGGAGCCCAGGAGGAGAGCAGCCACCGCCAGCTGTGCCAGGAACACGGGCAGCCCCTGCAGACCTTCTGCTCCAGTGAGAAGAGCCTCCTCTGCCCCGGCTGCCTGGAGGGGCACCAGGACCACCCCCTCCTCTCTCTGCCCGAGGCTGCCCAGGAGTACAAGGTAGGGGGCGGGCAACCGCAACTGCATGGGGCACTCCATCAGCTCTTGGGAAGGGGGGGGGCGCAGGTAGAGGGGGTCACCCGAAGTCCCCAGAAAGATGGGAAGATGATCCTGGCGGCAGTGAGAGGCCCACAAAGGCTACCAGTTAAAAAATGGCGGAGGAGGGCCAGGTGCTTTTTCGGCAGCGAGAGAGGAGATGGGGGGGCAGACAGTCTTGTAGGCCCCTGCCTGCCTCTGGGGCCCCCCAGCAGGGCCTCTCCTCTGCTGCCACTGTGGACCCAGGAATGGCCCCCTCTCTTCCACATGCAGGACCTACTGGATGGCCTCTTGGAATCCCTGAGGAAGGAGGGGCAGAAGCTGCTGGAGCAGAGGCAGGCAGAAGAGCAGAGCCGGCAGGAATGCCAGGTGGGTCTTTTGGGGAGGGGGCAGGAGGCAGCTGGGAAATCTCCCCCCTCCCTCTGAGTTCCCCCCTTCTCTGCCCCCCTCCCCAGGAGCAATTTGCCTCTGAGGAGCAGAAGGTGGGCCTGGCGCTGGAGTCCCTGCAGGAGCTGCTCCGGGGGGGGCAGTCGGTGTGGCTGGCCTGGGTGGCCGAGCAGAAGGAGAAGATGGAGGCCGAGTGGGGGGTCACCCTGGCCCAGCTCTCCGGGGAGGCCTCCCGCCTGCAGCAGCTGATGGCCCAGACGGAGCGGAAGTGCCGGCAGCCGGACGGGGAGTTCCTGCAGGTGGGGAGGGGCTCTGGCTGGCCTCAAGGTGGGGGGGGGAGCAGAGGTTTCCCTTGCAAGGGCCGGGACCCACTTCTCTCTTCTCCTCTTTCAGGACATCCAGGACACCGTAGACAGGTAGGCGCCCTCTTCCCCCCCCTCCCCGGTCCGGTCTTCGTGGGTCGCTTTGTGCTCGGAATTTCTGGATCCTTTAGGATGTTGTTGCCGAGAGATGCTGGTGGTGGGACCTTTGGTCTTCTCTGAGCTCGGCCGGTTTCCTGCAGACCTTTCAATACCTGACTTAAGTAACATCCCCAGTGCTGGGGGGGAGGGGGGCTTGCTCTCTCTCGATATGCGAGGAGGTCGCTCTCAATTGGGGTGCCGTGTATGGCTTGGTTGGTGGTCAGGCCTTGCAAACAACACAGCTGAGGATCCACCAGCGCAGACAGACAGACGACCCAACAGCAAACAGCAGCCTCACCAGGGAGCCACCAAGAAGGCGACAAGAGCAGGCCAGTCGTACAGGCACTCCTCGACTTACGACCACAGCTGAATCCAAAATTTCTGTTACTGAGACAGTTGTTAACTGAGTTTTTTTCGGCCTTTCTTGCCACACTCGTTAAGTGAATCACTGCAGTTGATAAGTTAGTAAGCTGGTTGTTAAGTGAATCTGGCTTCCCCATTATCTTTGGTTGTCAGAAGGTCACATGACCTTGGGACACAGCAATGGTCATAAGTGTGAACCATTTGACAAGCATCTGCATTTTGTTGACGTGACGGTGGGGAGGCTACAAAGGTTGAAACTCTGAAAAATGGCCGTAGGTCGCTTTTTTCACTGCCGTAACTTTGAAAGTTCACAAAACGAAGAGTTGGGGATTACTGGGAGAGAGACGGTAACAAGGGCAGCCAATGAACAGGGATGGCAACAGATCAGCCAATGAAGGCTGTTTAGGAACAGAAACTGAAGGGAGGAGTCTGGGCGTGGCTTAGGCAACTGAGTCTGTGCAGAAGCTAAACGGGAAGCAGTCTCTCTACCAGGTTGGAAGAATCTGCTGTTGGTATTGTACATTTGCTCATCTGTTGTTATGTATATAAAGAAGTGAATGAGTCCAGCTGAATCAGTTATCTGTGAGTGCTTTCTGGATTTGATTTTGCAAGAAACTCTGACATTACCTGTGGATTGAATGGGAGCAAACCGCTCTCCCTTGTAGCGCTGATGACGTTACTCAGTTGGGTAGTGAAATGTCTGCAAGAAAAGAGCCGAGCCCCAAGGACCCTCAGTGCAACTATTCTCCTCTGCTGGAGCTTAACGTTCTCCGCAGCCATTCAGACCAGCCCACGGGCAGGCTGCCCAGTTGGGGTGGGAGGAAGGGGTGGAAACTCAGTTGTTGCAGGAAACCTGGTTTCTTTGCTTAGGACCTCTTAGTCCTTGGGATAGTAGGATCGGAATCACATTGACGTTTGTGTTGAGTTTGTGTCTTTCCTCACTTCTTTACTGACCTCTACACTGGTTCAGTGCGCAGGGTCTCTTGCGATCAAAGCAACGAACAACGGTTGCATAACAAACAAGCCAGGATTCATACCACATCCTAAACTCAGGTTGGCAAAACCCACGGCCCCCTCTGCGATCTCTTCTTTCTCCTCCATTTTCACGGAGTCTTTGCACCACCCGAGGTTTAGGTAGATGCTGGGGCTCAGCAACCCTGACAGCGGCCTTTTGGGGTGCCGTTATGCTTTAAGGGAGATTCGGGTTAATATCCGTGTTCCAGGAAAAAAACCCAACTCCAAGTAAAGGCTCTGAAGTTCTCTTTACTAGAATAGGTAAACTGGCACATCTGGGAAAACCCGAATCTGAGAGGTCCAGGTTTTCCCTCAGTAAGTCAAAACCCCCAAAACCATCCTCTCAGTCGATCATATGCTCCAATCAACGTCCATCTCATCTTGAGACCTCACTCCGACCACTCCTCCTCCAGATGCAGAATCGCCCTGATCTTGACTGACAGACAACCCCTCTCCTTAATCCCCCCTCCCCACTTTCCCACCCATGAGAAGAAGGTGGCAGCATGGAAGCTTCCGGCCTAATATGGCTTCCAAAGCTGACACCCGAGTCCTGTATTCACCTCGCAAGATGCTGGAAAGGGCCGGCTTGTTTCACACACCCCCATGGCCAACCCAACCCTCACCCAGCCTCCCCCCGTCTTGTGGGGAGGGAGCCGGGTAGCTGTGTGAGGCCTCCCTCCTTGTGTCGCAGGTGCCGGAGTTACCTGGTAGGACGCGCAGAAAGGGTCTCTCCAAGGCTGCAAGACAGACACGGGGCCTTCTTGGAGAAAAACGCTTCTGTAAGGCAGGTGGTGGACAATTCCAAAGGTGAGGGGCCCTTTCAGGAGGAGCCTCAGGAGTTCTGGGGGATTCTGGGCCCCTCTTCTGCCCTCCTTTTCTACTGGGGGATCTCGGGGGGGCAAGAGCGAATCCAGCTCCAGCCAACCTCTGGCTGGGTAAAGGAGGGGCTGCCTCCTCCACCCCCACCAGTCACCCCCAAACCGTGGCCCTCGGGGGCGGGTCAGTGGGCATCTGGCAGGCACCGAGACACTGCTGCCAACAGGGTGGCTTCTCATGGGCATCGCCCACTGGCGGCTGTTTCTCATCCCGGCCTCCTCGTTTTTTCCTTTCCTCCTCCGTATCTCAGCCTCTCTGCAGAAGACTCTGACCAGGGGGAACCTGGATCGACTTCTGGCCACCGGTAATACCCTGGGGCTGTGGGGGGGGGGAACGAGGCAATGTGGGAGGGGCTTGCAAAGACCACCTGCCCTCGTCAGGCCTCACAGCAACGTTTTCCCCAAATCGCCAGGAGTGACTCCTGCCAGGAGTGGCTTCCTCCATGGGGTGGAAGCCCCGAGGGATGCCGAGAGTTGGGGGCCCAAAGGCAGCCTCTGGGGGAGGCTGGAGTCCCTCATCAGCCACACAGAGCCGGCCCTTCCCTGCCGTGCCTTGGCCGTTCCAGGAAAAAGCCACGGTTGAGGGCACTCGGCTGGGCAGGCCTTCCCGGGCATAGAAGAGCCTGGCGAGGGGCTCAGCTTTGAGCTGTGCCTTGGGAGAAGTGGGGGAGGAGGCTTCCTCAGACACCGCAGCCTGATCTTAACCTCTGTCCCCTTCCTCCCCAGCTCCTGCTCCAGAGAAGCCAACATCTCGAGGTAACTGAGGAAATGGGGCCTTTCCGTGGAGGGGGTGGGGCCCAGCAGAAGCCCCCTGTCTCCCCTTGACGTTGGGCGTCCCGTGCCTGGCAAGGGCCCTGCCTGAGCCAGCCCTCCAGGCGGCTGAAGGCTCGGCAGGCGCTGCCTGTAAACGGGGGGGGGGGGGCTCCAAAGCAGCCACCCAAACGTGGCGGGTGGGCCTGGGGCAACTGCAGGGGGCTCTCCGGGGGGAGGTTTGGGCAGCTGACAAGCCGCCCCAGGAAGGTCCCTGGTGCAGACCGGCCCCCACTGAGCCCAGCGTTTCCATTGCTAAGGGAGGCCCTTGTTAAGTTAATGTTGCCCCGTTTTACAACCTTTCTTGGGGCGGTTGTTAAGTGAGTCACTGCAGTTGTTAGCAACACCGTTCTCAAGTGAACCTGGCTTCCACGCTGACTTTGCAAAAGGGGAGGCAGAGGCTGCCGAAGGGGCTCCCGTCACCCCCCGGACTCTGCAGCCGTCATAAATCCATGCCAGTTGCCACCGGTCCAAATTTTGACCAGGGGGATGCTTCAATGGTCGTAAGTGTGAAAAACGGTCATAAGTCACTTTTTCAGTGCCATTGTAACTTCAAACTGTCACTAAACGAACGGTTGTAAGCCAAGGACTGCCTGTGCTACCTCCAGGTGCCCTGGGCAATTAAAGTAAACGCCGTGCCTAGCCTTGGTCAGGCCCATCTTGTCCTGCCAGGGACCCACGACCCCCCCACCCTTCAGAGGCAGCCCCACTGACCTCAGGCTGCAGAGACCCACCGTCTGTAGGAATTGGCCCGACCTTTTTTGGGGGGTGCTTGCCAGGCAGGGCTCCAGAGATGACCCAACGGCCCGGTTTCCTCCCTTCGCCCGCTAAGCAGGTGCAGCAGCCTCGCTGCCCTTCCCTGAGGGGGGGGGGGTGAAGCATCCTCGGGGAACTGGGAACCAGCCCCGCCCTGCTTTGCCCTCCCCTGTCCCCAGCCTGCCTTCTGTTCTGCCCCAGCTACGGACCCCAGAGAACGCAGCACACACAAAGTCCGTACAAACCTTAGTTTACTAATTAAGGACTACTAACGAGCTTTCTTAATAGTTGCTCGAACACAAACAGAGTTTCTGTTCTCTGTCCTGCAGTTTATATCAAGCCGAACAAGTCAACCGCCCACCTCCGGCTCCGGTGCCAATGGTCGAGTGTGAGTTGGGACAAGAGTTACAACGATTTCCCGGAGACGCCAGAGAGGTTCGACCGGGAATTGTGCGTCCTGGGTTCTGAAGGGTTCACCACAGGATGGAAGTGGTGGGAAGTGACCGTGAAGGAGCCAGACAGTGTCCTTGTGTTGGGCAGACCATGCTGGGCCATCGGGGTGGCCAAGGAGTCCGTCCGCAGGAAGGGGAGCTTCCAGCTGAGCCCCCAGGAGGGAATCTGGGCCGTGGGGAAGAGTGCTGGGGGGGAGATGGTCGCTTTCTCCAAGAGTCCGCAGAAGCTGAGCTTGCGATGTCCGCCGCGGAAGCTGCGGGTGAGGCTGGGCTATGAGGCAGAAACGGTGGAGTTCCTGGATGCGGAGACGGAGACTTTCCTCCACAGCTTCCAGACGGGGCCCTTCCTTGGCGAGACGCTCCGGCCTTTTTTCTATCTGGGCCAGCAGGGGCTCTGCCTTTCAATGTGAGGGATTATCCTATGAAAAGTATTTGGGACTGATAGTCCTCAACTTACAACCGTTGGCAGCCATCCCCAGGGTCACCTGGTCAAAATTCGAGGACGCTTGGCAACTGACTCGCATTTATGACAGTTGCAGCGTCCTGTAATCACGCGATCCCCTTTCGTGACCCCCTCTGACCAGCAGAGTCCATGGAGAAGCCAGATTCACTCAACGGCCGTGGGACTCATTCAAGAACTACAGTGATTTGCTTAGCATATGTGGCAAGAAAAGTCGTAAAATGGGGCAAAACAAATTTCTCACTTGGCAACGTCAATTTTGGGCTCAACTGTGGTTGTAAGTTGAGGACTACCTGCAGCCCTCCAGTGTGGAGTCCACCTTAGCCACCTCCCCGATTCCTGTTCATGCAGGGGGGGGGAATGGACGTAACTTGAAGCAGAAGAGATGGGGCTGTAGAGGAGGCTGCTGGGCCTCCTGGCACCTTCAAGACCGTATCTGGCAAGAGGGCCGGATGTTGTCCATTGTCCTCTGGGACGTCCTTCCAACCCTCCCCTCTAGAGTCTGCTAGGGTTTCTTGGTGGTCTCCCCTCCACCCACCATGTCTGACCTTCTTATAATTTTGCCATGCTCAGTCCAGGCTGGTTGGGGGATGCCAAGAGCTTCTGGGCTGCCCATGGCTGGGGGGTCCGGCTGACCGAGAGGTTGTGGGGCTGAGATGCAGCAATGCCTCCTGGCCCCTCTGAGCCCCCTTTTCAAGTGTCCCCTTGTGTGGGCGAATCCCTGGATGCCGCCTCCTGCTAGATGCTGCAACCTTGCTCAACCATGGCACCCAGGAGATGTGAGGACTTCAACTCCCAGAATTCCTCAGCCAGCATAGCTACCTGGAGACTTTTGGTGCTGGAAGTCCCTGCATCCTCCAGGTGCTGCCAAGGTTGGGAATCCCGGCCTTACTCTGTGGCTGGCAGTTTAGATGAGAGATAGACGGTTAAAGGACCTTTATAATCAATAACTTCATTACTTGTATCCTTACGATTTATATTGACTGTTTCCTAATGTGATTTGATTCCTTATTTGTTCCCTGTGACTATCATTAAGTGTTGAACCTTATGATTCTTGACAAATGTATCTTTTCTTTTACATACACTGAGAGCATATGCACCAAATTCCTTGTGTGTCCAATCACACTTGGCCAATAAAGAATTCTGTTCAATTCTAATTCTAATTCTAATCTATTCTGATATCTTAATATCTGTGTGTTATTCTACAGAACATTTAAAACACCACAAAGACACCCACAACCCCCATCCTAAGCACACATGGCAGCAACAACAGAATCAAATCGGCCACTCGACCGGCTCCATCTCCGTGTGTGGAGCCGGGATCGAAGGCAGGCTCAGCAGCTGTTTTCAAACTTTTGTCATTTTGAAGGTCTCTCATAGCTTTAGAAGTAGCTAATGAGCAATTTCCAAATGTGACTAGAAAGTGAGGTGCTTGTGACTTGGTGTCCTTTAAAAGGCTCTGAGGTGGACGGCTGATGGGGTCGTCTCCTGGGGCTCCAACCAGCGTCCCACAGTCTCCTTGCAGGAACAGCCGCCCGGAGCAGATGCGGGAGCTCTCCCATCCTCTCCTAATCCAGAGAGTTTCCCCGCAACCATCTCCGCTCTCTGCCATAACCTTCCCCGGAAGTCCAGAGAGGCTGAGTTCATGCTAGCCACAAACGCTTGGGCCCTGCCTGAACGCTTTATACTGCAAGGTGCCACCAAGGCGGATACAATTGTGAACTCGGCAATGGAGCCGAGCAACTCGGGGGCAGGTGTGGCTGTGCCCTCGGGGAGGCTGGCCTCAGGCAAACAAGCTCACCTGCTCCCACGTGCCCAACTCCAGCGTTTCAGCCCTGGCTATTTGCCAGCAGAGCCTCCGAAAGGCGCTTGGGCTTTCCGGAGAGCAAGAGCTGCCACGACCTTCCTCCTCTGGCATTGCAAGGATGGGCACAGCTCTCCGGGCGGATGTGTTAATGAACTCCCACACCCACACAGCCCACCTGGGCCTCCCTCCCATGCGCCCATTGGGACCTAGCCAGGAAGACCACCAAGCATGCAGGGACTTACGGGTGGGGGGTGATGGTGAGGGCCAGAAGGCAGGATCCACCTCCACCCCCCTTCCCCAAACAAGCCCCCACCCCCCCTTCCCAGACTCTGCCTTTTACCACTGTGAGACCAGGACAAAAGAATCACAACCTTGAAAATGAGTTCGTCTGTTCAAAATCCACCTTCGGAGGGAGCTGTTTGGGAGATGCTGGGGGGTGGGGGCATTAAGAAGGAAACCCCCCCCCTTCTTAGAGACAAGGAGGATCCAGGAGGAGCACCTGGGCAGAACCTGGAGGGAAGGCCCACCAGGTGGGGAGAGGAGGAGATGCAGCCCTGTAGCCAGTGGGGGATTTTGGAAAATGCACCAGCCTGGTGCAGGAGTGGGGCGGTGGGGGGACAGGCAGTCCTGGGTCTCAACCTCCCCACAGACAGACACACAATGCCAGAGGGGGTCCTGGCTGGACAAGCTGGTTCTGGAAGCCTCTCCCTGCAAAATGGGGCTGATGTCCCACATCCTGGGAAGCCAAAGGGCTTCGGATCTGGGCTTCCATTCAGTCTTCCCTAGAAGGCCGGCAAGAAGGGGAGGGCCAGGGGTGGGGGGAGGCCAGGACCAACCTCGCCCTTGGCTGAAGGAGGTTGGGCCAGGGGTGGGGAGCTGTCTTGGAGTGGGGGGGGGAGCTCTTCCCTCGGTCCAAGGTCGGCTCCTTGTCTGGAGCATCCAGGGTTGTGCTGAGATCGAGTCTTGGCTTGGGTCAGCCTGATGAGAGCCTCTGCTGTCAACTCCCCAGAGAGATTCCCACATCTGCCTGGGGGGGAGGGAGGGAGGGAGGGATGGGGGGGCTGGAATCGGAGGCTCCAAAGTTGTTTGCGTTTTCCAGAGGGGATGTTGGCGCAGCCTCTTTTTTCATGTTTCCCTCTTCTTAGCCAAGGCCGTTTCGTCGGTATTTTATTGATCAAATGTATTTGCCATCCACAGCCATACTGGACCTAATTCTTACAAACAGAGGAGAAGTGATAGAGGGAGTTGAAACTGCAGGAGCCTTGGGTGAGAGTGACCATGTTCATACTAGAATTTAACATAATGCAAACGCAAGCAATAGAACATAATTATACCAGAGTCTTAGGTTTTAAAAGAGCTGATTTTAATAAACTCAGAGAGAACTTGAGAAAGATTCCTTTAATTAAAATCCTAAAGGGGAAAACAACTCAAGAATCTTGGGAAATTCTAAAAAATATGAGCATAAAAGCCCAGACCAGCACAATACCGCTGAGAAAGAAAAACAAGAAATCCAAGAAGAAACCAGCATGGCTGCACAAAGATCTCTCTGACAAATTGAAAGACAAAAAGGACAGGTACAAAAAGTGGAAAGAGGGACACACAACTTAAGGCAGAATATCAGCAGATAGCCAGAATCTGCAAAGACAAAGTCAGGAAAGCAAAGGCTCAGAATGAACAAAGACTTGCAACTAAAGTCAAAGGTGATAAGAAAAGCACCCTGAGGAGACCCTCTCTGTGGGACCGAACTGGCCGGTGGGAGTTAGGGGTGGGGGGCACTGTGTTACGGTGGTTCTCCTCCTTTCTCTCTGACCGGTCGCAGTCTGTGTTGACAGGGGGGCAGAGGTCGACCCCGAGGCCCTTCATATGTGGGGTGCCACAAGGGTCGGTCCTCTCGCCCCTTCTGTTCAACATTTATGTAAAGCCGCTGGGCGAGATCATCCGTGGTTTCAGGGTGAAGTACCACCAGTATGTGACGATACTCAGCTGTACATCTCCACCCCGGATCACCCCAACGATGCCCTTGAAGTGATGTCCCAGTGCCTGGAGGCCATGCGGATCTGGATGGGGAGAAACAGGCTCCGACTCAACCCATCCAAGACCAAGTGGCTGTGGTTTCCGACGTCCCGATATAGTCAGCTGGTGCCATCGCTGACTATTTTAAATGGGATTTTAAATTTGGGGTTTTATAAATTGGGCCTATTATTTAATAATTTTAATTATTTTTAATTTTGTCTGTCTTTGTGTTTTTAATTAGGCTGTACACCGCCCTGAGTCCTTCGGGAGAAGGGCGGTATAGAAATAAAATTAATAAATAAATAATAAATAAATATTGGGGGCGAATCATTGGCCCCCACGGAAAGGACTCGCAACTTGGGCGTCCTCCTGGATTCACGGCTGTCTTTAGAAGAGCATTTGACAGCCGTGACCGGGAGGATTTTCCATCAGGTTCGCCTGATTCGCCAGTTGCGTCCCTTTCTGGATCGGGACTCCTTAAACACGGTCACTCATGCCCTCGTCACCTCCCGCCTGGACTATTGTAACGCTCTCTACATGGGGCTCCCCTTGAGGAGCACCCAGAGGCTCCAACTGGCGCAGAGTGCGGCCGCGCGGGTGGTAATGGGAGCGACATGGCGCTCCCATGTAACACCTCTCCTGCGCGAGCTGCACTGGCTCCCGGTGGTCTTCCGGGTGCGCTTCAAGGTTTTGGTTACCACCTTTAAAGCACTCCATGGCTTAGGACCTGGTTATTTACGGGACCGCCTACTACCACCAATAGCCTCCCACCGGCCAGTACGCTCTCATAGAGACGGACTCCTCCAGGTGCCGTCAGCCAAACAGTGTCGACTGGCGGCCCCTAGGGGGAGAGCCTTCTCTGTGGGGGCACCTACCATCTGGAATGAGCTCCCCCCGGAGATACGGAGGATCCCGGATCTGCGCTCCT
Source organism: Pantherophis guttatus (assembly GCF_059756535.1). Lineage (NCBI taxonomy): Eukaryota > Metazoa > Chordata > Lepidosauria > Squamata > Colubridae > Pantherophis > Pantherophis guttatus. Next base: position 293,389,031 of record NC_142064.1, read on the forward strand.
TCCGCCGTGCTGTGAAGACCTTTTTATTCCATCAAGCGGGCTTGGCCTGATCTCTTCCCTTTTTAAATACGTAAATTTTAATCTGTTTTTAAATTATTGGGGTATTTTAATTTGTCTGGGCCAAATAATTTAATTTGATTTTATTGGGTTTTTAAATTTTGTGTATTTATGTATTTTATTGTTGGCTGTTCACCGCCCTGAGTCCTTCGGGAGTAGGGCGGTATACAAATCAAATAAACTAAACTAAACTAAACTAAACTAAACTAAACTAAACTAAACTAAACTAAACTAAACTAAACTAAATAACAAGAAAAAAATCAAGGAAACAGTCGGTCCACTAAAGAGAGAAGATGGCAAGGAAGTAACAGGCAACAGAGAGAAAGCAGAGCTGCTCAACTCATTCTTTGCATCGGCCTTCACACACAAAGAAACTATAGCCCAACCTACCAGAAACATAATTGTAAAAAACAGACTGGAAATAAAAGTTAAAATCAGCAAAAAATAAAAATAAAAGGACACCTGTCTGATCGTGATGAGTACAAATCACCGGGACCTGACAGATTACATCCCAGAGTTTTAAAGGAGCTGTCAGATGTGATCTCAGAACCACTGTACCACATCTTTCAAAAATCTTGGCGCACCGGGGAACTTCCAGAGGATTGGAAAAGAGCTGATGTGGTTTCCATCTTCAAAAAAGGGGAAAAAAAACAGACCCAGGAAACCACAGACCTAACATCAATACCCGGGAAGATACTGGAAAAGATAATAAAAAAAGAGATCTGCCAACATCTAGAAATGAGTAAAGTAATAACAAGCAGCCAGCACGAGTTTTTTAAAAACAGATCATGCCAAACCAATCTTATTTCATTCTTCAACATAGTGACTAAATTAGTAGACCAGCGAAATACAATAGACATAATATACTTGGACTTCAGCAAGGCATTCGACAAAGTAGACCACAACCTACTTCTTGGTAAGTTAGAAAAAAGTGGGATAGATAGCATCACCACCAGCTGGATTCGTAACTGGCTGACAAACCGTACTCAATGAGTAGTCCTTAATGGGTCTAAGTCTACATGGAGGGAAGTAAGCAGTGGGGTGCCACAAGGTTCTGTCTTAGGCCCAGGACTCTTCAATATCTTCCTAAACGACTTAGATGAGGGAATAGAAGGGGAACTCACCAAATTTGCAGATGATACTAAGCTGGCAGGAATAGCCGACACCCCAGAAGATAGGCTCAAGATCCAGATGGATCTTGACAGACTTGAACACTGGGCCCTATCTAACAAAATGAAATCCAAGGTAGAGAAAAGTAAAGTCTTACACTTAGGCAAGGAAAACCAAAAGTACACATATAAACTGGGTGAAACCAGGCTTAATAGGAATAACCTATTTGGTTGCATGACAATTCCTCCAGCACCTGGATGAAACGGCATATCTGGATCCGTTCCAGTCGGGCTTCAGGCCTGGGTACAGCACAGAAACGGCATTGGTCGTGTTGGTGGATGATCTCTGGAGGGCTCGGACAGGGGTTGCTCCTCTGTCCTGGTCCTATTAGATCTCTCAGCAGCTTTTGATACCATCGACCATGGTATCATGCTGCACCGGCTGGAAGAGTTAGGAGTGGGGGGCACTGTGTTGCAGTGGTTCTCCTCCTTTCTCTCCGACCGGTTGCAGTCTGTGTTGGCAGGGGGGCAGAGATCGACCCTGAGGCCCCTCATATGTGGGGTGCCACAAGGGTCGGTCCTCTCGCCCCTTTTGTTCAACATTTATGTAAAGCCGCTGGGTGAGATCATCCGTGGTTTCGGGGTGAAATACCACCAGTATGCTGATGACACTCAGCTGTACATCTCCACCCCAGACCACCCCAACGATGCCCTTGAAGTGATGTCCCGATGCCTGGAGGCCGTGCGGATCTGGATGGGGAGAAACAGGCTCAGGCTCAACCCATCCAAGACCAAGTGGCTGTGGTTTCCGACATCCCGATATAGTCAGTTGACGCCATCACTGACTATTGGGGGCAAGTCGTTGGCCCCCACGGAGAGGGCGCGCAACTTGGGCATCCTCCTGGATTCACGGCTGTCTTTAGAAGAGCACTTGACGGCCGTGACCGGGAGGATTTTTCATCAGGTCCGCCTGATTCGCCAGTTACGTCCCTTTCTAGATCGGGACTCGTTACGCACAGTCACTCATGCCCTCGTCACCTCCCGCCTGGACTATTGTAACGCTCTCTACATGGGGCTCCCCTTGAGGAGCACCCGGAGGCTCCAACTGGTGCAGAGTGTGGCCGCGCGGGTGGTGATGGGAGCAACATGGCACTCCCATGTAACACCTCTCCTGCGCAAGCTGCACTGGCTCCCGGTGGTCTTCCAGGTGCGCTTCAAGGTTTTGGTCACCACCTTTAGAGGCTCCATAGCTTAGGACCTGGTTACCTATGGGACCGCCTACTACCACCAATAGCCTCCCACCGGCCAGTACGCTCTCATAGAGAGGGGCTCCTCCGGGTGCCGTCAGCCAAACAATGTCAACTGGCAGCCCCTAGGGGGAGGGCCTTCTCTGTGGGGGCACCTACGATCTGGAACGAGCTCCGCCCGGAGATACGAAGGATCCCAGATCTGCGCACTTTCCGTCGCGCTCTCAAGTCCTTTTTATTCTACCAAGCTGGCCTGGCCTAATTTTTTCCCTTTGTTCTTTTTACAATATACATTTTAATCTGTTTTTAAATTATTGGGGTGTTTTAAATTTGTCTTGGGCCAAATTGTTTAATTCGGTTTTATTCTGCTTTTAAATTTTGTATTTATGTGTTTTACTTTGTGGCTGTTCACCGCCCTGAGTCCTTCGGGAGTAGGGCAGTATATAAATCTAAAAAAAACCAAAAAACCATGAGAGAGATCTTGGAATTCTAGCGGACAACCATTTAGATATGAGCCAGCAGTGTGCAGCAGCTAAAAAGCACCAAAAAAGCCAACACAGTTCTAGACTGGGTAGAATCAAGATCACATGAAGTGTTAATACCACTTTATAATGCCTTGGTAAGGCCACACTTGGAATCCTGCATCCAGTTTTGGTCGCCACGATGTAAAAAAGATGTGGAGACTCTAGAAAGAGTGCAGAGAAGGGCAACAAAGACAATTAGGGGACTGAAGGCTAAAACATATGAAGAACGGTTGCAGGAACTGGGTATGTCTAGTTTAATGAAGAGAAGGACTAGGGGAGACATGAGAGCAGTCTTCCAATATTTCAGGGGCTGCCCCAAAGAAGAGGGAGTCAAACTATTCTCCAAAGCACCAGAGGGTAGAACAAGAAGCAATGGATAGAAACTAATCAAGGAGAGAAGCAACTTAGAACTAAGGAGAAATTTCCTGACAGTTAGAACAATTAATAAGTGCAGATTTCTAAAGACACTGAAACGATGCTAGAAGGAAACGTAACGATGATGGAATTAACTGAAGCACTTAAAAAACAAAAGAATGGGAAGGCACCAGGCCCGGACGGATTGCCAGCGGAATACTACAAGACTTTATAGGAATCGTTATATCTTCCATTGCTAGGAAGTTATGAATGAAGTAATGTCAAAGATGGAAATACCCAAGTCATGGTCAGAAGCATATATCACACTTGTCCCAAAGGAGGATACTGACCCACAACAAATCAAGAATTATAGGCCTATATCCCTGCTAAATTCAGACTATAAAATCTTCACTTCAATTTTTTTTTTTTTTTAAATTTGATTTATATGCCGCCCTTCTCCGGAGACTCAGGGCGGCTTACAATGCGCTAAGCAATAGCCTTCATGCTTTTGTATATTTATACAAAGTCAGCTTATTGCCCCCACAAACTGGGTCCTCAATTTACCTACCTTAGAAAGGATGGAAGGCTGAGTCAACCTTGAGCCTTGGCGAGATTCGAACCTGCAGTAATTGCAGGCAGCTGTTCTTAATAACAGGGTGCTTTAGACCACTGTACTACCAAGGCTTTCTTCAATACTGGTAGAAAGACTCAAAAGATATTTAAATAACTTCATACACTGATCAAAATGGGTTTCTGCCAAAAAGACAGATTAGAGACAATTTGAGAATAGTTCTGGACACTTTGGAATACTATGAGGCACATCCAGAGAAGCAAATGGTTTTGATATTTCTAGATGCACAGAAAGCCTTTGACAATGTGAATTGGCAATTTATCAGGGGTGAAATGCTCCCAGTTTGGACCGGATTGCCTGATCCGGTAGCGATGGCAGCAGGTGGTTCGGAGAACCGGTAGCAAAAATCCCTGTGCCCCCCCCGCCCCCCCACCATGCCCAGCTGAGCCACAGGATCATCAGAGGCTTTTTTATTTTTTTACTTTTAAAAGCATTTTTTCTACAACCTCTTCCGATGAAAAAATTCTTTTAAAAGTAAAAAAAAAAAAAAAGCCTCTGATGATCGCACAGCTCAGCTGGGATGGTCAGAGGCTTTTCAAAGCATTTTTTCCTGCAACCTCTTGGCCGAAGAGGTGGTTTAAAAAATGCTTTGAAAAGTCTCTGACGATGCCAGCTGAGTTCCTGATCGGCAGAGAGGCTTTTCAAAGCATTAGAAAAAATGCTTTGAAAAGTTTAAAAAAAAAAAAAAAGTTGGCCACGCCCACCCAATTGTATGGATGATGGATTTATGTTTTATGTTTTGTTTTAAAAATAAAAAAAATATTTAAAAAAAAAACAATTAATAAGTGGAGCAACTTGCCTGCAGAAGTTGTGAATGCCCCAACACTGGAAATTTTTAAGAAGATGTTGGATAACCATTTGTCTGAAATGGTGTAGGGTTTCTTGCCTGGGCAAGGGGTTGGACTAGAAGACCTCCAAGGTCCCTTCCAACTCTGTTATTCTACTCTAAATATAAGCCAGCAGGGTGCAGCGGCAGCCAAAAAAGCCAGTGCAATCCTAATTTGCATTAACAGAGGGGTAGAATTAAGATCACGTGAGGTACTAATACCGCTCCATAAAGCCCTAGTAAGGCCACGCCTAGAGTCCTGCATCCAGTTTTGGTCGCCACACTATAAAAAAGGATATTGAGACAGTAGAAAAAGTGCAGAGAAGAGCAACAAAGATGATGAGGGGGGACTGGAGGCTAAAACATATGAAGGAACGGTTGCAGGAACTGGGCCTGGCTAGTCTAGTGAAGAGAAGGACCAGGGGAGACAGGAGAGCAGTCTTCCTATATTTGAGGGGCTGCCCCAGAGAGGAGGAAGGGGGTCCAGCTATTCTCCAAGGCACCCTTAGGCCAGAGAAGGAATAATGGATGGGAACTGAAGAAGGAGAGATTCAACCTGCAAATAAGGAGGGATTTTCTGACAGGGAGAACCATCAACCGATGGAAGAAAAGTTGTGGGAGCTTCATCACTGGAAGCTTTCAAGAAGAGACTGGGCTGCCATCAGTCAGAAATGGTGTAGGGTTTCCTACTTGGGTGGAGGGTTGGACTAGATGACCTACAGGGTCCCTTCCAACTCTGTTAATCTGTAAAAAACATTTTTGAAAATGAAAGGCCGCCTAAGGGTGGGCTCCATGGTCCAGAGGGTGGCGGGTTTTCTCTTCCATGAATGTATTTGAGGGGAGGACGGCCGGCCTTCTGTCTCCCATGCATCGAGTAGGTGGGTTGGGATAGGTGGCCTCAAGGGGCACCTCCAGACCAAGCAACCTGGGAAAAGTAACTCTGAACTATTTAGCTACACCTGGAATTGTTTATACAGGTGGTCCTCGACTTACAACAGTTTGTTTAGTGACCGTTCAAAGTTATAACGGCACTGAAAAAAGTGACTTCTGAGGGTTTGGCTGGATGGCAGGAAGGCCCAAACGGGGGTCGGTCCATGGGAGACCCTTGGGGGACGGGGGTAGGGAGGGGGGGTGGGCACATCCCTCAGAGTCCCAGGTGTGTGTGTGAAGCCTGAGTTTATCCCCCCCCCCCAGTCTCCTCCCAGAAGAGTAAGGGCATGTTTTCATTTCCACCCAGATTCCAACTTTTTATAAAACCCTGGAGAGCAACAACAACGATTAATATATGATTCATGAATAATAACTACTATTAAGTTCGTCACACAGCCAGCCAGATGTTCCCACTGGATTTGGCACTTTTGTCCTCCTATTGCCTCCCACGGACCCAAAGGTAGGCAGGTTGTGGGGGTTTGATGGGAGTGGCAATTATCGTGGCAGGACGAAAGCCGTCCCGAGACAAGGTGCCTTTTGCAATTGACTGGTGGTGAATGTGTCAATGCCCGACTGGTGCCCCAGTTCTTAGTAATTCTTATTAATGGTCAACGTACTACAAATCCCATGATACAACATTGTATTTTGGAGAGGATGGTTACGCTTTTAATCTGATGACTGAAAAACGAGAGAGAAAGGGCATTCCCCCAAGACAAAATAATCCCGAACGAACCGATATTGTATATATGGCATCTGTTGATCTACTGATATATGACATAGCACAGCTAGTCCTGACAAACACAACTGAGCCCAAAATTTATGTTGCTAAGTGAGACATTAAGATGAGCCTTTTCTCATTTCACAACTTTTTCTTGCCACGGTTGTTAAGTGAATCAGCGCAATTAGTCAGGCTTTTTGTTAGGCGAATCTGGCTTTGAATCTGCTTGTCAGAAGGCCGCAAAAAAGGGGATCCCGTGGACCCAGGGACACTGCCACCGTCGTAAAAGTGAGTCAGTGGTCAAAGCGTCTGAATGGAAATTGCGTAACCGTGGAGATACTGCAAGGGTCTTGCGTCTGAAAAACGGCTGTAAATCCCTTTTTTCAGTAACTTTGAATGGTCGCTGAATGAACTGTGGTAAATCGAGGACTCCCTGGATTTGAAGAGAAGTGAAAGACGAGGCAAGAAAGGCCTGGTCAAGGCCTGCCTGTTGTCTTGTGCCGGGAGCTGAAGCGCCTCCTCCCTCTGCCCAGAGGAGGGCGCCCTTCCCTTTAGCCTGGGAAGGAAGGGAAGGTTGCCCTGAGGGATCCAATCCAAAATCAGTTTTGCCACATTTTACGATTTTTCTTGCCACCGTTGTTAAGCGAATCCTGGGTGGGCTTCAAAATTTTTAGCAAGGGGTTCTCTGCCCGGTTGCTGGGTGGGTGTGGCCATGGTGGGCGCGGCCTAGTCAGCCTCCTGCACCATGACGGGGGGATGCGTGTGGCGTTTTTGCCCCCCCTTCGGTCCGGAGGGTCAGGGTTAGGGTTAGTCCAAATTTTTTGGCACGTGATGAAGGGACCAAAGACTTTGACTGCATGCCAGACCTGAACAAGAGAAAACCGTTTCACTCTAGATCAGGGTCTCCAACCTTGGCAACTTTAAGCCTGGAGGACTTCAACTCCCAGAATTCCCCAGCCAGCTTTGCTCTCAATTCTGGGAGTTGAAGTCCACCAGGCTTAAAGTCTAGATAAGGTTCCACAGGTGGCAAATTCAATCCCTCTTTCCAAGATGGGCGTTTTAAAACTTGCAAGCATTTTCAAGGACTTTCAAAGAACTCTCTCAAAGAACAATATTTAGTATTTTGTATATTTAATTTAATTTAATTTATCACATTTCTATGCCGCCCAACTCCCAAGGGACTCTGGGCGGCTTACAGCAAAAATAATGCGAACAATGAACATAAAAAAATTATTAAAAAACATTATAAAAACATTTAAAAACATTAAAAGCCCATGCACACACTAAAATCAGTATTTAGATATTTATCAAGGGAATTGTTAGCATTTAAAGACATAGGAGCTGTGTGCTGTGAAGAAGGTTTTTAAAAAGTGTTGCAAATTGTGTGGCAGGCAAGTAAAAGCAAGGAAAAAACATTGCATAAAATAACCTAGAACTACAGCAAGGGGTACTAAGGTAATAATTATGCCAAGGAGTAAATATTTATTTGAAAAATTCCCTGTGCCTGGTTAAGGAAGGAACTATTCTAGTTAGCATAGGTTATTGTGTAATGAATCCTCCATGAAACATGGAAAGAAGCTTTGAGTAACATACATACACATTTTTGCAATACTGTGTCTTTCAGACATTAAGCAGTTTATGGCTCTTGTGGTGTCATTAAGACTTGAAAAGTTACTAATGCAGCTAAATTATGAATGTCTTTATTTTTCATAGTTTACTCTGTGTGGCAGGAGCCCTGCGTCTTCTGAAGTTATGTTAGCGGTGAGTTGGGGGGGAAATAAATGTAATAAATAATAGTGCAATAATTGGGAAGGATGATAGGTGGATAAAAATGCCAAATCCAATCTGGACGTCTGATTGGGTGGTGTGACGAACCATAATGTCTAAATGACCATTTAATTTCTTGCGGTGAGGACAGGTGAATTCCTCCTGACCAGAGTCAAGAAATAGTACAAACTCTTTGCAAGGACTTTGGTAGGTTTTTTTGAATGCCGAAAGTCCACCATAATCCATCAGGAAATCTTAACAGATGGTTAAGAGAATAACAGAGTTGGAAGGGACCTTGGAGGTCTTCTAATCCAGCCCCCTGATCAAGCAGGAGACCCTAGAGCATTCCGGACAAATGGCTGCCCAGTCTCTTCTTGAAAGCCTCCAGTGATGGAGCAACCACAACTTCTCCTTATTTCTAGCCTGGATTCGTTTCCATCCATTGCTTCTCGTCCTGCCCTCAGGTGCTTTGGAGAATAGTTTGACTCCCTCTTCTTTGGGGCAGCCCCTGAGATATCAGAACGCTGCTCTGATCTCACCCCTAGTCCTTCTTTCCACCCAACCAGACATACCCAATTCCAGCAACCGTTCTTCGTGTGTTTTAGCCTCCAGTCCCCTCATCATCTTCACTGCTCTTCTCTGCACTCTTTCCAGAGTCTCCACATCTTTTTTTACATCGTAGCAACCAAAACTGGATGCCGGATTCCAAGTGGGGCCTTGTAAAGTGCTGCTAACACTTAGACTTCGAATAACTTTTATCGTCACTTTGAATGTAAACTAATTGGCATACATTAAAATGAAATTTCGTTGCAGACAGCTCTCGAAGGGTCACCACCTCCAATATACACTACATAAACATGACAAAATAAATAAATGCAAAATTATGCATATACCCGCATATATCATTTATACTTCAGTGATCTTGATTGTATCCCTCTGATAACGCAACCTAGGATTGCATTGGGTTTTTTGGCTGCTGCAGCACCACGCTGCTGGCTCATGTTTAAGGGATTGTGCACTGGGACGCCCCCCCCCCAAGACCCCCTCCCACCTCACGGTTCAGGCAGTAGAAGTGCTCTTCTCTTAGGCTGGTTACCTCGGGCAGCTTCCCATTTTAACGCCCTGCTTCCTCATTAGTTGGATTAGTAGAAGCATGGCAGAAACACCCCTTGTGTATTTGGGCCGTTGGACTGAGCTACTGGAGAGCGAAATCAAAGGCCATCATGTCATCCACCCATCAATTGGTACTTAGGGGAAAGAGGAGACCGTTTCCCTCCGTGGAGCCCTAGCCCAAGCCTTTTATTTCACAGCGCAGCATTTTCAAAGAAAGGCTGTTTGGGTTGATGAAGAATCTCCCGGCCTGTCCCGTCCCCATTGGCAGCAGAAAAAAGATTGCAAAAGGAACAACAGATGCAGAAGTACAACAGAGCCGAATACAGAATAAAGACGAACAGAGCTGGAAGGGACCCTGGAGGTCTTCCAGTCCAACCTCTGGCTCAAGCAGGAGACCCTAAGCCATTTCAGATTAGACAAGCGGCTGTCTAATCTCTTCTTAAAAACTTCCAGTGTTGGAGCATTCATAGCTTCTGGAGAATTTATGGTTACTAGAAAGTAATAAGACTGCAAAAAAAATTCCAAAAGTTTCAGTTGACAACAATTAAAGTTTTTTTTTTAAAATTTGATTTATATGCCACCCTTCTCCCGAGACTCAGGGCGTCTTACAATGTGCTCAGCAATAGCCTTCATACTTTTGTATACTTATACAAAGTCAGCTTATTGCCCACACAACTGGGTCCCCAATTTGGTCAATTTTGTTTACCATAATTATCCAAAAATTAGGGAAAAAAATTGGCTTGTTTCTTAGTTTTTCCTAGTGGAAAGCTTCCCGGCATCCCGAGCCTGCAAGAACTTTTCTTTGAATAAGAAAACGTGGATGTGATACAATTGGGACCGGGGACACCCCGGCTGCTTCTGTGGTGGTCTTGACGGCTGTCCGTTGTGCCATCCTCTTCATACGGTTTCTGTGGTTCCATTGTCTGCAGTTTAGTGGATTTTCTCACAAAGTGGGGACCCCACTAAGCTCATACGCTCCCCTTCAGAAACCCAGTCTGCCACAGAGAGGAAGGGGGTCAAGCTATTCTCACAGGGCACCTGAACAATGGATGGAAACTGACCAAGGAGAGGTTCAACCTGGAAATAAGGAGGAACTTTCTGACAGCTTGAGAACAATCAACCGATGGAACAGAAGTGGAGGCTTTCAAGAAGAGACTGGGCTGCCATCTGTCAGAAATGGTGAGGGCAGGCTCTCCTGCTTGGGCAGGGGGTTGGACTAGATGACCTACAAGGTCCCTTCCAGCTCTATTAACCTGTTCTGCTCCATCAGCACCAGTTTCCGCTTCTTCTCTAGCGGGCAAAGGATCTGCAGGGGGAAGCACCTGCAAGGATTGCGGGCCCCAAGTTCCCACTCTTCTCCCCCTATAACTCCCTCCCCCCCCGGAAGATGCACGACTGGCGCCAGGCCATCCTCATCCCTTCAGGGGTGGGGGGAACTGGTGTGGCAGATCAAGGGTGGGGGGTTTTCTCTGGGTGACTTGTCACTCACAGGACCCCAAGGTCCATTTGATGGGGAGGCTTCTGCTCACTTTGCACTCCGACTGTCCCCAGCAAAAGGAGCCCCACTTTGGCCCCCTCTCTCCCTGTGTCCAGGACATTGTCCACTTTCCCGTGCACAGGATGACCACTCTCCTTCGGCCACTCCCTGCTGGACGGGCAAGGCTACTTAGTCCCACAAGGACATCGATTGCATGCCAGACTTGAACACTTGAAAACCCTTCATACCATCCGTTAACTCTTTCCCGGCTGGGTTTGTGCCTTGTCCTGAGCCCCCGCTGGCTCCGGAGGGGCGCACCCCTTCCCTGTCTCATTCCCTCCCTCGACTTCTCTCCCAAGGGCTGACCATCAGGGATTGCGCCCTTCCTGCCTCCTTGGTCGCCTGACTCCTCCGAAGGTGCCTGGGTCAACTCACCTACGGCCGAAGGTGGCTCATCCGAGCCCCAAAGGGCATCGCTCCATTATCCTGGACAAGCCCTCAGATCACTTGCCTCCAAACTCAGGCACCCCGAGTCTGGCGTGGAGCTGAAAAGAACCTGGGGAGGGGTCCCTGGTGGTCCCTTGAGTTTGGTGGTTTTCTTGCAGAGGTTTCATGACCCAAACTAGGCAGCATTGTGGTGGTTAGGAGCGGGGTTTGCTCTCAGTTTGTTCTCAACCGAGAGGAAACCCCCACTCCCTACTAGCACTGATGATGGTACCTATTTGGGTTGTGAAACGTTTGCAAGAAAACAACCAAGCTCAGGGACCACCAGGGACCCCTCAGGTCAACCCTGAGCTTCAAAGATTCTCCTGAACTGATCCCTGGATTTGAGAGAGAGATTTTGTCCTTGGCAGGGGGGCTCCTTTGCCCACCCGAAAATACGAACCCCCCTCCCCCAAATAATTCAGGCAAAGCAAACAGCATTTATTAAGGGGGGAGGGCAAGTCCTTTCGTGGGGCACACAAACGCAGGGCATACACTTGATAGAGGTGGCGAGCGATCAAAGGCCTGGATTAGATGTGAGATTTGAACCATAGAAATCATTGAATATCCTAGATAATATTCCACAAGGGGCGAGATTTGTGGGTTGCGTTGCTCCTTCCCAGCTGGGTTGGTGTCTAACTTTAAACTTCCAAGCGTATTCAAGGACTTCCAGGATGTGGTCTCTGTTGTGTAGTAGCCAGAAAAGCAAATTGTGGCATGCACAGCCCCCAGGAAAGGCCTGGGAAGGGAGCAGCTCTTGGCTGGAGGAGGTTGGCGCCCCCACCTCTCCCCTTCAAACTTTCTGTTTTTGGTTTGTTTTAATTTTTGTAATTCTAATCCGTTTTATATTTATAGTTGTAAAAGATTTGCATGTTTTATCTTGCTCAGAGTCGCCTTCAACCGTGGGGTGGATGGCAAATACATTTGATCAATAAAATACCGACGAAACGGCCTTGGCTAAGAAGAGGGAAACATGAAAAAAGAGGCTGCGCCAACATCCCCTCTGGAAAACTCAAACAACTTTGGAGCCTCCGATTCCAGCCCCCCCACTCCCTCCCCCCCCCCAGGCAGATGTGGGAATCTCTCTGGGGAGTTGACAGCAGAGGCTCTCATCAGGCTGACCCAAGCCAAGGCTCGATCTCAGCACATGTCGCGAAGAGGGGGTTGAGGGTTTTTTTAAATAAAGTTTTAGCGAATGTCTTAAGGGGTTCCGGGGGGTGGGGTGGATCAAAAGTAAGGCCGTGGGTATGGGGGATAACCCACTAAGGGGAGGGCCAGGTATGGCAGTGGAGCACGGCACAGGGGGTGGGGGCCCGGGGTCAAGGGGGGGGGGCTAAAGTTCATCCAGATAAAGTTTTTACCATCAGTACTGTGGGTGGGAGGGGTAGATATGGCGGGAGCAGGGGGCCATATCGTGTTAGGGGAGCGCGCGCCCGCTGTCTTCGAGCGGTGGCGCACTCCGGCCCCCAAAGCTCCACTCGTTTTCCAGGTGGCGCAGATCCTCAGGGCCCTGGCCTCCGTCTGATGTTATGCAATGCCAGGTCTGTAGTAAATAAAGCCCCCCTCATTTGTGATCTTGTTCAGGAGGGGGGAGCGGACCTGGCAGGTATTACGGAAACCTAGTTGGGCCAAGAGGGCGGGGTCCCTCTCGTTGAAATGTGCCCACCAGGTTTCCGCGCATTCCATCAGCCGAGGTTGCAGGGTAGGGGCGGGGGGATAGCGGTTATTATTAACGAAGGTCTGAGACCGAGGGAGGCCACTGTTCCTCAGACGGCCAGCTGTGAATCCCTCCTTGTGAAATGGGGTCACGGGGTTCAGATGGGTTTGCTGATCACGTACCTAGCTCCCTGCCATGTGGCAGCAGCCCTGCCTGAGCTACTCAGCGTCATCGCCGCGGTGGCGGTTGAGACCCCTAGGCTTATGGTCATGGGGGATTTCAACTTGCCGTCCGTTGGTGAGGCATCTGAGGTGGCTCAGGAGTTCATGGCTTCCATGACAGCCATGGACCTGACCCAGTTAATTCATGGCCCTACCCACATGGGGGGAAACACGCTGGATCTGGTTTTTGTCTCTGGACAGTGGTTGAGGGATCTCGAGATAGGGGATATAGTCACCGAGCCCTTGTCATGGTCAGATCACTCTCTCCTTCGTCTTGACCTCCGAACCGCTGCACCCCGCCGCAGGGAGGCGGAGCCGGTAAGATGGTTCCGCCCCAGGCGCCTGATGGAACCTGATAGGTTCCAGATGGAGCTTGGGCCATTTCCTGAGGCTCTGGCACACGCCTCAGCTGGAGACCTAGTGGCCGCCTGGGATAGGGTGGCCGCTGGAGCTCTGGACCGGGTCATGCCTTTGCGGCCTCTGACCCGGCGCCGATCTCATTTGGCTTCTTGGTTTACTGAGGAGCTAAGGAAGCTGAAGCGCCGGAAAAGATGCCCAGAGAGTAGTTGGAGGCCCAGTCTTTCAGAATCGGACCGGACACTGGTAAGATCTCATATTAGGAATTACCTAGTGGCGATAAAAGCAGCGAAATGTAGCTATTTTGCTGCTTTTATTGCGTCATCAGATAACCGCCCGGCCGCCCTGTTTAGGGTGACCCGCTCCCTGCTCCACCAGGAAGTGCGGGAGGACCCCTTGGAGGGTAGAGCCGAGGATTTTGTTCAGTATCTATGACAAAATCACTCAGATCCGGGAAGATCTGGACTCTGACTGGGTAGTCTCAGGGGGAGGGACTGGGGCAGGTCTTGAGAATGTTATCTGGGATGAGTTTGATCCTGTGACCCCTGAGGACATGGACAGGATTCTGGGTAGACTGAACGCGACCACTTGTTTATTGGACCCGTGCCCCTCCTGGTTAATGCTGTCTTCCCGGGAGGTGACGCGAGGCTGGCTCCAGGGGATTATAAATGCTTCGTTGGGTGAGGGTGACTTCCCCGCTGCCTTGAAAGAGGCGGTGGTGAGGCCTCTCCTCAAGAAGCCTTCCCTGGACCCAGCAGTGTTGGCTAATTATCGTCCGGTCTCCAACCTTCGTTTTGTGGCAAAGGTTGTTGAGAGTGTGGTTGCGCGACAGCTCCCCCAGTACCTGGATGAAATGACGTATCTGGATCCGTTCCAGTCGGGCTTCAGGCCTGGGTACAGCACAGAAACGGCATTGGTCGCGTTGGTTGATGATCTCTGGAGGGCTCGGGACAGGGGTTGCTCCTCTGTCCTGGTCCTATTAGATCTCTCAGCGGCTTTTGATACCATCGACCATGGTATCATGCTGCACCGGCTGGAAGAGTTAGGGGTGCGGGGCACTGTTCTACGGTGGTTCTCCTCCTTTCTCTCTGACCAGTTGCAGTCTGTGTTGGCAGGGGGGCAGAGGTCATCCCCGAGGCCCCTCGTATGTGGGGTGCCATAAGGGTCGGTCCTCTCGCCCCTTCTGTTCAACAATTATGTAAAGCCGCTGGGCGAGATCATCCGTGGTTTCGGGGTGAAGTTCTATCAGTACGCTGATGATACTCAGCTGTACATCTCCACCCCGGACCACCCCAACGATGCCCTTGAAGTGATGTCCCGGTGTCTGGAGGCCGTGCGGATCTGGATGGGGAGGAACAGGCTCAGGCTCAACCCATCCAAGACCGAGTGGCTGTGGTTTCCAACGTCCCGATATAGTCAGTTGACGCCATCACTATTGGGGGCGAATCGCTGGCCCCCACGGAGAGGGCTCGCAACTTGGGTGTCCTCCTGGATTCACGGCTGTCTTTAGAAGAGCACCTGACGGCCATGTCTGGGAGGATTTTTCATCAGGTTTGCCTGATCTGCCAGTTGCGTCCCTTTCTGGATCGGGACTCCCTACACACAGTCACTCATGCCCTTGTCACCTCCCGCCTGGACTATTGTAATGCTCTCTACATGGGGCTCCCCTTGAGCACGCGGAGGCTCAAACTGGCGCAGAGTGCGGCCGCGTGGGTGGTTACGGGAGCAACATGGCGCTCCCGTGTAACACCTCTCCTGCACAAGCTACACTGGCTCCCGGTGGTCTTCCGTGTATGCTTCAAGGTTTTGGTGACCACCTTCAAATCGCTCCATGGCTTAGGACCTGGTTATTTATGGGACCGCCTACTACCACAAATAGCCTCCCACCGGCCGGTACACTCTCATAGAGAGGATCTCCTCCGGGTGCCATCAGCCAAGCAGTGTCGACTGGCGGCCCCCAGGGGGAGGGCCTTCTCTGTGGGGGCACCTACTATCTGGAACGAACTCCCCCCGGAGATACGGAGGATCCCGGATCTGCGCACCTTCCGCCGTGCTCTTAAGACCCTCTTATTCCAGCAAGCTGGCCTGGCCTAATTTTTCTCCCCTTTCTTTTAAATTTTAAATTTTAAATTTTGTTTTAAATTTATTGGGATTTTAATTGTCGTGGGCCAATATTATTTAATTTGGTTTTAAATTGTTCTTAACTTTTGTATTTCTGTATTTTATCTTGTGCCTGTCCACCGCCCTGAGTCCTTTGGGAGTAGGGCGGTATACAAATTTAATAAAACAAACAAACAAACACAACCCTGGATGCTCCAGACAAGGAGCTGACCTTGGACCGAAGGGAAGAGCTCCCCCCCTCCAAGACAGCTCCCCACCCCCGGCCCAACCTCCTTCAGCCAAGGGCGAGGTTGGTCCTGGCCTCCCCCCACCCCTGGCTCTCCCCTTCTTGCCGGCCTTCCAGGGAAGACCGAATGGAAGCCCAGATCCGAAGCCCTTCGGCTTCCCAGGATGTGGGACATCAGCCCCATTTTGCAGGGAGAGGCTTCCAGAACCAGCTTGTCCAGGCAGGACCCCCACAATGCCATTGTGTGTGTGTGGGGAGGCTGAGACCCAGGACTGCCTGTTCCCCCCCCCCCACTCCTGCACCAGGCTGGTGCATTTTCCAAAATCCCCCACTGGCTACAGGGCTGCATCTCCTCCTCTCCCCACCTGCTGGGCCCCCCCTCCAGGCTCTGCCCAGGTGCTCCTCCTGGATCCTCCTTGTCTCTAAGAAGGGGGGGGGTTCCTTCTTAATTCCCCCACCCCCCAGCATCTCCCAAACAGCTCCCTCCGAAGGTGGATTTTGAACAGGCGAACTCATTTTCAAGGCTGTGATTCTTTTGCCCTGGTCTCACAGTGGTAAAAGGCAGAGTCTGGGAAGGGGGGGTGGGGGCTTGTCTGGGGAAGGGGGGGTGGAGGTGGATCCTGCCTTCTGGCTCTCATCATCAACCCCCGCCCGTAAGTCCCTGCATGCTTGGTGGTCTTCCTGGCTAGGTCCCAATGGGCACATGGGAGGGAGGCCCAGGTGGGCTGTGTGGGTGTGGGAGTTCATTAACCCATCCGCCCAGAGAGCTGTGCCCATCCTTGCAATGCCAGAGGAGGAAGGTCGTGGCAGCTCTTGCTCTCCGGAAAGCCCAAGCGCCTTTCGGAGGCTCTGCTGGCAAATAGCCAGGGCTGAAACGCTGGAGTTGGGCACGTGGGAGCAGGTGAGCTTGTTTGCCTGAGGCCAGCCTCCCCGAGGGCACAGCCACACCTGCCCCCGAGTTGCTCGGCTCCATTGCCGAGTTCGCAATTGTATCCGCCTTGGTGGCACCTTGCAGTATAAAGCGTTCAGGCAGGGCTCAAGCGTTTGTGGCTAGCATGAACTCAGCCTCTCTGGACTTCCGGGGAAGGTTATGGCAGAGAGCGGAGATGGTTGCGGGGAAACTCTCTGGATTAGGAGAGGATGGGAGAGCTCCCGCATCTGCTCCGGGCGGCTGTTCCTGCAAGGAGACTGTGGGACGCTGGTTGGAGCCCCAGGAGACGACCCCATCAGCCATCCACCGCAGAGCCTTTTAAAGGACACCAAGTCACAAGCACCTCACTTTTTTTCTTTTTTTAATTGAAAAGTTTTTAAAAGTTTACATATATATCCCCCCCCTTCCCTCCACCCTCCCCAACCCTCCCCCTCCCTACTTCCCAGAGTAAAATACAGGGTGTAACATTCAACGATCATAATCTAACATAGTCTAATTATAACCTCCTACCTCCGTCTAATACTTTAACTCCCCATTTACCAAACTAAATTTGAATACATAACAACATCTATCTATTCCTAAACTATTTGAAATTTTTTAGTTCGATATTTATTTTGAATATAATCTATCCATCTTCTCCATTCTATCATATATTTCTCATCTGTAGAATGAGAAATGCACGGGCCCTTGTGGAGGCTGTGGATATGGCTCACATTGAAGGGTGAACCTCTCCTGGCCCAGATAGAAAAAAGGCCGGAGCGTCTCGCCAAGGAAGGGCCCCGTCTGGAACCTGTGGAGGAAAGTCTCCGTCTCCGCATCCAGGAACTCCACCGTTTCTGCCTCGTAGCCCAGCCTCACCCGCAGCCTCCGCAGCGGACATCGCAAGCTCAGCTTCTGCGGACTCTTGGAGAAAGCGACCATCTCCCCCCCAGCACTCTTCCCCACGGCCCAGATTCCCTCCTGGGGGCTCAGCTGGAAGCCCCCCTTCCTGCGGACGGACTCCTTGGCTACCCCGATGGCCCAGCATGGTCTGTCCCACACAGGGACATTGTCTGGCTCCTGCACGGTCACTTCCCAGCAGTTCCATCCTGTGGTGAATATCCCATTGCCCAGGACACACAATTCCTGGTCGAACCTCTCTGGTACATCCGGGCATTGCTGATATGTGTTGGCCCAAGTCACCGTGGATCCCTGGCACCAGAGCCGCGGGTGGGCGGTTGCGTTGTTCGGCATGACGTAGACTGCAGGACAGAGAAGAGAAACCCTGAAGGCAGGCTGGCAACAGGGGAGGGCAAAGCAGTTCTTAGAGCAGGGTTTCCCCCACCCCTGGGCCGCAGCCCACTACCGTGCCTTGAGCCTTTTGGAACCGGGTCACAGAGGTGGAGGGGGACTGCGCACGCACGTCCCCACTCACACAAGCAGAAAGGTATTGTGCTGTGTGCGTGTTTGCTGACACTAGCCCACCATACACGCACGACCATCTCCTTTCTACACACATCCCCCCCACTGGTCCACAAAGCCGAAAAGGTTGGGGAACTCTGTCTTAGAGGATGCTTCAGGCGCTGAGGGCAGGGCAGAGCGGCGGCTGCACCTGCTTAGCGGGTGGGGGGCAGCAGGATGCCAAAGGGAGCAAAATGGGCCGCTCGGTCATCTCTGGAACTCGCTGCCATGAGACGCGGTGCCTGGCAAGCTTCAGAGAAGGTCCGTCTCCATTCCTAAGCATGTCACCCTCTGCAGCCTCCATGGGGCTGCCTCTGAAGGGTGCTGGGTGGGGGTCGTGGGTGGGTAGAACAGAGGCCGGGGGTCTGACCCAGGGAGGGCACAGCTCAGGTATTTATTGCCCAGGGCACCTGGAGATAACACAGGCAGTCCTCAATTTACAACCATTTATTTAGTGGTGGTTTGAAATCACAATGGCACTGGAAAAGTGAGTTATGACCGTTTTTTCACACTTAGGACCAGTGAAGGATCCCCATGGTCGCCTGGTCAAAATTTGAACATATGGCAACTAGATGATAGGCGCCCCCTTTTGCAAATTCACTTAACAACTGTGTTGCTAACAACTGCAGGGACTCACTTAACAACTGTGCCAAGAAACATCGTAAAATGGGGCAAAATTAACAACTGTCTCACTTAGCAATGGAAACGCTGGGCTCAGTTGTGGTCGTAATCTGAGGCTTGTCCTTGTTTCTGCTCCTGGTTGCCACTATTGTTGTTGGTGGGTTTAGTGCTCCTCCTCCCAGAGAGCGAGCACCAGAGCCAGGCGATGTAAGCTGGCCAAACCTCCCCCCGGAGAGCCCCCTGCAGCTGCCCAAGGCCCACCCACCACATTTGGGTGGCTGCTTTGGGGCCCCCCCTTTTACAGGCAGCACCTGCTGACCCTTCGGCCGCCTGTAAGGCTGAGGACGGGCTCAGGCAGGGCCCTTGCCAGGCATGGGATGCCCAACATTTGCCACAGGGTGCTGCAGCTGGGCCAGGGGTGAAATGCTCCCCGTTCGGACCGGGAGCGATGGAGGCGGGTGGTTCGGAGAACCGGTAGCAAAAATCCCTGTCTCCCCCCCCAATTGCCCAGCTGAGCCGCGCAATCATCAGAGGCTTTTTTTTACTTTTAAAAGCATTTTTTCTACAACTTCTTTGGCCGAAGAGATTATAGAAAAAAATGCTTTTAAAAGGAAAAAAAAGCCTCTGCCGATCAGGCAAGTCAGCTGGGATCATCAGAGGCTTTTAAAAGCATTTTTTACAACCTCTTCAAAGTAAAAAAAAAAAAAGTTGGCCACGCCCACTCAGTCATATTACCCCCCACCAAGCCATGCCCACAGAACCAGCAGTAACCAATTTTACATTTCACCACTGAGCTGGGCCCGTTTTCTATGGAGAGCCACGCCCAGCCCCTCAGCTTTCCCAGTGGGTTGTTACCTTTAGACGACCTTGGAGTTTGGGGGGCTTGTGGCACAGGCACTGGGGAAGAAAGGGGGACATGCTTTAAAATCCGGCTGCTCTTTCTGAAGAAGCCCCCTCCCCCACTCTCTACCAGGCACAACTAAAAACTGAGCAATCCCCCCACACCCTCACCGCCCCCCCCGCCAGGCTCTTCTATGCCCGGGAAGGCCCTCCCAGCACCCACAAGCGTGGCTCTTTTCTGGAGCGGCCAAGTGGAGGCAGGGAAGGGCCGGCTCCGTGTGGCTGCTGAGGGACCCCCGCCTCCCCGAGAGGCTGCCTTTGGGGCCCCCCAGACTTGGGACTTCAAGCCACTCCTGGCAGGTTTGGGGAAAACGTTGCTGTGAGGCCTGACGAGGGCAGGTGGTCTTTGCAAGCCCCTCCCACATTGCCTCGTTCCCCCCCCCACAGCCCCAGGGGGTTACCCGTGGCCAGAAGTCGATCCAGGTTCTCCCTGGTCAGAGTCTTCTGCAGAGAGGCTGAGATTCGGAGGAGGAAAGGAAAAAACGAGGAGGCCGGGATGAGAAACAGCCGCCAGTGGGCGATGCCCATGAGAAGCCACCCTGTTGGCACCAGTGTCTCGGTGCCCGCCAGATGCCCACTGACCCGCCCCCGAGGGCCACGGTTTGGGGGTGGAGGAGGCAGCCCCCCCTTTACCCAGCCAGAGGTTGGCTGGAGCTGGATTCGCTCTTGCCCCCCCGAGATCCCCCAGTAGAAAAGGAGGGCAGAAGAGGGGCCCAGAATCCCCCAGAACTCCTGAGGCTCCTCCTGAAAGGGCCCCTCACCTTTGGAATTGTCCACCACCAGCCTTACAGAAGCGTTTTTCTCCAAGAAGGTCCTGTGTCTGTCTTGCAGCCTGGGAGAGACCCTCTCCACGCGACCCACCACATAACTCCGGCACCTGCGACACAAGGAGGGAGGCCTCACACAGCTACCCAGCTCTCTCTCCACAAGACGAGGGGAGGCTGGGTGAGGGTTGGGTTGGCCATGGGTGTCAGGGCATTGATTAATCCCATGTTTGGCTCTGGGACAAATCACCCTGGTTTAATTAGAGGATGGATGGTGGTTTATTCCAAGTTGCAATATTCTGAAAAGAAGCGCGAAGAAAAGTTTTCTAATAAAACTCATTTATTTGTTATAAAGAAAATAAAACACCTCACTAACTAAGAAAAGTAATTGCTACATTTTGAAATAGTTCTTGCCGGCTATTTCTCAGCCCGACCTTTCTGGCAAGAGAACAAAGGAAAGAGTGTGTGAAGCAAGTGAAAGAATGCAGACATGCGTAGTAACTTTTGATAACAATTCTTGGCAAGGTACGGAAAGTCAGATAGTCCAGAAATGATGAGTTCAGCTGGCAAATAAAATAACGCAGTGACAATGGGGATGTGTGAAACAAGCCGGCCCTTTCCAGCATCTTGCGAGGTGAATGCAGGACTGATTTTGCCAACCTGAGTTTAGGATGTGATATGAATCCTGGCTTGTTTGTTATTCAACTGTTGTTCGTTGCTTTGATCGCAACCAACTCTGCGCACTGAACCAGTACAGAGTTCAGTAAAGACGCGAGGAAAGACACAACCTCAACACAAACGTCAATGCCGAGGTGGCGCAGTGGTTAGAGTGCAGTACTGCAGCTACTTCAGCTGACTGCTAGTTCAGCAGATCAGCGGATCAAATCTTACCGGCTCAAGGTTGACTCAGCCTTCCATCCTTTTGAGGTGGGTAAAATGAGGACCCAGATTGTTGGGGGCAATATGCTATTTAATATACTGTCTTTGGTGTAAGCCGCCCAGAGTCCTCGGAGAGTGGGCGGCATAGAAATATGACTAATAATAAAATGTGATTCCCATCCTACTATACCAAGGACTAAGGTCTTACTAACTTATCAACTGCAGCGACCCACAAAGACCGGGGAGGGGGGGGGAAGAGGGCGCCTACCTGTCTACGGTGTCCTGGATGTCCTGAAAGAGGAGAAGAGAGAAGTGGGTCCCGGCCCTTGCAAGGGAAACCTCTGCTCCCCCCCCACCTTGAGGCCAGCCAGAGCCCCTCCCCACCTGCAGGAACTCCCCGTCCGGCTGCCGGCACTTCCGCTCCGTCTGGGCCATCAGCTGCTGCAGGCGGGAGGCCTCCCCGGAGAGCTGGGCCAGGGCGACCCCCCACTCGGCCTCCATCTTCTCCTCCTGCTCGGCCAGCCAGGCCAGCCACACCGACTGCCCCCCCCGGAGCAGCTCCTGCAGGGACTCCAGCGCCAGGCCCACCTTCTGCTTCTCAGAGGCAAATTGCTCCTGGGGGGGCAGAGAAGGGGAGACTCAGAGGGAGGGGGGAGATTTCCCAGCTGCCTCCTGCCCCCTCCCCAAAAGACCCACCTGGCATTCCTGCCGGCTCTGCTCTTCTGCCAGCCTCTGCTCCAGCAGCTTCTGCCCCTCCTTCCTCAGGGGCTCCAGGAGGCCATCCAGTAGGCCCTGCGTGCGGAAGAGAGGGGGCCATTCCTGGGTCCACAGTGGCAGCGCTCCCACCCAGGGACCCCCGTGCCCCACTCAAGGAGAGGCCCTGCTGGGGGGCCCCAGAGGCAGGCAGAGGCCTACGAGACTGTCTGCCGCCCCCATCTCCTCTCTCGCTGCCAAAAAAGCGCCTGGCCCCCCTCTGCCATTTTTTTCAACTGGTAGCCTTTGTGGGCCTCTCACTGCCGCCAGGATCATCTTCCCATCTTTCTGGGGACTTCAGGTGACCCCCTCTACCTGCGCCCCCCTCCCAAGAGCTGATGGAGTGCCCCATGCAGTTGGGGCTGCCCGCCCCCTACCTTGTACTCCTGGGCAGCCTCGGGCAGAGAGAGGAGGGGGTGGTCCTGGTGCCCCTCCAGGCAGCCGGGGCAGAGGAGGCTCTTCTCACTGGAGCAGAAGGTCTGCAGGGGCTGCCCGTGTTCCTGGCACAGCTGGCGGCGGCTGCCCTCCTCCTGGGCTCCCCCAGACAGCCACAGCCTCTTCAGGTGGCAGACGATGTTGGCCAGGGGTTGGTTGGGGCAGGCGCTGTCACGCCCCACCTTGGCTCTGCACTGGGGGCAAGAAAACTCAGCGCCCAGCTGGGCCAGGCAGTTGTGGCAGAAGTTGTGCCCGCAGGACAGGACCATCGGCTGCTCGAAGAGATCCAGGCAGAGTGGACAAGTGGCCTCCTGGCCCAGCTGCCCCAAGGCCGTCTGCTTCCCTGAGGTCTCCATGGGGCTCCTTGGTTCCCTTTGCTGGGCCTGGAAGGGAAGGCTGCGCATTGGCTCCTTCTCCCCAGGCAGCCTGGGGGCTCTTGGGGGGGGGATTTCTCAGCCCCTCTCCCCCCTGCAGGGAAGCTGCCCTGAAGCCCTCCCCCCATTAAAGTCCAGAGGCCAGCCCCCCCCCCCCTTAGACTTTCCTGCCCTGGGGGAAGTGGGGCAGAGAAGAGCTAGGCCTGGCCAAGCAAGGGGGCTTCTTGCCAACGGGGGAGGTAGCCCAGTGGCTGGGGCGGCCTCTTTGGGCATCCCTCCGCTCCCCGGTGCCCTCAAGCTCAGCCCGGGCAGCCCAGGGGTCCCGGAGGCTCCTGGCCTGGTGAATAAGCCAGGCTTCCACCCCAGGGACCCCCCCGTCCCCCCGCTTGGAGGGGCCCCTGACCACCCGGGCCCTTCCGTGGGAGTCGGGGGCCACTTCTTGGCGGCCGCCGGTCTCTCGGGCCAAGGGCGGGGAGCAGCCCCCTCCCCACCTGGCGCTGGAAAGGCAGCTCAGCGAAGAGGATCAGCCCGCAGACCACGCCTGCGCAGTAGACGCCAAGCGCCACCGGAGCTTTCGGTTTCGTTTCCCGGCTCGGCGGTCCTGCCCCGCGTGGGGCTGCTGGGTGTGGCGGGCCTGGGCGCCGGCCACGCTCTACCCACGCGAGGAGCCCCGTTTCGCTTCGGGGCGGGCGGTGGGGCCAGGGTCAGTTCAGGGCGCGGAGGGGAGGAGCCTCCCTCGCAGGAGTGGCGTGTACGGAGGAGGCTTCGCAAATTCCCCGCAGAGCCCCCGCCTTCCCCTGGACGCGGGTGGGAGGCAGAGAGGCTCCCGCCCTTGGAAAGGCCCCCGGGGAGGCGGTGGCGGGCGGGGCCTCCCCCCCCCCAGAAGCGGCTGAGGGAGGGAGGGAGGGAGGGGGAGCAGGCAGCGGCGCGTTGTCCAGGGCCAGCAGGGGGCGCCTTCCACCCGCAGCGCCTTCGCTCCCCCCACCCTCCCCTCGCTTCGCCCCCTTGGATTTGTGCCGCCTGGGAAGGGCGAAGGCAGCCTGCTGGGCCCCGGCCTGGCCATGGGAGCGTCGCCTAGTGTTGCAGAAAAATCAAGGAATGCCGTGAATTTCGAGATCAGGAAAAGCTTTGATTTAGTTGGGCCAAAGGGCTCAGCCACGCGCTCGGTTCGCCTTCTGAGCCAAAGGCCGCCTTTTCTAAGACCCCTCTCGTGATAGTAACAACAAACAGGGAATGTGAACTGAACCTCCCATGTGCCAGGCTCTCTCCCGCCTCCCGTGATTGCCTGAACGGGAAGGGTAGTTCATTCGTGCGGTTTGATTTCTTGAACTCTCCAACTGTCTTTTATAATAATTAGTCAAGGGGCCCTTCAGAGGTCATCTAGGCTGACCCCGTATTATTTCACTCTTACATTCAATTTCACTTTGCGTTCTGCCTTAATAGAAATAAATTATACGTAGATTATGCAAGTATATGTTTAATTTTATCGACCGTTTGCATTTTTATTCCTGTGAGGAGTAGTCGTAGGGGCCCCAGTACGGTGCTTTGCCGGGGGCCCATAACGCTGTGAAGAGGGCCCTGCCCATAGAAGAGAATATTTGCAGTGGAGGGTTGAACTGTGGGGGTCCTGAAGCACTGAGGATGTCACCTGGTTTGGTAATAAAACGTCTGCAAACAAAGTATCCAGCTGGGAGATCGCCAAGGATCCCACGCTAGAGGTTGCAAAGCCCCCTGCCCCTCCCCCAGACCTATAACCCCGCACTGTGTAGCAGCAATAGCCAAAATTGGGGAGAAAGCTGAAGAATCTCTGTGACTTTCAATATTTATTCGTGGGAACAAAATGCCAACCCCCTCGTGGTTTTTGACCGTGTATATTGATTAGTATCAATGTGAAATTTCCATTCTTACAATCATTAAACCATGTAAAAACATAGTGGTCCATTTTTTTCCCCCCATCTTAGGCAATAAATAGATTTCGGACTTGTGGACATCTTGACTCCATTTGTTTCCATCGGGAGAATAAACTCCCCCCCCCTTTTGCAATAATTGTCTTTGCCAGGTTACAGGTTTGATGAAGTCAAAAGTTCTTGATAAAATATCAAATCCCTTAGCAAACCTTCGAAATTATGCCATAAGCGCCCCCATAGTGTTTGCTAACAAGGCCCGAAACTACGAATCTTGCAGCACCACGGCAGTTGTTGGCCCCTACGAACAACCGCAGAGGCTCTGCAACGTTCGTCCTGAATGCTGCCGGCTAGAATGGAGGTTCCAAGGAGCGGATCCGCCCCTCTGATGCGCCTTTCGGAGACCCAGAGGCTTCACCTGGCACGTTGCAGCCCGAAATGGAGCTTCTGGGGGGCGGATCTGCCCTCGAACTCCATTTCAGTTGGCACAGTGCTGGGCGAAGCCTCCGGAGGCCCGAATGGAAGTGCAGAGGGGCAGACGCAGCTGAGAGGCTGGAGAGGAGGCAGCTTGCTAGATCTTCGCATGGTAAGGGACTGGGTGTGGCAGGCTCGGGGGGGGGGGGAAGCAATTGTGGGAAGCATGACGTATGTCAGTGTGCCGGGGAGGCCTTGGGTGGTCTTAGGCAGGTGTCCTGTCCCATCACTAGGCCATCCCAAAATACCTCTTGTGCATTTACCGAGCCTTGCGTTCAGGGGTGAGATGCTCCCGGTTCGGACTGGATCGCCTGATACGATAGCGATGGCAGTGGGTGGTTCGGAGAACTGGTAGGAAAAAGCCCCCACACCCCCATGCCCAGCTGAGCCACGTGATCATCAGAGGCTGTTTTTTTTTTTAACTTTTAAAAGCATTTTTTCTACAACCTCTTCGGCCGAAAATATGCTTTTAAAAGTAAAAAAAAAAGCCTCTGATGATCACGCAGCTCAGCTGGGCAGGGGGGGGGGCACAGGGATTTTTGCTACCAGTTCTCCGAACCACCGGCTGCCATCGCTACCGGATCAGGCGATCCTGTCCGAACCGGGAGCATCTCACCCCTTAACGCAAGGCTTGGAACGCATGGCTCAGCTGGGATCATCAGAGGCTTTTCAAAGCATTTTTTTTTACCATCTCTTCAGCCAAAGAGGCTGTAGAAAAAAAAATGCCTTTAAAAGCCTCTGGCGATCCCAGCTGACTTGCCTGATCGTCAGAGGCTTCTAAAAGCATTTTTTTCTGCAGCCTCTTAAGGTTGTAGAAAAAATGCTTTTAAAAGTAAAAAAAAAAAAAGTTGGCCACTCCCACCGTCACATCCCCCCCCACCAAACCACACCCACAGAACCAATAGTAACAAATTCTAGATTTCACCCCTGCTTGCGTTCAATTATGGCTGAAAGGAGGGAGTGATCCTGTCCAAGGGACGAGATTCCCTCCCCCAAATCCTCTGGTTATGAATGGAATGGGCAGGCTCCATTACAGTCATAACTTGAGGACCACCTGTATAATTCAAGTTCATATTGCATTGTGAACTGGTGTATTTTTCCCCTCCCCAGAGTTAGTTTGGTCTGTCAGTGAATGCAGCAGGCTAGAAACTGGGAGCCTTGCGAGTTCTAGTCCCTTCTTAGGCATGAAAGCCAGCTGGGTGACTTTGGGGGAATCACCAGGAGACACGAGTTCTAGGTCTGCCTTAGGCATGAAAGCTGACTCGGGGACTTTGGGACAGTCTCTCTCTCTCTCTCTCTCTCTCTCTCTCTCTCTCTCTCTCTCTCTCAGCCCAAGCAACCTCACAGGGTTGTTGTGGGAAAATAAGAGGAGAAAGGAATACTACTGTAGGTATGTTCACTGCCTTGAGTTATTCATTAAAAAATGCAGGATAAAGATACGTAAATCAATACAGATTGGTTCCATTTTGAACCCAAAACAGGACCTATGGATGGACAAGACCCGGGTGTGCCCTCAGCTGCCCAGGTGCCAGTCAAGCACTGGTTTTAACTGGTCAGTCCTTCAGGGCTGCCTTTCCACTTCACCCCACCACCACCACCCTCAAAGCCCCTGGGGGAGAGCAGCTGTGGGGAGCACCCACTTCCAGGTGAGTGGGGGGACCTGAGGCCGGGGCTCTTTCCCCAGGGCGGCTCTGGACATCCAGAGGGGCCTCCCCCATATTAGCCCCATCATCCGCCTTAGGGGTCTCCGGGGTTTCTGTGTGAATTAGATGCCTTTTATGCTGGGGACGTTTTAACTTCTGTATCATTTTAGTGCCCTAAACTGCCAGGCATCCATTGCCCCCTCCTGTGGACACTTTTCTGCTGGACAAGAGAGGCTGGCCGGCCACAAGTCCTGCAGCCACTGAGGGCTGTTTGCGGAGTCTGGATCCAGAGGTCCCTCCCCCAAAGAGGCCTCAGCCAGGCTCCGGAGGGTGGGGGGGGCTGCGAGGGCCTCCTCCAGGCAGGACCTGCTGGCATCTGGAAGGCCCCCCACTGCCTGCCCAAGGCTGGCCTCCCCCCCCCCCATAACCCAGGCACCAGTGTGGTGTCAGAGAGTTTCCTGGGGTGGGGGGAGAGAAATGGCTGACACACCGGAACTTCTGGAAAAGGCATGGGAAGGAGGGAGGGAAGGAGGGAAGGACGGAGGGAAGGGACGCCTGAGCTGGGCTGGGTTTTCCCAGAAAGGGCAGCCAAGAAGTCTGGCGAGAAGCAGGAAGTGAAGCTTTCCGCCCTTTATTTCTGCAGAGAGAGAAAGTTCACACTTGGGACTGAGGCCCAAAGGAAGGGCCCAGAGTAGGAGATGCCTCAGGTATTTACACAAAAAGTTTCCTTTGCTATTTAGCATCCATCCATGCGGATCAGTCTTTCCACCTGGATATTTGCCTTTGTCCTTCTGGGTACAAGGTTCCATTTAGCGTTACTTTGTGAAACGTTTTTAATCCTGACATTCTCCGGCGTTTCCTGTTGCACATCTGCGGTTTGTCACTTTTCACAGACAGCCACAAAAAGCACAGGCAGTCCGGAGAGAAATTTGATCCGTTCTCACTTTTTGGCGCCTTCCTTCTGTACACTCTGATCGCTTCCTGGCTGCCTTGCTGTGGTGAAAGGTGACTTTTCTTATGAAGGGGGGATTCCCCTCCCAGAGAAATTACGGCCTTTGCTGCTGCTGCTGCTGCTCTCTGGAGGACTTAAAGGGGGCTTTCCCCATTTGGAGGATTCCCCTGTTTTCCATTCTTAAGCTGTCAGAACCTTCCCTGACCAAAGTCCAGCCGGTCAGCCTGGGAAAAGCAAAGGGGCTGATTGTTGCCAACTGTGGAAAAGGGGCCCTTTCCCTCTCTGCCCCTCCCTCGACAGAGCCAGGCTCCGCCCTCCCTGCCTCCCTGGGTGTCACCTGTGCAGGTAGATTTTGGGTAGCAACGGTGCCAGGAAACACGGATCCTGTCCTCTCCTCTCCTGCAGAAACCCCAAAGGTATTTCTGTGCCCTGAAAGACCCCCAGCTGGGTGGGAGGGGGGGGGAAAGGGGGACTCCTGGCTTCCCTCCAGCCCATGTCAGGAATACCTGCCCCCTCCTCCTCTCCCTACCCACACCTCCAATGGCGAGTGGGCTCGCTCTGGGCATCGGGTGGCCCGCAGGTGCCACAAGGGCATCGCCAGGGAGAAACTTCCCTGCCAGCCTCCACTTCCCTAACATCCCAGCAGCTCCGTTTGCCGCAAGGCAGGGCTTCCTGCTTCAACCAGTCCGGAGGCTGAAACTTGCCCCAGCATATTTTATCCCTAAGAGGGCCTCTCTTTCCTGGGAACCAATGATGGGCCCAACCTGTCTGGGTTCAATGGGAGCTGGCCAGATGCAGCCGCAGCAGCAGCCTCAGGAGGCCTCTGGACCTAAAGGCCGGGACCACGGAGAGGAAGGGGCTGCCGTCTCCTTCTCCTGCCGGAGGACCCTCCACAAGGAGCTGCAGAACCTGCCTGGACCTCCGCCCAGGGGCGCTTCTGGGGTCGTCTTGCGGGGGGCGCTGGGAAGGGAGGCAAAGGCAGGGAAGCTTCCCATGCAGGGCGGGGCCCAGCCTCTCCTCCGTGCCCAAACAGTCCCAGGAAAGGCAAAATCTTACACGGTCATGCCCAGCTGCAGGAGCAGCCCGTGAACGTGGGACGCCTTGGGAGGCTGGGCAGGGATCTCCTGGCCAAACTAGCTGAACATAGAAACACAGAAAACCGTTGAGAGAAAAAGACCTGGTGCCCTTTCAGTTATCTTTATTTTTTAAATTTTTTTTTGGTCTGATGACGGACCTTCATCGCAAGCATGTTTCAACTCTGTTACTGGTGAAAAATGCCCTTCCTTCCTTCCTTTTGGGAAAAGCAGGGCTTTTCCTGCTTGGCCCTGCGGGGTGGGGGAGGGGAGCAGATGGCCTCTCTGCAGCCAGCAGGGAGGGCTCAGCTGGCACAGGAAGGGGGGCCCTTCGGAAGGAGAGGCAGAGGCTGGAACAAGCAGCCTCCCCAAGGAGAAATGCCCAGAAGCCCCTGTGGCACCTGGGGGAGGGTAGTTAAGGTGGAATCAAAGGTCCCCCTGCTTCAGGCATGCCCAGGGCCCCGACAGGCAGCAGCCTGTCCGCAGGAGGCAGGAAGGTGGATGGCTGGCCAGCCATGACCTCCACCTGGCTGGGCTTGCAGAGCTACTTGCTGGACCGGCTGCCAGAACCCACACGCTGCAACCCAGCAGCCAGGTGCTAGGCATCCTCAAACGCTCGGGAACAACGGGGTGCACCAACCCAGGTCTGCCCTCCAAGAGGTCCCTGGGACGTGCCCGACTGTCAGCCACAGAGTCCGCTGGGCTTCTGGATTTAGAGCAGGTGCCGGAGGAAGCCCCGAGAGCCAGGCTCCAGGGTAGGCTGGCACAATCTCGGAGCTGAAGCACCAGAGGAAATGGGTGGAGGAGCTCATGAGCAACTGGCTTAACGGGGGGGGGGGGTCGAATTTCACCTGAGGGGGCCGAGCTGGGTGGGAAGGCCCCACTTGGGTTAGCCAAGGCCCAGGCAAGGATGCCCATCTGGTCTGGGTGGAACCGAGGAAGGAAGAGGGACAGAGGTTCCCTAGTTGGGTTCCTGGGCCTGACCTGATCTCCAGGCTTCCTTTCCTTGGGTTGGGATCCCCGATTCCTTTCCTGGGCCAGGCCTAAAGCAGCTCTGCCCTGAAGGAAACACAGATCCCCAGGGAAGCCAAGTCCCTTCCAGCCGAAGGATTCCAAGTGTAGCTGAGACTTCCCAAAGTTTGGGAATGCATGCAAAGTTTCCCCCTGGATCTGCACTCTGTCATGGCCTCAGGCCGGCCCTGGTGGATCTGGCGCAGGGCGTCTTTCTCCAGAGGCCGCGGAGGCTCCCCACTTCCCCGGTGCCTCTTACAAGACCACCCACCCCTGTGGAATTGGAGTTCTGTTTCTTAGCCAAGATCCTGGCCTTGTCTCCGCTCAAGGCCATTGCTTCCCTTTGCCCCTTTCCCTAACCAGCCCCCATCCCGTCATTGGCCAGGACCCCCATCCATCAGATGAGGAGCAAGATAAGCAGCCTTATTGGCGAGGGAGTTCTAACGCGCAGGGTGGTGGGGCCCCTTAATTCCTCCAAATGGGCAATGCTGTGGGACTCTGAGGGCCCCTGGGGGGGAAAGCAGGGTCTGGCAGGGTAGGCGGGCAGCTCTCTTAGCTGGAGTATTGAGAACGGTGCCTGCCTGGTGGCACACAGAGGCAAGAGTGAGGCTGGCACTCAGAGCAGCTCCGTAATGGGCATGCAGCCCACCCACAGCTGGGCACAACCAAGCGAGTGTTAGCCCTGTGCGGCACCACCGCATCCCTGCCTTTGGCGGAAGGAGGGAACAAAGGAGGGATGAAAGCAGCTGCCACATTATTGCCAACGTGGCGACCACTCCCTCGGCCAGTCTTGTGAGGTGCTGCTCCCCGGGAAGGGTGCGGAGGCTCCTGGGGAGGCCGTTTCATCTCATCCCATCGGCTGCAGTGTGACACGGGGCCTCCTTCGTAGAGTGCAGGAGGTGAAATGGGCTCAGCCACCCTTTCTTCTCTGGCAGGGCTGACGTCTCCTCCTCTCTTGCAGGCCCTCCTGGAGCCCCTGCTGCTGTCCATGACTGTCATGACACCCTGCCGGAAGCGCTGCCTGTGCCGCTCGGCCCAGCTATTGGTCGGGCTGCTGTGCATCCTGGCCACCCTCTTGGTTCTCAGCTTCCTGGCCGCCATTCGTCATGAGGAGCTGCTCTCACGCTCAGTGCCCTTCCTGATGGGCAGCGGTGTGGGGAAGCGACACATAGACACCCTGCTCCTGCCGCCACCCAACGCCTTCCCGCTTTCCCCATTGCCCTGTGCCCTGACGGACCCCTGGCTACTGGTGCTAGTGGCCAGTGCGACTGGGCATGCGGCCCGGCGGGCAGCAGTGCGGCATAGCTGGGGGAGTGTGAGGGTGACAGGAGGGCGCAGCATGCGCACCGTCTTCACGCTGGGGCTACCTGGGGATGTGGCGCAGCAGGCAGCACTGGAGCATGAGGCGGCCGAGCACGGCGACGTGTTGCAGGCACGCTTCACCGACACCTACGCAAACCTAACACTGAAGACGCTGGCGATGCTGGGCTGGGCTACCACCCACTGCCCCACCGCCCGCTTCCTGCTCAAGGCTGACGATGATGTCATCCTCAACCTGCCTGCCCTGGTACGATACCTGGAGCGGCTGGCCGGCCCACCCACTGCCTATCTGGGCCAGGTTTACTCACACGTGGCACCCATCCGCGACCCACATAGCCGGTACTACGTGCCCACCTCTCTCTACCCGGAACCCACCTTCCCACCCTACTGTAGCGGCCCTGCCTATGTTCTCTCTGCCCCAGCCGCCGCGGCTGTTCTGGGTGCTGCACGCCAGCTGCCGCTGCTGCCCATAGAGGATGTGTTTGTGGCGTTGTGCGCCCGCTATGCTGGCATTGCCCCGCACCACCTGAAGTATATGGCCGGGGCTACCCACTATCCGCCTGATGCCTGCTGCTACTGGGAGGTGCTCTTCAGTGTGCACGAAGTGCCGCCTGACGAAATGCTGTCCATGTGGGAGGCAGCTGAGCACCCGTGCACCGCCTGGCAGCGCTTCCTTGGCCTGATCCGCTGCCAGGTACTGGCCTGGCTGGCCATGGAGGACACCCCGTGACTGCTTTCCCACCCACCCACCCCCGAGGACCATGGGAGGAGCCCACCTGGGAGTGGCTATCCGGCCTTGGACAAGCAAAGGGATTGACTGACTCATGGAAGCACTGCCAGGAGCTCCGCCTAGGACCCCACAGCTGCCTGCCTGGATGCTGAGCTTCCCTCTTGGGTCTACAGGTCGAGACTCTGCCAGCCATGAGAGTGCCAGGCTGCCCTGGTTGACTCTCCGGCCGATATGGGCCTTAGACCTGAAAAACTGAAGGAAGGACAAAGGGGTCCGCCTGGTCAGTGTTTGTTTAGAGGTCATTCATCCCCGACTGGGGTACCCTCCTCTCTTTGGCAACCGGAGGTCAAAGTGGACTTTTGACAGCATCAGCAACAATGGAGAGATTGCCCCATAGAGCTATGGGTGGGGCCTGAAGGGGCTTGGATGTCACGTGGGGCTGTCTCTGGCGGGATGAGATGACTCATGGTGCCCAGGTGGGCACAGATAGCTGGGCGTGGCTGGATCGGCGCAGAATTTGCACTGGCTAACTGGACATGGGGACAATTCTGGGAGAATGACCTTGTCAGCTTTGGAAGCCATATTAGGCCGGAAGCTTCCATGCTGCCACCTTCTGGTGTGTGGGAAAGTAGGAGGAGGGCTTTAGTAGAGGGGTTTTTGGTAGACATAATAGCATTCTTCCTGTCGGTCAAGGTCAGGGCGAACTGGCATCTGGAGAAGGAGTGGTCAGAGTGCTGAGTCGAGATGGGACGGACGTTGATTGGGGCATGTGATGGACTGGAGGGAGGGGGTGGTTTTGGGGGTTTTGATTTACTGAGGGAAAACCTGGAACTCTCAGATTCGGGTTTTCCCCGATGTGCCAGTTTGCCTATTCTAGTAAAGAGAACTTTGGAAAATGCTGGCTTCAGAGTCTTTACTCGGAGTGGGGTTTTCTGGAACCCTGACAGACTTCTCATTTGGCATGCTGGGCACTTGTCCGCCTACACACCATTCCGAGTGTGGGAAAATTTATCCCCATCCGTGCTGGGAACCTGCCAATTGTGCCCGGGCTTGAGGAGGATGATTTCTCCTTTGGGGGAGCTGTGTGCGTGAAGACATACTCACACCATTATGAATTTGGGGACTTTTATAAACTTTCCTTCCTCACCATGCTTAGCAAGCTGGAGGCTCGACTTCGGGGCACAGATTTTTAATTCTGCAGATACACGGGGACTTCATTGTTCCTTTTTCCCTTCAACGTTGCTTTTGCAGCACCTCCCTTTGCAAACGTCCTCCAGAACAAACTTTTAATGCCCTGTGATAGCCACTCCCTGCTGGTCCATGATCTGCATCTCACTGGCAGCTTGTGATGCTACAATAAGGCAAGTCCTCAAGCTTGGAATGGTAATGGTGTGTGTGTGTGTGTGTAGGTTCCTTCTCCGAGCTTGTGGGTTGGTTTCTGAAAGTTTCATTACCAGGCTGTGTAACATCTTCAGCAGAGCTTGGGGGAGTGTAAAGTGTTCCTCTGCTTATAATGGCTCCGTGTGGTCAGTAGGTCTTGTGAGGTCACGTCAGGTCACATAGGATCAGGGTCTTTTGGTGGGTGAGGTATGGATTGCGTCTGGAGGGCTCGGGATAGGGGTTGCTCCTGTATCCTGGTCCTGTTAGACCTCTCAGCGGCTTTTGATACCATCGACCATGGTATCCTGCTGCGCCGGTTGGAGGGGTTGGGGGTGGGGGGCACCGTTTTGCGGTGGTTCTCCTCCTATCTCTCCGACCGGTTGCAGTCGGTGTTGGCAGGGGGGCAGAGGTCGACCCCGAGGCGCCTTGTTTGTGGGGTGCCAGAGGGGTCGGTCCTCTCGCCCCTTCTGTTCAACATTTATGTGAAGCTGCTGGGTGAGATCATCCGTGGCTTTGGGGTGGAGTTCCATCTGTACGCTGATGATACTCAGCTGTACATCTCCACCCCAGGCCATCCCAACGATGCCCTTGAAGTGATGTCCCGGTGCCTGGAGGCCGTGCGGATCTGGATGGGGAGGAACAGGCTTCGACTCAACCCTTCCAAGACTGAGTGGCTGTGGCTTCCGGCGTCCCGATATAGCCAGCTGGTGCCATCGCTGGCTATTGGGGGCGAGTTATTGGCCCCCACGGAGAGGGCTCACAACTTGGGTGTCCTCCTGGATGCACGGCTGTCTTTAGAAGAGCATATGACGGCCGTGGCCAGGAGGATTTTCTATCAGGTTCGCCTGATATGCCAGTTGCTTCCCTTTCTGGATCGGGACTCCTTATGCAGAGTCACTCAGGCATTCGTCACTTCCCGCCTGGACTACTGCAATGCTCTCTACATGGTGCTCCCCTTGAGGAGCACCCGGAGGCTCCAACTGGTGCAGAATGCGGCCGCGCGGGGGATTATGGGAGCGAGGGGGCGCTCCCATGTGACACCTCTCCTGCGTGAGCTGCATTGGCTTCCAGTGGTCTTCCGGGTGCGCTTCAAGGTGTTGGTTACCACCTTTAAAGCGCTCCATGGCATGGGACCTGGGTATTTGCAGGACCGCCTTCTGCCGCCGATAGCCCCCCACCGACTCAGGGTGTCGTCAGCCAGGCAATGTCGGCTGGCGACCCGCAGGGGGAGGGCCTTCTTTGTGGCAGCTCCTGCCCTCTGGAACGATTTGCCCCCGGAGATACGAAGGATATCGGATCTCCCGGTCTTTCGCCGTGCCCTAAAAACTTTTCTTTTCCATCAAGCAGGGCTGGCGTGAAACCCCCCCTTTTTTTAGCTTTTTAAATTGTCAATGGGTTTTAGTTTGAACGTTTTAAATTTTGGGCCAAAGTCATTAAATTCTTTTAAAAATTTTAAATTTTGTATTGGTATGTGTTTTAGTTCTGGCTGTGCACTGCCCTGAGTCCACTAGGAGAAGGGCGGTATACAAATTGAATAAAATAAAATAATAAAAATAAATAAGTGACTGTCTTGTGATGGGGAGGTCACACCAGGCGAGGTGTGTGTGTGTGGGTGTGTGTGCGCGCGCGCATGCTTGGCTTTAGGCAGTTCAGGGACGGGAGAAGGGGGGTGAGAATCTGTTACGCCAAGCCAGAATACGAGGCACTTGTGAAGGCAGCAACTGGGGTTTCTCAGCCGGGAGTTGAGGCGTCCGTGGGACACAGGAGGAGCCTTGCAGGTGCCGAGATCCAGCAGTGCATGTGTGTGTGTGTGGGGGGGGGTTTAGCCCTTGGGCAAGGGAGATCCTCTGTAGCATGAAACCCCCTGCCGGTGTCCAATGCCCAGGAATACTTTTGGGGGTGCTACTTCGCCCCCCTCATCCCAAGGATGCTTTGTGCCTCCTGGAAGCCCCCCTTCTTTGCCAACTGCTGAGGGTTGGGAGGCAGGGGCAGCCCCCCCTCCTTCAAAGGGCCAGAGAGATGACACACATCTACAACCATGCGAAAGCGCAGTTACTTTACTGCTCCTGGCGCCCCAAAAGCGGACTGGTGACAGCAGAGGCAGAGGGCGCCCTGCTCAGCTCGGCTGACTCACTGAGGTTGCACACGCAGGACACCCGATTTGGAGCCGTGGGCAGCCTCGGTGAGTCTGGAGGAGCACAAGATCGTGCAGCCGAAAGCTACTGTTCTCTGCGCCAAAAACTTTTGCAAAGGGACTTGGGAGGTACACAATCCCTCAGGCCTCCATTCTTTTGCAAAATCTTTTGGCGCAGGGGTGGGGTGGAATCCTAAAAAAGAGCGTGAGGTCACAGCCCCAAAGGCTTCTGTCGGCCGCACCAAGAGCTTTGCAAAGGGACGGCGGCCTGAAGCAGCAAGAGATCGCCCCTCCAGAGGCTTCCGTCCCTTTGCAAAAGCTTCTGGCGTGGAGAACAGAAACCTTCAGGGGCGCGATCCGGCACTCCTTCAGAGCCGCCGAGGCTGCCTGGCGCTGCAAAAGCCGATTGGGGGTGCTGCACAGGCAGCCTCCGTGAGTCAGCCAAACTGAGCAGGGCCCGCTCAAAGCTCACTTGACCAGGGAGACCTTCGAACGGTCAAGCCCAGTGCCTGTGGGGAAGAGGCAAGGTCAGGATGGGGGGTGGGTGGGAGGGAAGCATGAGATACCTCAGTAGGTCGGGGGAGGCCTTAGGTCACAGGTGTCAAACTCGCCACGACATGTTGCCGTCACGTGACATTTTTCCTTTGCGGAGCTGGAGTGGGCGTAGACTGCGTGCATCTGGCCTGCAGG
The DNA here is from genome assembly GCF_059756535.1 of Pantherophis guttatus. Taxonomy (NCBI): domain Eukaryota; kingdom Metazoa; phylum Chordata; class Lepidosauria; order Squamata; family Colubridae; genus Pantherophis; species Pantherophis guttatus. The sequence continues at coordinate 293,425,257 of NC_142064.1, forward strand.
CCGCCAGTTTTGACAGCCTTGCCTTACGTGGTCAGAAGCAGGCGGCCCCCATGGTCTTCCCCGCCCTGAGATACCTAATGTGCACTTACTGACCTGAGCATTCCATTAGCCAATGCATTGGATAAACCAGGGAGGGCTTACCATATTTTTTGGAGTATAAGACGCTTCAGACTATAAGACACAACTTTTTTGGGGGGAGGAAAACAAGAAAAAAAAAATCTGCTTCTGCCTCCCAGTAATTTGCCTTCTTGCAGCAAACAGCAGAGGCCCGCGCGGCAATAGGCAATGGCGATCCCTGCAGCCTGAAACAGCTGAGGGACGGGAGGCCTGACAATCAGCTGCTTGTGCTAATCAGGCTGTGCTGAAGCTGAAATGGGCTGTTTGCTGCTTGCCGCAAGGAGGTAAATTGCTGGGAGGCAGAGGCCAAAGGGCGAGGGCCATCGGGTGTGCGGGGCTACATTCAGTGTATAAGACGCAAATTTTCACCCTCTTTTAGGGGGTAAAAGGGCATCTTATATTCTGAAAAATACGTCTACGTTCATTTATGAGCCGAGGTGGCACAGCGGTTAGAGTGCAGTCATGCAGGCTACTTCTGCTGACTGCCAGCTGCCTGCAATTTGGCAGTTCAAATCTCACCAGGCTCAAGGTTGACTCAGTCTTCCATCCTTCCGAGGTGGGTAAAATGAGGACCCAGATTGTTGGAGGTAAAGATGCTGACTCTGTAAACTGCTTAGAGAGGGTTGTAAAAGCACTGTAAAGCAGTCTAAGTGCTATGGCTATCCAATTAATGAATCCTCGGGTTACTACTGCAATTGGCAGGCTCTATTACATTCACAACCTGAGGATTACCTGTAACCGGTGAGTCAAATGTGACTACATCAGGGGTGAAATGCTCTGGGTTCGGGCCGGATCGTCCAATCCGGTAGCGATGGCAGCGGGTGGTTCGGAGAACCAGTATCAAAAATCCCTGCCCGCCCCTCCATGCCCGGCTGAGCCGCGCGATCATCAGAGGCTTTTTTTTAACTTTTAAAAGCATTTTTTCTTCTGCCGAAAAAATGCTTTTAAAAGTAAAAAAAAAAAACAACCTCTGATGATCGCACGGCTCAGCTGGGATCATCAGAGCCTTTTAAAAGCATTTTTTTCTCTTTGGCTGTAGAAAAAATGCTTTTAAAAGTTTTGTTTTAAAAAGTTGGCCACGCCCACCATCCCATTAACCCCACCAAGCCACGCCCACAGAACGGTAGTAACAGATTTTACATTTCACCACTGGACCACACTCCTGTGCTCTGTTGTATTAAAAGCCTTGTCAGTCCTGCCTCAGCTTGAGCTTCTAAGTCAGTGTTTCTCAACCTTGGAAGCTTGAAGATGGGTGGACTTCAACTCCCAGAATCCCCCAGCCAGCGCTGCTGGCTGGGGGATTCTGGGAGTTGGAAGTCCACCCATCTTCAAGCTACCAAGGTTGAGAAACACTGTTCTAAGTAGAAACGATCCTTCAGACACCATTTGGTCTGGGCCTCAGCAGGCTGTGGGGGTGAGGGGGGGATTCTTGGGATCCAGGGAGGGGGAGGGAAGGGGGATGCCTCATCCAGAGACTTACCTGGAAGGGAAAGCTGCTCATTGGCTCCTTCTCAACAGGTGGGGGGGGCTCTTGGGAGGCGCATTTCTCAGCCCCTCCCCTCCTGCAGGGAACGGGCTCCGAACCCCTCCAGAGGCATAATCCCCCCTCCACCCTCTACATCAGTGGTTTTCAACCACAGGGGTCGCACATATTTTCAATGGTTTTAGGAATAATTTTATGGTTGGGGGTCACCACAACACGGGGAACTGTATTAAAGGGTCACGGCATTAGGAAGGTTGAGACCCACTGCTCTACACTTTCTTGTCCTGGGGGGAAGTGGGGCAGAGAAGCAGCCAGAACTGGCCAAGCAAGGGGGGAGGTTGCCCAGGGGCTGGAGAAGAGAGCAAGGGAAGCCCCCTCGGGGTCTGGGGCAGCCTCTTTGGGCCTCCATCCCATCTCTCCTGTTGCCACAAGCTCAGCCCGGCCAGCCCAGCCCTTATGGAAACCCCCATAGACCCCGGCCCTTTGTGCTCCTCAGTCTAGCACCGAGGCCTCCCAGCAACCGATTGAGAACAGCAAGAGAAAAAGCCGGCGCGAACCCTCCCACTTGGGGCCCGGGGCCCTTCAGTGGCAGTCGGGGCACCGTTTCAGCTTTGCCGGCGAAGCGAGCCTCAACCAAGGGCGCAACGTTGCCTGGTGCTGAAAGGCAGCTTCGGCCGGAGCTTCTGGGCAGCTGGGAAAGAGCTCTTCAGCCGCACTCAGCCCGCAGACCGAGCACAGGCTAAGGGCCGGCTCGGCACCTGCGCAGTAGCCGCGAAGGGGCGCCGGGGCTTTTGGTTTCGTTTCGCGGCCCGGAGACGAGGCGGGAGGAGGCCCCTCGAAGATGCCCCGCGTGGAGCGCTGAGCCGGCCCGCCTGCTCCCCTCCGCGGGGTTCCCGGGGGGTCTGGTGGGCCTTTCCACGGGCGCCGTGGGGCTTCCCTCTCGCCCGCCAGAAACCAGACCCCCGTGGGGCAGCTGCCCGGGATTCGCTTCCTGGCCCCCGACAGGCGCTCAAAAGAGGAGCGAAGGCCGCTTCCCCGGGCGCCCCTCCCGAGGGGGGCCCAGCCTCAGTTCGGGGCGAGGAAAGGGGGCGCGGCTCCCAAGGGCGGCCCTAATATGGAAAACCAAAACCAAATGGAATAATGAAATTAGATATAAATAATAGGTTAAAATCATGATGTCAGGGTATGCTTATTTCTTGCAATTTAAGTGTGAAGTATACCTGATATATATTTTGTAAATATGTACAAACACTGCACTTCTGATTTTAGTAGAGATTTGATGTTTTTAATCATAAAACCAATAAAGTATATTTAAAATAAAAAATAAAAAAAAAGAAATTAGATATAAAAGTGATATAATACTTGGGTCAGTCTAGAGGATCTCTGGAGGGCCCCCTTTCTTTGGCATTAGGTTCAAAAAGTGGAACCACAGAGTTAACGAAATCCTCCTCGGCTGGAAAGTTCAGGAAACACCATCAGGAGCAAGATACCACATCTAGCTAAGCGGAGGTAACCACAGACATAACGGCCGGAAACTTAGATAGGTTTGCAAGAACACCTGTGACCCACTGAAGAGGGGAAACACATTAGTAAGCTTGTAGGGTATAGCAGCAAAGTGGGGGGGGGCGGAATGATCGCTATGGGCTGTCAGAAATGTAACCAATCCTAAAATGTCAAAAGTATGTATGAGTGTAACTGCATTAGAATCTTTCTTTCGTTCAGTCTTTGCTTCTTGTGTTGCACTGAACCTTGTGCAATAAACCTCTCTGGTCACCCGTGGAAATCTTGTGAGTCTTAATTTCTAGAACAGCCCAGGTGCGGCTTCGTCCGGGCCCCTAAAACGGGGAGGCTCCGAAAAGACCCCGGGGGCCGCCTGGGACACCCCCTGCCCCATGCTGGGAAGGGATCGACCGGGATCCCCTGGCATTGGGCAGCCAAGGTCTCAGAAGCGCGGCCAGATCGCAGCCCATGGGGGTCCTGTGCAGGGAGGCCCGCCATTGTCTTCAGGGGCTCCTGCACAGCCGCGCCCGGAAAGGCGGAGGAGAGGGGATTTCAGCACTGGGCAGCGACCGCCAGCGGCCTCCGCTCGACGAGGGTGGGAGGCAGAGGACCCCCTCTGGGTGTAGAGGGGCTGCCGCCCAGGCACCCGGGGCCCCTGCCACCGCCTACGGCTCCACTGAGCGTCCGTTGGGGCTGCTGGTGTGGGAGGGGAGGGTGAGTGGACGGAGGGACGGTGCCCCCCAAAACTGGCCGGCGGAAGAGGGGGTGGCAGTGGAGACTGCTCACGTTTTCTCTCGCCTGCTTTTGTTTGCGGGGGGCGGGCACGCAAGCTCCTTCTGGGGTTGCAGGACCGCGACCGTCCCACCTGCTGGGTGAGGCTCAAGAGCAGGGCCCCGTGCGGGGTAGACTGCTTCCACAAGTGGAGGCTCCGCAACTAGTCTGTGTGTGTGTTGCTGCGGCAGCTTGGAGTAAGAGGGGTGGCCGAGGCCCAAGAGAGCAGCTTACGGCCACTTTCCCCTCAGCTCTATGTTAGGATACCCACACCCATGGTTCCCTGCCTCAAGGCAGTTACGGCCTTGCCTGCAAACCCCCGGAAGGGGCTGTAGCAATTCAAATTTTTTTACTACCAGTTCTGTAGGCGTGGCAGGGTAAGGATACTGCAAAACCCCCATTCCCTCCACACTCCTCGGGGGGGGGAGGATAAGCTTCATTCCCACCCCACTGGGGCCAGCCAGAGGCGGTATTTGCCCGTTCTCCGAACTACTCCCTGTCAAGAACCTGCTGGATTTCACCCCTGGGCTGAAGGCTGTCACATTTCAAGTTGCCTGACCTGGGTGTGTTCTGACTCTTCTCAAAGTGGCCCCTCGGATGGCCCTTGATCAGGGAGGGGCCAAGGGTTGGACTGGATGGCCTCCAGGGTCCCTAGGAGTCTTTGGGACTCTGAGCCAAGGGCGTCCTGGAGCTGAGGAAGCCGCACTTGCCCCAACGGGAGCGACTCCAAGGGATGGCCCCACGCGGGAGGCCTGGCAGCAGCGCAGCCCCCGGCTCTTCTCCAGGCTGCCCTGCCTGGGACTGGCCGGGAGGGGGAGCCACTCTGCCTGTGGGGCCAGCTCCTCTCCCCCCCCAGGCTCCTGCAGAGGGTCCCCGAGGGCTCCGTTCAAGGGAGGGCCGGGGTGGTGGAAGCGGCAACCGGGGCAGCCTGGAAGACCCCCGGGACCCCTGAGGCGTGCATGGGTGGGGCATCCCTTCCCCCCAAAAGGGGCTAAGGGAGGGGGGGAACAGCCAGCGGCCTTCTGGTAGGTGGGTATCCCGCCTCCTGAGGCTGATGGGCCGCGTTGTCCAGGGCCAGCAGGGGGCGCCTTCCACCGCAGCCCTGACACAGCAACCTCCTTCTGATGGGGCTGCTCCTCTGGCTGCAGCGGCTCCCAGCCGACCCCTTCACTGCCAAGGGGGCTCCGACGAGTGGCGTGGCCTTCCCAGGGTTGTGGCTGGCAGGGCCAGCAATCTCGCCCGTCAGCATCCTGCGCTGACCCGGAAGGGCCTGGTCAATTCCTGCCCTCCCCCTCCCGGACCAGCTGGGCAGGCGGGGCAAGAACCCCAAGCTGGCTCTGCCACCCCAGCACCTGTCAACCACCTTCAGGCCTCTGCTTGGCCAGTGCGGCATCCCTGGGGAAGAGCGGGAGAGGGCTGCCCCCCCCCACAGGTCACCCAAAAGAGACATCGGCCAAGCGGTTGGTCTCTGATGGCGCCAGGCCTGGTGGGCCCTTTCTATGCCAGCCCGGACCCCAAGCCTCCCAGCTCTGCAAAGCTCTCCCACGGGAGGGGAGGGGGGGCGGAGACTCTAGGGGAGCCGCAACTGCCCCCAGCACGGGACCCTTCCCCGCTCCAAGCACGAGACGCTGCGGCTATAGGTTTCTTTTATTCCTCTTCATTTGTGACGCACCATAAGAAAAAACAGACCAGAGGTTCCCAGAGAATATTCGCAGCCGAGGGTTGAACTGTGGGGCCCCTGGTGCGCTGAGAATGTCAGCTAGTTTGGTAATAAAACGTTTTCAAAAAAAGCCATCCAGCTGGGAGATCGCCAAAGACCCCACAGGGGTTGCAAAGCCCCCTGCCCCTCCCCCAGACCTATAACCCCACACTCATTGCAGCAGCAATGAGCCAAAAATCTCACATCTTCGATCTGAAGAATCTCTTGTGACTTTATTTATAATATTTATTAGTTGGGGGGAAAAAAATCCCAGCCCCTTCATGTCACCTGGCATGCGTGGCGTTCCAGTTACTCTTCCAGGTTTCTGGCACGCATGTGTCCACGGCGATCAGCTGGCCTGTTTGCATGCAGCAGTGCCAGCCACTAGAAGAGCCGGTCTAACATTTTCTGGTGTGAGCATGGGCGCCAGCAACCCGGAAGAGTAGCTGGCTGAAACGGGGGAAATTCAGGAACTGAAACCGGAAGTTCATTTTTGGGCGTGCACATGCGCCCTCGGCAGCTCCTCTCCTGGGTTGCTGCCCAGACGCACGCACGCACTTCCTTTTCGGCACTGATGCGCTTTTGCCTATCTTCACTTGCTGCTTCCTATCTGTTCCGAAGCTTATGATCCACTTGCAAGTATGTTCAGGTACCTGTAGCTGATTTAGTTGAGTTAGAAGAGTGTCTGGAACGATGGTATTGAATGCTGAGCTGAGGTCTACAAAGAGGAGCCCTGCGCAGGTCTTTCGATTCAATTCAAGAGGTTGTAGGATGTCGTGCAGAGCCACATTAAGAGCATCATCTGTCAATCCATTTGCTTGGTTGGCAGACTGCCGGGGGTCTCACAGTGGATCCGTGGTGGTTCTCAGGTGGCCGGGCACTAGCCTTCCAAAGGTTTTCATGACGACAGATGTTAGAGCAACCGCTCTGAAGTCGGTCAGTCCCTTGATGGAGGGCTTCTTCTGCACTGGGGTGATAGTAGAGCATTTGAAGCAAGACATCTCTAGTGATTTATAAAGGACGCAGGTGAAGACGGGGGCCAGTTGGTCAGCACAAGCTTCTAAGCAAGAAGGAGTTATCTTGTCTGGACCTGAAGCTTTTCCTGGCTTTTCTTGTCTGTGAAATAGGATTTGCACCTCATTCTCTGTAATCACCAGAGGTGGTGGGCCCAATGGGATAGAGTGGGTTGTAGGAGGCTTAGCTATCGTTGGTGTGTCTGAGATCGGGATTGTGCAGATGGGTGACAGTAGTTTTCTCTCAAACCTGCAGTAAAACACATTCAGGTCATCTGCCAGTTGTTGATTTCCTTCAGCTTGGGAAGAAGAAAAATATCAGTGATATTTTTAAGTTTTCCACATGTTTGCTGGTTCATTTGTTGAGAACTGATTCCTTAGCTATTCAGAGTAGCTTCTTTTTTCTGCTCTGATCTCCCTTGTTAATACGTTTCTGGCCTGATTGTACAGCATTTTAACACCTTTTCTCTTTGGAACGACGTAGCTGCTTAACTTTAGCTGTGAACCGAGGTTTATTATTACTGTATTACACAGCAATAAGGAGAAATGAGAACTCACGTGGGGAATAATATGGTTTGCAATTGATAATTAATGTCTCTAAGTCCACATCACAGTATTTCTTTAGTATAGTTATGTCTCTGGACCAGCGGTCATTGATATATAAACATTTTTTTTTATTTTTTTTATTTTTATTAAATTTCTATACCGCCCTTTTCCCTAAGGACTCAGGGTGGTGTACAGCCAGAAATAAAACCATGACAGTATAAAAATTAAAAACAATTAAAAACAATTAAATCAATTGGCCGAAAATTCTAATAAAACAACCCATTAAAATAGTAAAAATATTATTATTTAGGCCAGCCCTGCTTGTTGGAATAGTAATGTTTTTAGGGCACGACGAAAGGTACGCAGGTCGGGAATCCTACGAATCTCCGGGGGCAGCTCATTCCAGAGGGTGGGCCCCCCCCACAGAGAATGCTCTCCCCCTGGGGGTCGTCAGCCGACATTGTCTAGCTGACGGCACCCAGAGGAGCCCTTCTCTGTGAGAGCGTACCAGTCAATGGGAGGCTATCGGTGGCAGAAGGCGGTCTCGTAGATACCCAGGGCCCATGCCATGGAGCACTTTAAAAGTGGCAACCAACACCTTGAATCGCACCCGGAACACCATCGGGAGCCAGTGCAGCTCGCGCAGGAGCGGTATTACATGGGAGCACCGAATCGCTCCCATAATTACCCACGCGGCCGCATTCTGGATCAGTTGGAGCCTCCGGGTGCTCTTCAAGGGGAGCCCCATGTAGAGAGTGTTACAATAGTCCAGACGGGAAGTGACGAGGGCATGAGTGACTGTGCATAAAGAGTCCCGATTCAGAAAGAGACGCAACTGGTAAATCAGGCGAACCTGATAAAAAGCCCCCCTGGCCACAGCTGTCAGATGGTCTTTTAAGGACAGCTGCGAGTCCAGGAGGACGCCCAAGTTGCAAGCCCTCTCTGAGGGCATCAAGATCTCACCCCCAATAGTCAGTGATGGAGTCAACTGACTATGACGGGACGCCGGAAACCACAGCCACTCAGTCTTGGAAGGGTTGAGCTTGAGCTTGTTCCTCCCCATCCAGATCCGTATGGCTTCCAGGCACTGGGACATCACTTCAAGGCATCATTGGGGTGGCCTGGGGTGGAAATGTACAGCTGAGTATTGTCAGCGTACTGATGGAAATCCACCCTGAAGCCACGGATGATCTCACCCAGCGGCTTCACATAAATGTTGAACAGGAGGGGTGAGAGGACTGACCTCTGTGGCACCCCACAAACTAGGCACCTTGGGGTCGACCTCTGCCCCCTTGCCAACACCGACTGCGTACGGCCGGAGAGGAAGGAGGTGAACCACCATATAACGGTGCCCCCCACTCCTAACCCCTCCAGCCGGCGCAGCATGATACCATGGTCGATGGTATCAAAAGCTGCTGAGAGATCTAACAGGACCAGGATAGAGGAACAACCCCTGTCCCGAGCCCTCCAGAGATCATCATCAACCAATGCGACCAATGCCGTTTCCATGCTATACCCAGGCCTGAAACCCGACTGGAACGGATCCAGATAATCCACTTCATCCAGGTGCTGAGGAAGCTGTCGTGCCACCACACTCTCAACAACCTTCGCCACAAAACAAAGGTTGGAGACAGGACGACAATTTGATAAAACAGCTGGGTCCAGGGAAGGCTTCTTGAGGAGGGGCCTCACCACTGGGTCTTTCAAAGTGGCGGGAAAGAAACCCTCACTCAAAAGAAGTGTTAATAATCCCTGGAGCCAGCCTTGTGTAACCTCCCGGGAAGCCAGCACCAACCAGGAGGAATCACGGGTCCAGCAAACATGTGGTTGCATTCAGCCTACCCAAGACCCTGTCGACATCCTCCGGAGTCACAAGGTCAAACTCCTCCCAGCTAACATTCACAAGACCCACCTCCGTCATCCCATCTGAACCCATCCAGTCGGAGTCCAAGCCCTCCCGAATCTGAGCGATTTTGTCGTGCAGATATTGCACAAAATCCTCAGCCCTACCCTGCAAGGGGTCTTCTCGCGCTCCCGTATGGAGAAGGGAGCGGGTCACCCTAAACAGGGCTGCTGGGCGGTTATCCGCAGACCCAATCAGAGAGGAAAAATAATTAAATTTTGCCGCTTTGATCGCCACTAGGTAGGTCTTAATATGAGACCTCACCAGTGTTCGGTCAGATCCGGAACGGCTGGCCCTCCAACTGCTCTCCAGGCATCTTTTCCGGCGCTTCAGCTCTCTCAGCTCGGAGAACCAAGGAGCCAATTGAGATCGGTGCCGAGTCAGAGGCCGCAAAGGCATGATGCGGTCCAAAGCCCCAGTGGCTGCCCTATGCCAGGCAGCCACTAGTTCTTCAGTCGAGTTGTGGGCCAGAGCCTCAGGAAGTGGCCCAAGTTCTGTCCGGAACCTCTCCGGGTCCATCAGGCACCTGGAACGGAACCATCTAACTGGTTCTGTCTCCCTGCGGTGAGGGGTAGTGGTTCGAATATCCAGTCGAAGGAGTGAATGATCAGACCGTGACAAGGGCTTTATAACTAAATCCCCTATTTCTAGCTCATTCTGCCACTGACCAGAGACAAAAAATTTAAAATTTTAAATTTAAATTTAAATTTAAAAATTTAAAACATAAGCCTCCTCCCTTCTTTTTACCAGATGTTTCTGCAATTCTGTCTGATCGTTGTATCTGAAATCCTGGAATATGCAGGTTGCTATCATCAATTGTCTTATTTAGCCGGGTTTCAGAGAAGCAGAGTTGTAAAAATCAAAATTGCATCTATTTAAAAGAAGTAATTCATCCATCTTATTAGTAAGCGTAAATTAGTCAGAAAGAGTAAGGGGAAAGGGGTTTTTATCCCACTTTTTCTTAGTCTATTCCAAATTACCGCTCACTTACCCCTTTTTCGCCTTCGGCGTCTCTTCCTTTTTGAAGTTATGGTAAATATACAATTATCAAACAACAAAAAGGGCCTTAAGGAAACTCTGTGGTTATCACAAAATATTGCAAGAATAGTGATTTTTTTAAAAAAATTGCATGAGGGGAGTCATTGGGGAACTAAAGCATTGGTAGAAACATATTTGAAATCCTATGCTGCCCTTGGAATTTATGGGTATGCTATTGTGGAAGGATTTGACTGTGATAGAGGAACCCACGTCACTGGAAGAGCGTTACAAATAATAATGGACTCTTTGGGGATTAGGTGGGAAGACTATACACCCTGGCACCCTTTAAAGTTCTGGAAAGCAAATGAAGAAGCCAAGCGTGAACTTTCTGCAGAAATAAACGGCGGAAAGCTTCACTTCCTGCTTCTAGCCAGACTTCTTAGCTCCCCTTTCTGGGAAAACCCAGCCCAGCTCAGGCGTCCCTTCCTTCCCTCCCTCCCTCCCATGCCTTTTGCAGAAGTTCCAGTGTGTCAGCCATTTCTCTCCCCCTCCAAGGAAACTGATACCCCACTGGTGCCTGGGTTGCGGGGGGGGGGGGGGAGAGAAGGCCAGCCTTGGGCAGGCAGTGGGTGGCCTTCCAGATGCCAGCATAGGGCAGGTCCTGCCTGGAGGAGGCCCTCGCAGCCACTGAGGCCTCTGTGGGAAGGGCCTCTGGATCCAGACCCCGCAAAAAGCCCTCAGTCTGGTGAGAAGCAGGAAGTGAAGCTTTATGCTGTTTATTTCTGCAGAAAGAGAAAGTTCACACTTGGGACTGAGGCCCAAATGAAGGGCCCAGAGTAGAAGACGCCTCAGCAGCCCGAAAGGGAGCTTCTGGGGGGTGGATCTGCCTCTTGAGCTCCATTTCAGTTGGCACAGTGCTGGGCGAAGCCTCCAGCGGCCCGAACGGAAGTGCAGAGTGGCAGATGCAGCTGAGAGGCTGGAGAGGAGGCAGCTTGCTAGATCTTCGCATGGTAAGGGACCAGGTGTGGCAGGTTGGGTGGGTGGGGGGAAGCAATTGTGAGAAGCATGAGGTATGTCAGTGGGCCGGGGAGGCCTTGGATGGTCTTAGGCAGGTGTCCTGTCCCATCACTAGGCCCTCCCATGGCCTTCCCCACCCCGAAATACCTCTTGTGCACTTACCAAGCCTTTCATTCGATTATGGCCAAAAGGAGGGAGTGATCACATCCATGGGACGAGATTCCCTCCCCCAAATCCTCGAGTTATGAATGGAATGGGCAGGCTCCATTACAGTCATAACTCGAGGACCACCTGTATAATTCAAGTTCATATTTGCATTGTGAACTGGTGTATTTTTCCCCTCCCCAGAGTTAGTTTGGTCTATCAGTAAAGGCAGCAGGCTAGAAAATGGGAGCCTTGATTCGACCAGAATCGTTGCAGCGAGACAGTCAGGGATTAGCGGGCTCTGATGAGCTCTGCGGAATCCCGGGCTGACGAACCGCTGCAGAGGGGCTTTGGACCGGATCTGTCCTGTAGGGACAGGGAAAAAAGAGAGGTACCTCGGAAGACCAAGAGGAACAGGCAAGTTTCTCGGAGGTCAGAGGAAATTCTCTCTGACTCTGCAGCGGGGGGGGGGGTGTTGGCTGTTACAACCGCCAGTAAACTGGGGCAACTGGACCAAGCACTGTGCAGGAGTGGAGAATTGAGCGGAATATTGATGCCGGGTGCGTGATATTTAACTCATAGGCAAAAAGAAAAAAAGAGGATTTTTAAAACAATTGTAAATGTCCTGGTGTGATAACAGCGGCTAATAGGCATGGGAAAGGATGGAAAAAGAAGATTAAGATGGAAATTATAAAATGATAAAACCCGATCTGAAAAAAAATTTTTTTTGGGGATTTAAGTAATTGGAAAACTTTAAAAAAAAATCAGAAGAATTAAGAATCCGAAAAGACCCTTTTTTAATTTGGGAACTTTAAAAGGAAGAAGGATAAAGAAGGAAGAAAAACTTGTAACAGAAAGGACCAGTTAATGAGTTTAAATTGAAACTAAATTGGAATGTAACGTTGAATTTGGACTATGCAAATCTGGACTGAATTTTAAACCAATTTAAAATTTGGAGCATATAAGGTGAAAAAGAAGAAAAAAAATTAAATAAGTAAAAATTGTTTACAAATGGATACTTTTCCAGCTTGTTGATTGTAATAGTGGATTGCAGAGAGCCATCTTCAGGAGAAAAAAAATTATTGCAACACTGAATCTTTGTTTTGGAAAGAAAAAAAAAATTGGACCTTGAAAGGGATAACAGCATGTGAGAATTTTTAAGGAGGCTTTGTTTGTTCACAAGTGCCTTGGCTTTGGGGAAAAAAAAGGATTACAACGTAACTTCAATTGGAATAATATTAACCTAGAAAGAACAAAATGGTGCAGGAATTTAAGGAAATGATGAAAACGATGTGCTTATCATTGAAAATGGACATAAGGGAAATGACCACAATCTTGCATGGAAAATTGAAACTTGATGACCAAAAAATGGACTTAGGATACATTCAAGCTGACAAAGAAACAACTAATGAGAAGCAAGAAAAAGAGACTGACGATAAAGAAGAAGACAAAGACAAGGAGATTGATTATGGAGAATGAAATGATTATGTGGGTAGCAATAATAAAAAGGAGAATTTCAAAAATTACATTGGGATTAACAATGGAAGAAATAGAAAAAGGGGAAACAAAGAAAGAAAAGAGGGAGGAATAGAAAGAATATAAAAAAATGATTACACTTGTATGAGTGGAAAGATAAGAAAAAAGGAAAAGAGTTCAGGACTTTAAAATACAAAAGAAAAGAAGGGGAAAGAAAAATAAAATAAAATACAAAGATAGAAAGGGAGAGAGAAATGGAAGAGGAATATGGGGTAAATGAAATGAATCTTAGAGAAAAGATGAAATTGTATTTTTAATGAAATGATTTTAAACTATATGGATGTATGAATGTAATAATTGGAATATTTTTAATTAATGAGGGGATTGTAATAATGAATATTTTCAATTGCATATTTGGAACTTTAACTAAATAAGAAAGTTGAAATGATATTGGATTATGAATGAATTAGATATTATTATTATTATTTATTGAATTTATATACCGCCCTACTCCCGAAGGACTCAGGGCGGTGAACAGCCAAAAGATAAAATACATATAATACAAATGTTATAAAATACAATTAAATAATTTGGCCCAGAAAATAAAATTTAAAAACCCCAATTTTATAAGACAAATTTAAAATTTAAAAATTTAAAAACAATTTAAAAAAGAGGTTAGGCCAGGCCGGCCTGCTGGAATAGGAGTGTTTTAAGGGCATGGCGGAAAGCGCGCAGATATAATTAACTGGTTTTTATAAAAATGTTGAAATGTACTATTTGGAACAGTTGATAAAGAAAAAATTATTTGAGACTGGAATGAGAGATTCTAAGAAAATAATTAGGAATTGTATTATGTTGTATGAATTTAAATTTAGGGGTACTGGAGTAAGATTGATATTTAATTGATTTTTTATTGAATATGTTTCATTAATTAGTGAAATTATGATAAATGGATTACTTTTAAAATAAGAAATAAGAATATAAATAATTGATGAAATAATATAATGGTAATAATGAATTATTTAATTCAATATGAAGACATGACAAAATGTAGGGATAAACATTTCAAAGACTTGAAAATAAGACCCAGAAATAAGAAGTTTAAATACATGAAATTGCAGTAGTCAGAACATTTGGGTTAAGATATATACTTTTTATTTATTTATTTATTTATTTATTTATTTATTTATTTATTTATTTATTTATTTAATGTATTTATATGCTGCCTGTCAGGTATGCTTCCTTCAAAATCCAGGAAAGAATGACCCAAACTCCATTATTTATAGAGATTAGTACTTTTACTGAAAATGAGGCGATCGCAACCCAGGTAAAGCTGGAACTAAGCAAAAAGCGCGAATTTGCATCTAGAAAGCATCTCCCCCTCTTGTCCATCGTCCATCATCCAGTCCAAAGGTCTCCCAAAGGTCAGGTGGAATCACGTCTGGCAACGTCATCCATCAGGAATGTAATGACAGTTGGTCTGACGGCCCCTTTGGAGAATCGGTTTCGTTTCTTGGAAAGACTCCTCCTGCGCCCTTCCCCCCCTTTGCCCCCCTAACTGTTTCCCACCCGTTTCTTATGGCAGCTGAAGCAGTAAAAGCGGAGGCTGACCTTCGGCCCCTCTGCAGAAAAGACGTTAGTCCTAGAATAGAAAAGAAGGGAAAAGGGAAAACAAAATATATACAGGAATTAAGGTTTATCTGGGTATTTGGTATAGAATTGGTGTACTTTCTTTGGGGCCTGGACATCCCGTTTATTCACCCATTCAGCTTGAGACAAAGGAAAATGTTTCCAGGCCACCAGATATTGCACTTTACCATGGTGTTTCCTAGAGTCTAAAATTTCCTTAACTTCAAAATGTTGCTCCCCTTCTATGAGTATGGGAACTGGAGGGGAGCTTCGTTTCGGTCTTAGCGGAGATGAGTGTTCAGGTTTCAACAAGCTAACATGAAATACAGGGTGTATTCGTCTCAACGTTTTTGGCAACTCTAATTCAACTGTTACTGGATTAATCAATCTAAGCACACGAAATGGACCCACATACTTGGGACCAAGCTTTTTTGACTTTTGGGAAGTCTGTAAGTACTTAGTGGAGAGGTAGACCTTATCACCCACTTTATACACATGTGCTGGGGGCCTTTTCTTATCGGCCTGGGTCTTATGGGCTCGGTGTTCTTCATCTAAAGCTTTTCAAGTTACTGCCCAAATGCTCCTTAATTGTTCAATCCAGTCCATCAAGGATGGGTTCTGGGGATCATCTTGTGGTAGCTCGGGGATCGGCATGAAATCTTGGCCCGATGCTACCTTAAACGGAGTGAACCCGGTGCTACTGTGTATGGAATTATTATATGCCACTTCTGCAAATGGCAATAAGTCCACCCAATTGTCTTGCTGGTAATTTATGTAACATCTCAGGTATTGTTCTAAAACCCCATTGGTCATTTCACAAGCCCCATTTGTTTGGGGGAGGTGACTGGAACTTAGTCCCTGGGCGGAGCCTATCAACTTCAAAAACTCCTTCCAGAAGTTGGAAGTAAACTGTACACCCCTGTCAGAGATTATTCTTTTTGGAGCTCCATGTAGTCGGTAAATCTGACGAATAAACAATTTTGCAAGGGTTTTTGCTGAAGGGATCTTTGAACAAGGGATGAAATGCACTTGTTTGGAAAACAAATCCGTCACCACCCAAATGACAGTGCACCCTTCACTCTCTGGTAGGTCCACAATAAAATCCATGGATATTTCCTTCCACGGGGCATTCGGTCTAGCCACACTCTGGAGTAATCCAGGTGGCTTCCCTGGAGGTCTTTTAGCCGAGGCGCACACTGGACAGCTAGCCACATATGCCTCTATGTCCTTCTTGAGTGCAGGCCACCAAAACTGTCTCTTAACAAGATGTAGAGTTTTAACAAAGGCAAAGTGTCCCGCTGCCTTGGCGTCATGGGCATACTGCAGTACTGTTGCTCTTAAACTGGCAGGGACATACAATTTTGCCCCAATCCAAGCTAGTCCATCACGGAGTATACATTCATTCGAGTGGTTGTTAAACCACTCGTCAGTTTCCAAGGCTTCTCGTAATTTTTGAATTAAATCTCCCGAGAGTTCTGGCTCGGCTTTTGCCTGTGCTCTGGTAGTAACTGGTGCTGTCAATTGTGTCGAAAGGATAATAGGCTGAACCATCTCCTTCTTGATGCTGTTGTACTGAGGTAATCTGGAAAGTGCGTCTGCCATGAAGTTCTTTCCACCAGGAAGGTAGCGTAGAGTGAAATTGAAACGATTGAAATGTTGGGCCCAACGAGCTTGCTTTGGAGACAGTTTACGTGGTGTTTTTAACACCTCCAAATTTTTGTGATCAGTCCAACCCTTGAAAGGGTGCTTCGCTCCTTCTAAAAATTGTCTCCATGTTAACAGCGCCCATCTCACTGCGAAAGCCTCCTTCTCCCATATGGCCCATCTCCTTTCCGTTTCTGATAGTTTACGGGACGTGTAGGCACAAGGTTGTAGTTCCCCTTCTGCATTTCTTTGCAAGAGTATTGCTCCCACAGCTATGTCGCTCGCGTCAGCCTGTACTACAAAAGGCTGTTCCATGTCTGGGTGTTTGAGTACTGGTTCAGCCGCAAACAGCCGTTTCAACTTTTCGAATGCGGCTTGACACTCCATAGTCCATTCAAGTGGTTTCGAGGGTCTTGGTTTTACTTCACCTTTTGTTTTCAGAAGATCTGTAATTGGCAGCGCGATTTTTGCAAACGAGGGGATAAACTGTCTATAAAAGTTAGTAAACCCCAAGAAACTCTGTAGTTGTTTGCGGGTGCGTGGCGCGGCCCATTCCAATACTGCTCGAACCTTCTCAGGATCCATCTCTATTCCCTCATGCGATATGCGATATCCAAGATAGTCGATTTTATCTTGGTGGAATTCACATTTAGAAAGTTTGGCATATAGTTCAGCAGCCCTGAGTTTTTTCAGGACAGTTCGCACCAATTTCACATGGTCGGCCATGTTCTCAGAGTAGATAAGAATGTCATCCAAGTAGACCAGCACCCCCTTATACAGGTGCTCATGCAATACTTCGTTGATCAATTGCATGAATACAGCAGGGGCTCCCTGTAAGCCAAAAGGGAGCACTCTGAACTGGAAACATCCCAGTGGGCAATTAAATGCTGTTTTCCATTCATCCCCCTCTTTAATTCTCACTCGGTAGTATGCCTCTCTTAAATCGAGTTTGGTGAAGATTTTTCCCTTCCCTAAGTGGGTTAACATGTCCTTCATGAGTGGGAAGGGGTAAACATTTTCCACGCAAATGGCGTTGATATTTCTATAATCGACCACCAAGCGGAAGGAGCCATCTTTCTTTTCACGGAACATCACTGGCGCCGCCACCTTAGGCTTGGCTCGTTCAATGAATCCCCGTTCAAGATTTTTGTCAATAAAATTTCGCAATTCCCCTAATTCTCGAGGGGTCATGGGGTAGATTTTTGGTTTGGGAAACTTCACCCCGGGGAGTATTTCAATGGTGCAGTCAGTAGCCCGGTGGGGAGACAGCGCGTCTGAGGCCTTTCGCTAAAAACTTCACAGAGATCCCAATACTCCTTTGGAATCTTCTCCTGCCCCTCAATATGGTCTATTGCTACTTCCGCTCTTTCCGGTTTTATATCGTCCTTCAGGGGTGGGCTTTCCTTCTCTGGAATCGGTTTTGCAGTGCGGATGCACAGGACCCCCGTCTTCCAATTTACCCGTGGGTTCCATTTACGAAGCCAGGGCAGTCCAAGTATGAGGGGTCTCTCCATGCCAGGGGCCACAATAAATCTGAGATTCTCTACATGATCTCCCAACTGCAATTCAAGGGGTTCGGTCATAAAACTGGCTGGGCCCCCTCCTGCAATCGATCCGTCTAACTGACAGAACGCAATGGGTCTTTTTAATGTTTTTAGTCTCAGTCCCATTTCCTCCACCACCTTGGGGCTAATTATGTACCTGGTGCATCCCGAGTCTAACAGGGCTAGCATTTGGGCACAGGTCCCTGTGGATGGCACCCTTACTTCTACGGGGATGAGCAGGGGGTCTTCCATGCGACTCACCCAATCATCGGTGTCGGAATTGGAGTCCGTCTCGCTGTCATCGCCATTGGTCGGAGTTCCCAGCTCACCCTGGTTTTGGGGAACGAACTCAACGACTTCTCCTTTCAGGGCAGTGCTGCGGGTCTTGGCTGGTATTTTGTCACCCTTCTTGGCCCCGGAGCCGGCAGCTTTTGGCACTGGTTTGGAGAAGCATTCGGCAGCCCGGTGTCCTTCCTTTCCACACTTGAAGCAGGTGAAGGGCTTTGATTTGGGTTTAAATTCTGCTCTCCCCCCAGCCATCTTTGGTGCTCCCTTATGGTGGCAGGAAGATGACTGGTCCCCTGTACGCCCTCCTCGAAGTCGGCTTCGGGCCAATTCGATCTCCACATCCTCAGCCACTATGTACCCACTCTGCAAGTCTTCGGGGACCCCCATACTTCTACAGTCTCGGTATATCTCTTCATTCAGTCCATCCTTGAAGCTCTCCAACAGAGCCATTTCTGACCACCCTGTCATATAGGGTGCCAGCTCACAAAACTCTTGGATATACTCTGCCACAGGCCTCCGGCCCTGCTAGATGCCCTTCATCCTGAGTCTCGCCTTTCGTTCAGCTAAGTGGTCTTCAAAACGCCTCCTAAGGGCCCCCATGAACTGGTGGTAATTTCTCAGTAAGGGGGAATTATTATTTATTTATTTATTTATTATTATTCAAATTTCTATACCGCCCTTCTCCTTTCGGACTCAGGGCGGTGAACAGCCAAAATAAAACATTTATACATAAAGTACAATTAAAAATAAATTTAAAATAATTAAATTTGGCCCATAGTTTAAAATTTGTCAATTTAAAATCCATATCAAAATTTAAAATCAACCATAAAATCATAAAATCAAGAGAGACCGGCTAACTGAAAGAGATGAGTTTTTAGGGCCCGACGAAAAGTCCGGAGGTCGGAGATCACTCGTATATCTGGGAGTAGATTGTTCCAAAGGGTAGGTGCTGCCCCCATCTGGTCTCCGTCACTCTCTTCATCTGACATAATTTGGATTACAGTTCCCCTTGGTTTTTGTCGGGGATGACTGGAGTGAGTTCCAGCTTATTGTCAGGTATGCTTCCTTCAAAATCCAGGAAAGAATGACCCAAACTCCATTATTTATAGATTAGTACTTTTACTGAAAATGAAGCAATCGCAACCCAGGTAAAACTGGAACTAAGCAAAACGCGCGAAATTGCATCTAGAAAACATCTCCCCCCCCCTTGTCCATCGTCCATCATCCAATCCAAAGGTCTCCCAAAGGTCAGGTGGAATCATGTCTGGCAACGTCATCCATCAGGAATGTAATGACAGTTGGTCTGACGGCCCCTTTGGAGAATCGGTTTCGTTTCTTGGAAAGACTCCTCCTGCGCCCTTCCCCCCCTTCGCCCCCCTAACTGTTTCCCGCCCGTTTCTTATGGCAGCTGAAGCAGTAAAAGCAGAGGCTGACACTGCCATTCTCCCAAAGGACTCAGGGCAGCGAACACAAATTAAGAAACAAGTACAATAAAATCATAATTTAATCCAAATAATTAATTAGTAGTAAATAATAAAGCCCAGAATCAGTCTCAGCCTATTTGTTTGAAAAGCCAAGTCTTCAAGTCCCGACGGAAGGAGCGGAGATCAGGACCCGTCCGGAGCTCGGTAGGTAATTCATTCCAGAGGGTGGGAGCACCCACAGAGAACGCCCTACCCCTGGGCACTGCAAGGTGACATTGGCTCGCCATCAGAACCCTGAGGAGAGAGGCCCTATGTGAGCGAACAGGACGGTGAGAGGCAGGCAGGAGAAGGTCCTGCAAATATCCCGGACCTAAGTCATGAAGGGCCTTATAGGTGAGGACTAGCACCTTGAAGCGGACCTGGAGAACCACTGGTAACCAGTGCAGCTCACGCAGGAGGGGTGTTATAAGGGAGTAACGAGGGGCTCCCATAACAACCTGTGCAGCTGCATTCTGGATCAGCTGGAGTCTCCGGGTGCATCTCATGGGCAGGCCCATGTCGAGGGAATTGCAGTAATCCAAGCGGGAAGTAACCAGGGCATGAGTGACTGTGCGAAGGTCATCTCGGTCCAGGAAAGGGCGCAACTGGCGCACCAGGCGAACCTGTGCAAAGGCCCCCCTGGTCACGGCCGTTAGATGGTCTTCTAGGGATAGCTGAGCATCCAGGAGGACACCCAAGTTGCGAGTCCTATCAACGGACTTTTCCCCATCTATCAAAAGTGATGGAGCCTCTGAAACCCGAGATGCCGGCATCCACAGCCACTCAGTCTTGGAGGGATTGAGTTTGAGTCTGTTTCTGCCCATCCAGGCTCGTACCTCCTCCAGGCAACGGGACATCACGGAAAGGGCATCTCTGGGGTGGTCTGGGATGGAGATGTATAATTTGGTATCATCAGCATATTGATGATATCTCACCCCAAAGCCACGAATGATCTCACCCAGTGGCTTCATATAGATGTTAAAGAGCAAGGGGGAGAGAACCGACCCCTGAGGCACCCCACAATTAAGGGGCCTCGGGGTGGATCTCTGCCCTCCCGCCCATACAAACTGAAAGCGACCCGAGAGGTAGGAGGAAAACCACCGTAAGACAGTGCCTCCCACCCCTAACCCCACAAGTCGCTGCAGTAGGATACCATGGTCGATGGTATCAAAAGCCGCTGAGAGGTCAAGTAGGACCAGGATGGAGGAACAACCCCCATCCCGAGCCCGCCAGAGATCATTCACCAGAGCGACCAATGCCGTTTCCGTGCTGTGACCGTGTCGGAAGCCTGATTGGTACAGGTCAAGGTATTCTGTTTCCTCCAGGAATTGTGGGAGCTGTTGAGCCACTACAGTCTCAACAACCTTCGCGATGAAGTGAAGGTTGGAGACGGGACGATAGTTATTAAGTGAGTCTGGATCCAGGGAAGGCTTCTTGAGGAGAGGTCGAACCACCGCCTCCTTAAGAGAGGCAGGGAAGGGACTTCCTGTCTGGCTTCCAGCGCCGCCAGACAGTCCTCCGTGACCGCCGCCCCGTTGCCTGTAAAAGAGCCGCCTTTACACCAGAAAGGCGGCTCGAAAAACTCCATTTCCTGACTGAAATGTGAGTCAGAGCAGGCGAGGGCAGGTAGGGCCCTCTGCGAAGTCCCCAGAGGCTTTTTTTGACTCTTGGGGACGAGCAGGTTGAGGCTCCCTATTTCCGCTCGCCGTCGCTCCGGGCATCGGGAGAACTCTGCTTTTTTGCAGAGCTAGGCGCTGGAACCGGATTAACCAACGAATTTAACAGATGGATTTATTAAAAAAGATGAGACTTGGACTTGGGACCCTAAATTGCAAGTATCCTTAATGAATTTACAAGCATTTCAAAGTGAAAGAGAAAAAAACTTTAAAATGGCGACCGCTGAGGCTTGGGAAGTAGAAGAAAGCCGAAAGTGAGAGTCCTTCCATAACAGATACAAAGTAGCGGAATATATAGTGCTGGCTACAATTTGGAAGAAAATTAGTTATTTTAAGTTCCTTTCTTCTTGGAGATTTGTACTTGATCTTGTTTGGGGGGAAAACAGAGTTTGCTGGCAGGATGGCGTTAAAACTTATAAAGCCTGATAGACAAGCAGGGGGGGTGCTCCCCCACCCACAACTGTTTGAACAAGCTTTGAGCCTACAGACTTTGCAGAATGGTTTTAATCTAAAAGAATTTCTTCAGGAGGAAATGGCAAAATATCATGAGACTGTGAACCAGAAATTTGAGAAGTAAAGTCTAAAGAGGAAGCTGGTCACGAGACTTATAATGCAGAAGATATAAAGCAAGGAATTGAAAGAGAAGTTGTAATGATGCAATACAGGCTGACAGAATTTGTGATCAGAATCAGAGGTTTACAGGAAAATAACAGTGATGACCTAAGAAAAATATCTGCTCAAGTTCTGGCTGGGATCTTAAAGGTTCATCCTGAGGAGGTATCCTGTAAAATTGATAAGGCCTATAGAGTAAATTCTTGGATTGCAAAGCAAAGGCAACTGCCTAGAGATGTGGTGATTTATTTTATAGATAAAGAAATAAGAAATGATATTGTGCAAAAATCCTTTAATTCTACTTTATAACTGTATGGGAGAAAAATTTGGATATATAAAGAATTGCCGCCTAAGATGTTAAGAGATAGAAAGAAATTTGGACTTTTGGTGACTGAGCTAAAAAAACAAAATATTTTATTCAGGTGGGATGTCCCAGTGGGTATAATATTGAGATTTCAAGGAGTAAGATATCAGTTAAATACCGTTGAAAAAGCGGAAGAATTTTACTACAAGGTCCTTAAAAAGCAAAATCAACAAGAGATAGAAACTCAAGAAAAGCAGAAGGAGATGGCAGTAATGAAGAAACAACAAGTCACAGAGGTCTCCATAGATGAGCCGCTTTTGGATTGTCTCTCAGAGGTCTCAGCTGGACTATTTAATATAAGAGAGACGGTTCCGGATTCTAATGTAATGATTTATCAAGCCACAAACCAGCATGGAAGTCAACCAGTTGATATACAATTTACAGAATCAGAAAGATTTAAGCCACAAAAGCAAAACCAAAAAGATCAAGTTATAGATCAGCATGAAAACCAAATAGTCGATACGCAATCTACAGAAAGGAATTCAGGATGGAGATCCAACCCACAAAAAGTCAAGAAAAGAAGTAGGAGGTCTCACAAAAACAAAAACTTTTAAACTAAACAACAGTGTAATGCCAGTTATTTATGAGAGGACTGAATATATGAAAAGATAATGGGCAAAGTATTGGTTTACTTTATCCTGAGGAGAGTGACAGATCTCTGCAGTACTGAACTTTTGGGATGTGAAAAGGGCCTTAAATCGAATGGATTGGAAATATCTTTTTCGTTTTTGGGATTTCTTGATAAATATATTACGTTTATGCTGAGTTACATGGCAAGAGATTTACTGGATTGGGGCACGCAGAAGATCTGGTTGTTACCCTATTATGGTGGTTGGAATTAATAATCTGGATAAAAGACACCTCTATAGACATTATATGGAATATAAATATAAAGTCACTCGGGTGGTTGTTGTGTTTTTTTTTTGCAATATGAAGATATTGGTTATGGATGGGGGCAGATGGTAATTGAAGATTGAAGATATTGAAAATACTGTTGGAATTAGGATGCGATGTTACCCTAACATGGGCGATGGAGTTTATCATCTAGTTGAAAGACATTACAGAAGATATTATATGGATTATAAGCTTAAAGTTTTTTTTTTTAGAATTTTATTTACATAAGGGAATATTTTTCTAGTTGAGTGGGCAGAAGAATAAAGATATTAATATGGTAGTTTTGTAGGAAAGTGGGTGGAGATAGGTTAGGTTATTGATTGTTTAGTTTAAAGAAAAGGGATATTATGTTTAGATGTGAATATATGTAAAAGATTTGAGCTAAGAGATATAATGATGGGGGGGAAGGAAATGAGTAGCTGAACTGAATAAATGTTAAATTAGGATTTACTATATAGTCTTATAGTGGAAGGTTGTTTTGAAATGTTATATTAATATATACAAAAGATTTGACTTAAGAGATATACGTATGGGGGGTAGTAAAAGGGTAGATTATGAGCGGAAATCGCTAAATTGGGAGATAAAATAATATTATTATGTTAAATTAGGAGTTATTAGATAATGTTATAATAGAATGTCACTTTGAAATGTACAGCATAGTATAGTATAAGGGGGATATGATAATTTTATTAGAAAGAAAGGGTCAGCATATGGAGATGGAGTAAGTGGATGGTAAAGTATGATATAATCTGTTATGAATTTGGGTTTTATTATGAAGAAGTCACAGGGGAAGGGGAGGGTGAGGGGGGGTTAGGGAGGAGGGAGGGAAAAAAAGGGGGAGGAAATCTGTATTTGAAAAACTTTTTCAATAAAAAAAAATAAAAAAAATAAAAAAAATAAAAGAGAGGCAGGGAAGTTCCCCTCTCTCAACAAAGCGTTGACAATTGCCTGGATCCAGTCTCTAGTCAGCTCTCTGGCAGCCGAAACCAACCAGGAGGGACAAGGGTTCAATAAGCAAGTGGAGGAACTAAGTTTGCCCACAATCCTGTCCACTTCCTTGACAGAAACAGGATCAAACTCAATCCAGATATTATTCTCAAGACCCACCCTAGTCTCCCGATTGGATTCTGCCCAGTCAGAGTCCAATCCGATCCGGATCTGAGCGATTTTATCATGCAGAAACTGTACAAAATCCTCAGCTCTGCCCTGCAAAGGGTCTTCCCTCGCTCCCTGATTGAAGAGGGAGCGGGTCACACGAAACAGGGCCGCTGGGCGGTTTTCTGCAGATGCAATGAGGGCGGCGAAGTAGTGACGTTTCGCCGCTTCCATCGCCACTAGATAAGACCTAATATGGGTTCTTAACTGTGTTCGGTCAGATTCAGATCGGGAGGACCTCCAACTCTCCTCTAAGCGTCTTTTCCGACGTTTCATTTCCCGGAGCTCCATGGAAAACCAAGGAGCAATCCGGGATCTGCGTCGGGTTAGAGGCCGCAAAGGTGCGATTCTGTCCAAGGCGTCGGTAGCCACCCATTCCCAGGGTGCCACCAGAGCCTCAGCCGAATCGCAGGATTGAGAGGTGGGGAATGTCTCAAGCTCCTTCAAGAACCTTTCTGGGTCCATCAGGCACCTGGGGCGGAACCATTTTATGGGTCCCGTCTCCCGGCGGCAGGGGTTGGCAGACTGAAAGTCCAGTCTAAGGAGGGAATGGTCAGTCCATGACAGGGGAGTGATGGAAAGTTCCCCCTTACCACGACCATTTATCCACTGCCCAGAGAGAAAAACCAGGTCGAGTGTGTGTCCTCCCCTATGAGTTGGGCCCTGAATTACCTGAGTCAGGTGCATGGCTGCCATGGAAGCCATGAACTCCCGGACTGTCTCAGATGACTCACCGATCGAAGGCAGATTAAAATCTCCCACAACCAAAAGGCTGGGGAGCTCAAGTGCCACCTCAGACAAGACATCAAGCAGTGCGGGCAGGGCTGTGGCAACGTAGCTGGGAGAGAGGTATGTGACCAACAAGCCCGACTGAACTCCAGGGTCCCACTTCAATAGAAGAGACTCACACCCGCCTATCTGAGGGACAGTGACCTCCCTAGGACTCAGACTTTCTCTAACAACCACCGCCACCCCCCCCGCCGCTTCCCTGGTGTCGCGGCTGGTGCAGGACACGAAAGCCTGAGGGGCATAAATCAGAGAGAGGGATTCCCCCCACTTGCCCCAACCAGGTCTCCGTGATACAGGCCAGGTCCGCACCCTCCTCATCAATAAGATCTCGTATGAGGAGAGCCTTATTCATCACGGACCTGGCATTCACATATATCAGACGGAAACCAGGGTCCTTCGCTCTCACATCCCCAGGAAATTAACTAATTTAATTACTTAATTGGTTTCTATTAATATGTTGAATTGTATTATTGGGAATAGTTGATAAAAGAATCATTGGTGATTAGAAGAGGAGAATTTAAGGAAATAATTGGGGATTGTACTATGTTATGTGAATCTAAACTTAGGGGTTCAAATTTTAAGGAGGGAAAAGAAAAACTGAACTACAATAGGATGAGAAGTCAAGATGAAGGGTAATATTGGTTTTTTTAAAATTAAAGAGAATAAATGCTATGAGAAAAATTGAACATATAAAATTGTGTTAAAGATGAACAAAAGTTTATACAAATTTAAGACCGGGCCAATATTCTGTTCAGAAAAGATGTGATCTATGTTTGTTTGTGTATTTAAAAAATAAAAAAAAACTTTACAAAAAAAAAAATAGAAACTTGGAGCCTTGCGAGTTCTAGTCCCTTCTTAGGCATGAAAGCCGGCTGGGTGACTTTGGGGGAATCACCAGGAGACACGAGTTCTAGGTCTGCCTTAGGCATGAAAGCTGACTCGGGGACTTTGGGACAGTCTCTCTCTCTCTCTCTCTCTCAGCCCAAGCAACCTCACAGGGTTGTTGTGGGAAAATAAGAGGAGAAAGGAATACTACTGTAGGTATGTTCACTGCCTTGAGTTATTCATTAAAAAATGCAGGATAAAGATAAGTAAATCAATACAGATTGGTTCCATTTTGAACCCAAAACAGGATCTATGGATGGACAAGACCCGGGTGTGCCCTCAGCTGCCCGGGTGCCAGTCAAGCACTGGTTTTAACTGGTCAGTCCTTCAGGGCTGCCTTTCCACTTCATCCCCCCACCACTACCCTCAAAGCCCCTGGGGGAGAGCAGCTGTGGGGAGCACCCACTTCCAGGTGAGTGGGGGGACCTGAGGCCGGGGCTCTTTCCCCAGGGCGGCTCTGGACATCCAGAGGGGCCTCCCCCATATTAGCCCCATCATCCGCCTTAGGGGTCTCCGGGGTTTCTGTGTGAATTAGATGCCTTTTATGCTGGGGACGTTTTAACTTCTGTATCATTTTAGTGCCCTAAACTGCCAGGCATCCATTGCCCCCTCCTGTGGACACTTTTCTGCTGGACAAGAGAGGCTGGCCGGCCACAAGTCCTGCAGCCACTGAGGGCTGTTTGCGGAGTCTGGATCCAGAGGTCCCTCCCCCAAAGAGGCCTTTGCTATTTACCATCCGAATCAGTCTTTCCACCTGGATATTTGCCTTTGTCCTTCTGGGTACAAGGTTCCATTTAGCGTTACTTTGTGAAACTTTCTTAATTCTGACATCCTGTTGCACATCTGCGGTTTGCCACTTTTCATAGACAGCCACAAAAAGCACAGGCAGTCTGGAGAGAAATTTGATCCGTTCTCAATTTTGGCGCCTTCCTTCTGTACACTCTGATCACATCCTGCCTTGTTGTGCTGAAAGGTGATGTGAGTCCTTTTCTTATGAAGGGGGGATTCCCCTCCCAGAGACATTACGGCCTTTGCTGCTGCTGCTGCTGCTCTCTGGAGGGCTTAAAGGGGGGCTTTCCCCATTTGGAGGATTCCCCTGTTTTCCATTCTTAAGCTGTCAGAACCTTCCCTGACCAAAGTCCAGCCGGTCAGCCTGGGAAAAGCAAAGGGGCTGATTGTTGCCAACTGTGGAAAAGGGGCCCTTTCCCTCTCTGCCCCTCCCTCGACAGAGCCAGGCTCCGCCCTCCCTGCCTCCCTGGGTGTCACCTGTGCAGGTAGATTTTGGGTAGCAACGGTGCCATGAAACACGGATCCTGTCCTCTCCTCTCCTGCAGAAACCCCAAAGGTATTTCTGTGCCCTGAAAGACCCCCAGCTGGGTGGGAGGGGGGGGGAAAGGGGGACTCCTGGCTTCCCTCCAGCCCATGTCAGGAATACCTGCCCCCTCCTCCTCTCCCTACCCACACCTCCAATGGCGAGTGGGCTCGCTCTGGGCATCGGGTGGCCCGCAGGTGCCACAAGGGCATCGCCAGGGAGAAACGGGAGTTGCCACTAAAGGAAAATATTTGTAGCTCAGGGTTGAAATGAGGGGCGCTTTCTGAGCTGGGTTGCTTCCTTCCTTCCAGAGGTTTCATGAGGTCCTTTGATTGGGCTGTTCACTGTGAGCTTGTTTGTCAGTTCCTTGGTTGGGGTGCTGTTTACTTCTTGACTGTTGGCCTGATGTTAATCTTGGGAGTTACAATTCTGCTCACCTGGGTGCCGACTGCTGCTGGTGGGAGGTGCTGACGTCTTTCACGCCCTTTTTCCACAGCATGTAGATGTTGTTTGGGTCTCTGTGTCTATTGTTGGACGTGTTTATCCCAAGCATGTTTCAACTCAGTTACTGATGAAACATGATCTTCGTTCATTTTGGGGAGGGACCCCTCCTGCTCCAGGCCAAGCTGGATCTCTCCTAAATGCCCCCAGCCCTGGGGGGGGAGGGAGGGAGCAGGCGGCCTCTGCTGCAGCCAGCAACGAGGGCTCGGCACAGGAAGGGGGGCACTTTAGAAGGAGAGGCGGAGGCAGCCATCGGAGGCTGTTTTAGAGGCCTCTCTGCTGGAACAGGCAGTCCCCCTCAAGGAGAAATACCCACAAGCCCCTGCTGCAACTTGAAGAGGGTGGTTACCCAGAAGGAATCAAAGATGCCCCTGCTTTGGGCATGCCCAGGGCCCCGACAGGCAGCCGCCCGTCCACAGGAGGCAGGAAGGCGAATGGTTGACCAGCCGTGATCTCCAGAGGACCTGAGCAGCCATCTGGCTGGGCCTGCAGAGCTACTGCTGGCGTCTTGCTGGACCCGTTCCCAGCACCCACACCCTGCAACCCAGCAACCGGTGCCCCAGGTTACCAGATGCTTGGGAACAACGGGGTGCACCGACCCAGGTCTGCCCTCCAAGAGGTCCCTGGGACGTGCCCAACTGCCAGCCACAAAGGCCCCGCTGGGCTTGTGGGTTTAGAGCAGGTGCCGGAGGAAGCCCCGAGAGCCAGGCTCCAGGGCAGGCTGGCACCATCTCAGAGCTGAAGGCTAAGAGCAAATGGCGGGAGAGAGCTTAATGGTGCTGCTGGAGGAATTGGCTCTGAGCAGCTGGCATAAGGGGGGGAGGGCTGAATTTCACCTGAGGGGGCCGAGCTGGGTGGGAAGGCCCCACTTGGGCTAGCCAAGGCCCAGGCACGGATGCCCAGCTGGTCTGGGTGAGGAGGGAAGGGGGACAGAGGTCCCTGGTTCTGCCTCCTGGGCCGGGCCTGATCTCCAGGCTTCCTTCCCCCTGGATCAGATCCCCCGAGAGGCTCCCAGGAGAGAAATCCCCCTTTCCCCCCTTGCAAGACCGGCCTTTCCGCCTCTTGGCCAAGAGCTTCGGCTGGGCCCAAGGCCGCGGCTGCACTTGCCCCCCCCCCAAGACCGCCCTCCCCCCCTCAGCTGAGGACCGGCCTCCCTCCCCCGTCCGCCCAGGGGAAGGAGGCGCCTGCTGGGACCGAAACAGGGCCCGGTCCTTTCATTCCTCCGCGGGAGGGGTCTCGGCCGGGGGAGGGCCGGGGGAGGGCGGCTGCCGGGGGCGCGCAGCGGCGAGAGCGAGGCCGGCAACCTCACGAGCAGCTCCGCAGCGGCCGCTCAGCCACCAGCAGCTGGACGCGAATTAGCGAGCGCCGCCTCGTCCCCCACAAAGGTCGGTTGGCGGAGGGACGGAGGGACGGAGGGAGGGAAGGCGAAAGGAAGCCGCCGCACCGTTAGCCCAGCCGCCCTCGCCGGCCGTCCGTCCCCTGCGGAGCGCGCGCGCGCGTGGGGCCGCCTTGTGGCTTCGCTGACGCTCTTTCTCTCTCTTGCAGGCCCACCGGCCGGCGCCGCCCATGACCGTCGCGGCGCTGCTCCCGAAGCGCTGCCCGCGCCGCTCGGCCCGGCTGCTGTGGGGGCTGCTGGGCTGCCTGGCCGCGCTGTCGGCGCTCGTCTTCCTGGCGGGCGGCGGCCACG
This sequence comes from Pantherophis guttatus, assembly GCF_059756535.1. Classification (NCBI taxonomy): domain Eukaryota; kingdom Metazoa; phylum Chordata; class Lepidosauria; order Squamata; family Colubridae; genus Pantherophis; species Pantherophis guttatus. Next base: position 293,454,347 of record NC_142064.1, read on the forward strand.
AGGAGCTGCTGTCGCGCTCGCTGCCTCTCCTGCTGCGGGCCGGGGGCGCGAGGGAGCCCCGCTCGGCCGCTGCCCGCCCGCCGCTGCCCGCCGCCGCCTTCTTCCCGCTGGCCCCGCCGGCCTGCGCGCCGCCCGCCGCCGCCCCGGGGCTGCTGGTGCTGGTGGCCAGCGCTCCGGGGCACTCGGCGCGGCGGGCGGCGGTGCGGCGCAGCTGGGGCGGGGCGCGGGCGGCGGCCGGCCTGGCGGTGCGCACCGTCTTCGCGCTGGGGCTGCCCGGGGAGGCGGCGCTGCAGGAGGCGCTGGAGCGCGAGGCGGCCGAGCACGGGGACCTGCTGCAGGGACGCTTCGCCGACACCTACGCCAACCTGACGCTGAAGACCCTGGCGCTGCTGGGCTGGGCCGCCGCCCGCTGCCCCGCCGCCCGCTTCCTCCTCAAGGCCGACGACGACGTCTTCCTCAACCTGCCGGCCCTGGCCGGCCACCTGCAGGCGCTCGACGGCCCCGACGCCGTCTACCTGGGCCGCATCCACTGGCACGTGCCGCCCACCCGCGACCCCCGCAGCCGCCACTACGTGCCTGCCTCGCTCTACCCACCGCCCGCCTACCCGCCCTACTGCAGCGGCCCTGCCTACGTGCTCTCCGGCCCGGCTGCCGCCGCCGTCCTGGCCGCCGCCCCCCACCTGCCGCTGCTGCCCGTGGAGGACGTCTTCGTGGGGCTGTGCGCTCGCCATGCCGGCATCACCCCGCGGCACCTGGCCCACATGGCCGGCGGCACCCACTACCCACCCGACGCCTGCTGCTTCCGGGAGGTGCTCTTCAGTGTGCACGGTGTGACACCTGGGCAGATGCTGGCCATGTGGGCCAAGGGCGAGAGGCCGTGTTCCACCTGGCAGCGCCTACTGGGCCTGGCCCGCTGCAAGGCACTAACCTGGCTGGTGGCTGCGGAGGAGGAGCAGGAGGGCCCGTAAACCCTGGCCAGCCGGTCATGGACTTGCAGGAGAGCGGCTGGGAAGTTCACCCGGCAGACCGACTCCCCTCTCCGGACTTTGGGGCGCTGCGGCCTTTCAGCGGAGGAAGGCCAAAAGTGCGTGGCCACTGCACCCGGTCAGTCTTTTGGGCTGCACATTTGAGGCTGAGCGGGCTGCCATCCCTTCTCTGCTAACTGACTCAAAGTGGACTTTTCAGGCAAGCAGGGAGAAGCTGCCCCACAGAACGGCGGGGTCTGAAGGGACTTGGACAGCATGTGGGGCTGGTCACTGATGGGTGGGAGAATCTGGGATAACCGGGCGATTGTGAAGGCAGTAACTTTGGTCTCTTAGTGGGGAGTTCAGGGCTCTGTGGGGCACAGGAGCAGGCTTGCCAGGTGCTCCTATGCCTGGGCTGTGGGGCAGGGCGGCTGCAGCCCTTGGGGGAGGGAGGCTCTCTGTGGCAGGAGTGTCCAATGCCTGGGAATATTTTTTGGGGGGGTGCTTCTTTGGCCCCCTCTTCCCAAGGATGCTTTATGCCCCCTTGTGAGTCCCCCTTCTTTGCCAACTGTCGAGTGGGAAGCGGGGGGCAGCCCCCACCTTCAGCAGGCCAGAAAGATGACACACATCTATAAATGACAAGTGTGTATTTATGCAAAGGTTCAGATAAATCCCAGAGGAGTTCCAGGGAAGGTCCGTGGGACCAGCTGTCCAGCGCAGGGCCGGTATCCAGAGCCCGTGCCCCTTAAGGGGAGCCATCCAGAGCCACTCTCCTGCACACGGCGGGGATGCCAGCCTTCTTTGCCTGCTATTTCTGGAAGCGATCCAGCGCTGACCTCTGGGCTGGAGAGACTTTGGCCTTGGAGGTCGCTGGCTGAGTCTCTGCCTTGGCAGCCAAGCTCTTCCGGAGCAGAGCCTGCCAGGAGGAAGGTGGGTAGGTGGGTGGGTGGGCCTGAAGAGGAACTGGCAGAAACCCCCCTCCCCACAAGAGCCAGGACCCAACCAGATTAATGTGCCGATGGCTGCTCCTGAATCAAATGCTCTGATGGTGTATTAAAAGTAAGCATTTGGCAACCACATTGTGGCTCAGCAGAAGAGTGTGGGGTGTGGGGGGAAGGCTGGGATCTAGGAGGCGGCAACCTCCGGAGACTCACCCGCTGTTCCTCGGCAGCCACTTTCTTCCTTCGCTTCAGCCTGCTGCCTGCCGAGTCCCTGCCCTTCAGCTTCCTCCGAGGAGAGAAGGGCTCCTTGGCCTCCGGGTCGTAGCCCTGTGAGGAGGTGCAGGGGGCATGGAGTCAGCGTCCTCAGACCCAGAGCCCCTCACAGCCTCCTCCTCCTCCTCCTCCCATCGGTGCCCAAACGTACCAGCCTCTCTGCCCGCTCCTGGCGCTGCTGCTCCAAGGAAATGGGGTCCACCCGGCCCAGCTCTGTGGGGTCCAGGGTGATCAGTTCCGATGGGATCTGGGGAGAAGAACGCGCTGTGAGGAAAACCAGTGGGGCTCCTCCCTCAGAGCCCCCTCTTTGATCCATGGAGGCGGCTCGATGTCCGGGAAGAGGAGCCCAGCTTTGCAGGGGGGGGGCAGGGGGGGGACCTGAGGGCTCACCTTCTCCAGGAAAGCTTTAACCTCCCACTCCTGCCTCTGCTTCCGGCTGCGGAAGGGGTTGTTCTCCAGGGCGTCAAAGTTTGGCTCCCCGGCACCTGCAAGGCAACCGGGCTGAGGGAAGTCTTCTCCCGAAACAGGGTGGCCCATCCCCCCTCAGACACACACCCCCCAGATGGCCACTGCCACCCCTTACCTGGGACCAGAAGGCTGGCAAAGCCCTGCTCGTGCCCCACGCCCAGCACATCCTCAAAGGGGCAGAAGCGAAGGCCGTGGGAGGGGCCGGGCAGCCCGTGGCACAGGTAGGGCTTCCGAGCCGGGCAGACGGAAACATCCTTGTATACCTGGGGGAGAGGGAGCAGCTCACGAGGGCATGAATCAATGGGGAGGGGGTGGGGTGTGTGAGGGCCAGGCTCAGCCCGCAACATCACTCACCTGCACCACCTCCTGGCAGGCGGCACCCAAGAGCCCCCGCTGGCTGAAATCCAGCAGCCCAGCCCCAGAGGGCAGCAGCAGAGAGTGGAGGCGCCGATACGCCCGGAGGTCATAGATGTGGAGCTTGTGGTCCAGCCCTGAGGTGGCCATGTAGCTGCGGGAGAAGGGAAGGAAGACCTGTTCTGCATTGGGCATGCCCCCCCCATGCGCCCCCCCCCCGGCTGCCTGCTTGCTCACCTCCCGGAGGGGTCGACCGCCACGGCCCTGACGGCCCCCTGGTGACACAGCATCCGGGCCAGTGGGGCCTTGGCGCTGGGGCTCCAGAGCGTGACCGTCCCTGCAGCAGAGAGAAGGGGAGGTGGTGGGCGGGGGTACTCTGGACGAGGGCAGAGATGCCCACCTGCCTCCACCCCACTCACCATTGCTGTGCCCAAGGTGGACGATGGCGTTGGAGGGGTTCTGGGCCATCACCGCCAGCCGGCCTGCCTTGGTGCAGATGGTGGACACCTCCTTCCCCACTGAGATGTCCAGGTACTGCAGGAACCCTGACTCGCTCTGGGGGGGGGCGGGGAGGGCGAAGAGAACAGTTCTGGGGGGTGTGTGTGTGGAGAAAAGTGCCCCCACCTGTGCCAGGCTTTGAAACCTCACGGCTCATTAGCCCAGCTGACCTTGGGTGATGGCTTTAGCAAAGGGTCAGTCTAGATGAGCATGAGGTTCCCTCCAACCCTGAGAATTGCTGGTGGCATTTTTGGGGGTGGGGCTTTTCTGGTCAGCTCAACCCAAGCTTTGAAATTGGAGAGACCGGAGGTGGGGTGGAGCCTTTTGCTGGGGACCCAGGAGACCTGCTCTGCAGAAGCTCTTCCCCCCCCCCCCAAACAATGCCACTGGGCGCCCCCTTCGGAGAGAAGGCCAAGGCCTGCAGGGCCCGCTCACCGCTGTGGCCAGCAGGAAGTGGTAGGGCAGGAACTCCATCCGCTGGACGCCGTGGAAACGCTTCAGGCAGTTCAGCTCCACGCCTTGCTGGTCGTAGATGTACAGCCACTTGCGCTGGGCCACGGCAAACAGGGTCTCCGTGTGCAGCCACCTGCAACATGCAGGGCGGAAAGTCTGCCCAGCTGCCCACAAAAGCACAGTGGTTCCTTCATGGGGGAGGGGAGGGGAGATGAGTGGCCAGCCAAACCAAGGCCTCCATTGTGGGTTGAAAGACTCACAAAGATGTGAGATTTGGGAGCCGTTGAGCGGAGCCATCGTGGCAGGGATTTCAGCCCCCTGGGGGAACCTCTGTCCTCCCCCTCAGTTCCCTAGGGGCGGCCTAGAGCTGGGCCATGGGGGGGGGAGACTCACGTGAGATCAGTGATGGTCTCCATGACGTTGATCTCGCACATCAGGGCCTTTGTCTGCCAATCCAGGGCAGCCACGTGGCCCCGGCGCCCGCCCAGGAGGAGATGCCTGAAGTGGGAGCAACGCAGGGATGAGGGAGGGAGGGTGCAGGGCACCCCATTCTCGGTGGCCCGAGACCCTTGGCATAAGCCCCTCACCTGCCATTCCGCGTGTAACTCAGCCGGTAGGGGCCAAAACGATCCAGGCGCAGCTCAAAGTGCTGGGGAGGGGGAGGGGAGAGACAGTGTGGTGATGAAATCGCCCCCCTCCCGAAACCAGTAAGCACCAGCCCTCCCCAGTCCGGAGCAACCCCCCCTTCCACCTTGGCACTGGCAGCGAGGTCCACAGCAGCAGCGATATCGGCCTGGGTGACAGTGCAGGTGTCTTCCTCCTCGTCCCCCTCCAGAAACCTGGCCAGGAGGAAGAGAAATGGGGGGGGGGAAGGGAAGGGGAGGGTCAGCGTTGCACCCCAGCCTCCTTTTTCACCCCATAAATAAGTTAGTCAATGAAACAAAAACCCTTTCAAGAAAAGCGGAATTCCATTTTCAAGGCCATTTGAAAAGGCCGGTCAGAAGGAATGGTCCCCCCTCCCCCCCCCGTGGGATCCCAATGCAAACAGACAAGGACCCTCCCCCATTCCCCCTCCCCCGTTCCTTCCCCTTCGGGCTGGCTGGCGCTGCCCCTGTGAAGAGGCCCCCCCTCCCTGCCTGCCAACCCTGCCAATCAGTGTCACAGAAGACAAGAAGACCCAGAAACTGGGATGCCAGGAAGGGCGGAGGGGAGCTTGCCAGATGTTTGGCATGTCAAAGGAGATCCGCAGGGAGAAAGGCTCCTCCTTCCTCCCAAGCAGCCTCAGACAGAATCGGGTCCAGGAAGGAGGGAGGGGAGGGGAGGGGGGGACCCTTTGGGACAGGAGGCCTCCTGGGGTCCCACGGGGGGGGGGAGTGGGGAAGAGAGAGGGAGAGAGGGAGAAGAGGGGAGGGCCACCGGCTTCCTCTCTGCTCTGGCCGGGTGTCCGGCGGACGACCGAGGGCTGCAAAGGGATTGGAGCTGGGCAGGTGGCAGAGAGGCTGCGTCCGAATGGGCGCCCCCCTCAAGCGCTGACAGCCCAGGGAGACCCTCCTCCTCCTCCTCCTCCAACAGGAGATGCCGCTGCTAGGCAAAGGGGCCTCCCTGCAGTCACTGCTTGAGGACGGGGCTGGACTAGAAGGCCTCCACGGTCCCTTCCGGCTCTTCTCTCTCTTAGTCCTCCCTGCCCAGATCCCTCCTTGAAGCGCCCACTTCCGTTCCTCCCCAGACAGGAGGCGCTGAGGGCCGGCGGAACCGCCCGCCACAGTCCTCTGGTCCTCGCTGGGAAGGCAGGCGGCGGCGGGGGGGGGGGTGCTGCGCAAGCGGGGTCAGGAGCGGGGAAGGGTCCGTGAGGCTCACCCGGGTTCCTCCAGCAGCAGCAGCTCCATCCGGGCCGCCTGGCGAGCGGCCGCTCGGGCTTTCTCCTCCTGCGAGGCCAGCCGGTGCTTCAGCCGGTCGCTGGACACCGACTCCTGCGGGGACAGGGCGAGGGCGGCGGCGGGGTCAGGGGCGGGGGTTGGGGGTGTCGGCCCGGGAGGGAGGGAGGGAGGGAGGGGGGTGGTCGGTCTCACCAGCTGCTGCGGGGCTCCTCGCTGGAACTTCCGCGCTCTCTCCGGGGGGCTCCGGGGGGCTCCGGGGAAAGGGTCCTCCTCCTGCAAAGGGGGCGGTTGGGGGGGTGGTCAGCTTCGCCCGCGACCCCCCCTCGCTTCTCCCCCCCTCGCTTCTCCCCCCCCCCTCGCTCACCCCCGAGATCCGCCTCTTGCCCGTCTTGCTCTCCGTCTTCCGCGGCCGCCGGGCCCTCTTGGTCTCCGGAGGGGCCGCCCGATGGCCTTCGGCCCGGCCAGGCTCACCGTCCCAGTAGCGCTGCGGCCGCCGGGCCTGCGGGGAGGGAGGGAGGGAGGGGGTTGCGGGTGGGGAGGGGTCGCTCCATGCCCGGAGGCTCCCGAGAGGAGACCGGGCTGGGGAAGGTGGGCGGTGGGGGGGGGTCGGACTAGATGACCTCCGGGGGTCCCTCCGTCCCTGCAACCTCCCGTCCGCCAGCGCAGGGCCCCGGGGAGAAGGAAGCGGCGCCTCACCTTCTTCCTGGAGGCGGGGGCGGCCTCCCCCCGGGCCCCCTCCACGGCCACGGCCACGGCCGCCTCGCCCCCCGCCATCCTCGCCCGCTGGGTCGCTTTCGCCCGCCGCCCCACGTGGAGCCGCCGCTTCCGGGTCAACCCTCCCGGCTGCCTCCCGGAAGTGACGCCACGGGAGGCGGCCGCCATTCGCCCAGCGGAGCGAAGCGCCCGCGGCCATTTTGGGGAAGGGCACGGCCTGCCGCTCCTCCGCCGGAGTGAATTTCAGCGCGTGAAATGGGTTCTCGGGGGGGGATAGGACGAGGAACGATACGAAGCGCCACTCTGGAATCTCGTCGTGCGGTTCCCGGCCGCGACTTCTTAGCCTATGCCGCATTGCGATACTGTGGCGAGGATACAATGAGGAGGAGCCGAGCGGTAGAAGAAAAGAATCCTTTGCCCCAACTTAAGATGGCTGCAGCATCCTCCGTTCCCCTCCCGCCCGGCCTTAAGATGGCGCTGGTGGGCGGGTCTTCCAGACGGAGGCCGATCCCGGTTGGTTCCGCCTGCCTTTGAACGCCTGCCTATCATGCTGGGCGAGTTGAAGTCCAACCTCCTTAAAGTTTGAGAAAAGCTGCTTTAACACAACCAGGAAAAGAAAAGAAAGAAAAGGCATGAAGGCAAATGTAGGAGAATGAAGGGAGAAAACCAGATAAAAAGCCCTTTCCCAGGAATCTTCTCTACCCGTCCAGCCCCATCCAGAGGTTGGGCGTGACAGCCGCTTGTCTGAAATGGTCTAGGCTGGGATTTAACAGATTGAACAGCATTGGAAGGGACCTTGGAGGCCATCTAGCCCAACCCCCCCCACCCAAGCGGGAGACCCTAAATCATTTCTGACTGATGGCAGTCCAGTCTCTTCTTGAAAGCCTCCAGTGATGAAGCTCCCACAACTTCCGAAGGTTGATGGTTCTCCCTCTCAGAAAATTTCTCCTTATTTCCAGGTGGAATCTCTCCTTGTTCCATTTCCATCCATTATTCCTTGTCTGGCCTTCGGGTGCTTTGGAAAACAGCTGGACCCCCTTCCTCCTCTCTGTGGCAGCCCTTCAAATATTGGGAGATGCTCTCCTGTCCCCCCTGGTCCTTCTCTTCACTAGACCAGCCATGCCCAGTTCCTGCAACCGTTCCTTCATATGTTTTAGCCTCCAGTCCCCTCATCATCTTGGTTGCTCTTCTCTGCACTCTTTCCAGACTCTCAACATCTTTTTTATAGTGTGGGGACCAAAACTTGATGTGGTATTCTAGGCGTGGCTTTACTAAGGCTTTATAGAGTGGTATTAGTACCTCCCTTGATCTTGATTGTATCCCTCTGTTGATGCAATTTAGGATTGCATTGGCTTTTTTAGCAGCAGCTGCTGCTGCATACGGCTGGCTCATATTTAGCTGATTGTCCACTAAGACTCGAAGATCCCTCTCACAGTCACTGCTATTAATTAATTAATTTATTTATTTATTATATTTCTATACCGCCTTTCTCCCGTAGGACTCAAGGTAGTGTACAGTCAAGAAAAATATACACACACAAACATCATAAAATTGCTAATTAAAATTATTACTTAGTTTGGTCAATTAAATAAAACCCAGAATTAGATAACATTTAAAAAATCATTCACATGTTTGTATGTTTAGCCCCGCCTGTTGGAACATCAGGGTCTTGAGGGCACGGCGGAAAGCACGGAGATCAGGGATATTCCGTATCTCCGGGGGCAGTTCATTCCAAAGGGTTGGAGCCCTCACAGAGAAGGCCCTCCCCCTGGGAGTCGCCAGTCGACATAATTTGACTGACAGTACCCTGAGTAGTCCCTCCCTGTGAGGACGAACTACGAACGACGTTCTGGACCAGTTGGAGCCTCCGGGTGCTTTTCAAGGGGAGCCCCATGTAGAGAGCATTACAGTAGTCCATACGGGAGGTAACTAGGGCATGAGTGACCGTGCGCAAGGCGTCCCGATCCAGAAAGGGACGCAACTGGCGGATCAGGCGAACCTGATAAAAGGCACCCCTGGCCACGGCCGTCAAATGATCTTCTAAAGATAGCCGTGAATCCAGGAGGACACCCAAGTTGCGGGCCCTCTCTGTGGGGAGCAAGATCTCATCCCCTATTGTCAGTGATGGTACTAGCTGACTATACCGGGACGCCGGAAGCCACAGCACTCGGTCTTGGAGGGGTTGAGTCTGAGCTTGTTTCTCCCCATCCAGATCCGCACGGCCTCCAGACAACGGGACATCACAGCAAGGGCATCATTGGGGTGGTCTGGGGTGGAGATGTATAGCTGTGTGTCATCAGCATACTGATGAACATTCACCCCAAAACCACGGATGATCTCGCCTAGCGGTTTTACATAAATGTTGAACAGAAGGAGTGAGAGGACTGACCCTTGCGGCACCCCACAAATAAGGTGCCTCAAGGTCGACCTCTGCCCCCCTGCCAACACAAATTGCGAACGGTCAGAGAGGAAGGAGGAGAAACACCGAAGCACGGTGCCCCCTATTCCTAACCCCTCCAGCCAGTGCAGTAAGATACCATGGTCGATGGTATCAAAAGCCGCTGAGAGATCTAATAGGACCAGGATAGAGGAGCAACCTCTGTCCCGAGCCCTCCAGAGATCATCCACCAATGCCATTTCTGTGCTGTATCGTGACCTGAAGCCCGACTGGAACGGATCCAGATAGACAACTTCATCCAGGTATCGGGGTAGTTGTCGCGCCACCACATTCTCAACAACCTTCGCAACAAAGCGAAGATTGGAGACTGGACGATAATTTGATAATATAGCCGGGTCCAGGGAAGGCTTCTTGAGGAGGGGCTTCACAACCGCCTCTTTCAAGGCGGCGGGAAAGACACCCTCACTCAGAGAAGCATTTATAATCCCCTGGAGCCAGCCTCGTGTAACCTCCTGGGAGGCCAGTACCAACCAGGAGGGACACGGGTCCAATAAACATGTGGCAGCGTTAAGCTTGCCCAGAATCCTGTCCACGTCCTCAGGAGCCACAGAGTCAAACTCTTCCCAGATAACGCTCTCAAGACCTGCCCCCGTCTCCTCCCCTGGATCTACCCAATCGGAGTCCAGGCCTTCCCGAATCTGAGCGACTTTATCATGCAGGAATTGTACAAAATCCTCAGCTCGACCCTTTAAGGGATCTTCCCGTGCCCCCACCTGAAGTAGGAAGCGGGTCACCCTAAACAGCGCAGCTGGGCGGTTCTCTGCAGATGCAATAAGAGCGGAGAAGTAGCTAGACTTCGCCGCTCTTATCGCCACTAGGTAGGTCTTAATATAAGATCTCACCTGTGTTCGGTCAGATTCAGATCGGCTTGTCCTCCAATCGCTCTCCAGGCGTCTTTTCCGCCTGGTTTCACCCAGTCTATATTTGTACTTTTGTTTTTTCTTGCCTAAGTGTAAGACTTTACTTTTCTCTACATTGAATTTCATTTTGTTAGATAGGCCCAGTGTTCATCTGTCAAGATCCATCTGGATCTTGAGCCTATCTTCTGGAGTGTTAACTATTCCTGCCATCAATAGGTCTGTAAGAATTATCACAATTAGATTTTATTAAGCAGGGAGAGTAAGACCATAAGACCTCCGGGTGCTCCCCTTGAGGAGCACCCGGAGGCTCCAGCTGATCCAGAATGCAGCCGCGCGAGTAATAATGGGGGCGACTCGTCGCTCCCATGTAACACCCATCTTGCGCGAGCTGCACTGGCTCCCGGTGGTCTTCTGGGTGCGCTTCAAGGTGTTGGTTACCACCTTTAAAGCGCTCCATGGCTTAGGACCTGGTTATCTACAGGACCGCATTCTGCCACCGATTGCCTCCCACCGACCAATACGCTCCCACAGACAGGGCCTCCTCAGGGTGCCGTCAGCCAAACAGTGTAGGCTGGCGACCCGCAGGGGGAGAGCCTTCTCTGTGGGGGCCCCGGCCCTATGGAATGAGCTGCCCCCGAACATACGAAGGATCCCCGACCTCCGTGCCTTCCGTCACGCTCTGAAGACCCTATTATTCCAGCAAGCTGGATTGACAGGATAAAGGTTTTTTAAATTGGGTTTTGATAGGGATTTTAAAATGATCTTAGTTGGATGTTTTAAATTTGGCCGAATGATTGAATTATTTTAATAAGCTTTTAATTTTTGTTGTACATTGTTTTTACCATGGCTGTTCACCGCCCTGAGTCCCTCAGGAGAAGGGCGGTATACAAATATAATAAACTAACTAACTAACTAACTAACTAACTAACTAACTAACTAAATTATATTGCTATTTATTGGAACAAGACATGATTGAGGAACAAATCAAAGAAACGATAATTTGGAGTAAATATTTTGGGCACAGTATTGATTTGGACAATTGGCAGACTCTCTGGGAAAAAAATTAAAAATTACATTAGCAACTTCATATAAGGAATTTTTTTAAAAAAATATACTTTACAAATAAAAATAAAATAAAATCTATAAGGAAATTTTATATAAAATGCTTTATAGGTGGCACCCCCCCCCCAAGATTAGCACAAATCAATAAGGGAAATTCTTCAGCATGTTGGAAGTGCGAGGTGGCTCTAGGGAACTTCTATCATATGTGGTGGGAATGCCCAAAGGCAAAAAAATATTGGAATCTGATAAAAGAGTTGGTTGGAAGAAATTTTTTAATAAACACAGAAGTCAAACCGGAATTTTTCCTTTTGGGAATGACAGAGGGCAAATACAAGAAAAACATATATTATCTACTACTGCATATACTTACAGTGGCACGGATAGCCTTTGCGCAGAAGTGGAAAGAGAAAGATACCCCAACTGAAGAGGAAATACTACTAAAAATTTTCAACTGCTCAGAAATGGATAGACTCACCTTGGAACTCAAGGATAAAAGTGAAACATTGGACTATAAAATCTGGGCAAAATTCTATGAATGGTTAGATAAAAGGAGAATAACCGAGACAAATGTGTAGTGTTAGACTAGAATTATATATATTATTATAGATAAATGTATGTGAATTGTATAGATAGGTATATGTAGGTATAGATATGTACAATTGTATAGGAATCAGGTATAAATTGCTATTATACTATGTTTAAATAACGTATAAGGTGTAAGGAATATATTATTATCATTAGTATATTATGTATTAATTTGAAGTGTTGGAAGATGCTTGGGACCAGTGATGTCATATCTATGACCAATATTTTTAATTTTGAACTACTAATGAAAAAAACTTAAAAAAAAAACCCTATTCCTGCCAGCTTATTATCATCTGCAAATTTCGTGAGTTCCCCTTCTATTCCCTCATCTAAGTTGTTTAGGAAGCTATTGAAGAGTCCTGGGCCTAAGACAGAACCTTGTGGTACCCCACTGTTTACTTCCCTCCATGTAGACTTAGACCCATTAATGAGAACTCGTTGAGTATGGTTTATCAGCCAGTTATGAATCCAACTGGTGGTGATGCTATCTATCCCATTTTTTTCTAACTTACCAAGATGTAGGTTGTGGTCTAGCTAGAAAAAAGGTCTCCTGCCTTGAGCAGGGGGTTGGACTAGAAGATCTCCAGGGTCCCTTCCAGCTGTATTCTGACTCCCTGTGCATATCCCACTGGCGGTGGCCAAGGCCAAGCCTAAGGAGTTTGTTCACCAATCTCAACCAATCTCATTGTGCATATGTTGTGCACTGACAATAAAGATTTGAATTCAACTTTGCATGACGGGGAAATTGCTATTCATGCCTGAATCAAGAAAAGGGGAATTCAAACAGTTTATCTCTGTGCTGAAGCCCAGGGGAACCTCAGCTGGACGTTCCAGCACAAAGAACCAGCCCAAATACTTCATTACTTTGATAATGTTTGCACAAAGTTACAATTTCACTCATTGGTAACTTGCCACTTCCTGGGTTTACTTACTGCTGGTGCAATCACATGTTCCATCCCATACTTTGCTTAGCATGTTCTCTCTATCACTCATTGAAGGTATTATGATTCGTTGCATAGTCAGCCAGATGTTCAGTCTGGATTTGGCATTTTTGTCTGCCTATTGAATCCTTCCCAAGGACCTGGGATAGGCAGATGTGGGTGTTTGACAGTGTCACGGATATCGTTGTAGGATGGAAGCTGTTCCGAGGGAAGCTGCCTTTTGCAATTGACGGATGGTGGTTTTGTCAATGCCAATGAGGGTGTTCAAGTGGTGCTTCGGTTTTTTTGGGATTGCACCAGTGGTGGGTTGCCCCCGGTTCGCACTGGTTCTGTAGAACCAGTAGTAAAACCGGCGGGAGGCTCCGCCCACTGACCCCGATGTCATCAAAACGCTTCTGCGCATGTGGCCCTCCTGCGAACCGGTAGTAAAGGCAAGTAGAACCCAGCCCTGGATTGCACCCAAGGCGCCTAGGACTATTAGGACTGCCCTTATTTTCTTTTACTGTCTATTTGCAGGTCTTTTTATTTTGTTATCTTCTCCGGTTCATTTTCTTCTGTCCTGCTGCCTCCAGCCCCTGCCACATCCACTACCCCGACTTTTTTGTTTTCCTTATCGACAACTATTAAATCCGGGGTGTTATGTGGCAGGTGCCTGTCTGTCAGAATTCTGAAGTCCCAGAGCAATTTAGCTTCTTCATTTTCTATGACTTTATTCTATGGTCCCACCAGTTCTTGCTTGCAGGCACATGATATTTCTTGCAGATCTTCCAATGCACCATTGTTGCTACTTTGCCATGCTGCTGCTTGTGGTCAGTCTGGGCAATCTTCTTGCAGAAGCTTACCAGGTGGTCCACTGTTTCTCCAGCTTCTTTGCATAGGCGGCACTTGCTGTCTGTTGCCGTCTTATTATTTATTTGTAGCCTGTCTTTATTGTTTTTACAAATAGCTCGAGGCAGCAAACATACCCATCACACCTGTTTTGGGGGCTAGGGAGGCTCCTCAGGGGTGGGGGGTTTCTTGGCTCAGAAAAGGCCTTGGGAGACCAGTGGGAGGAAGCCAAGGAAAATAATGCTGGCCGGGGGAAGGGGGTGTTGGATAACTTTGGGAGACCCCCATGGAACCCCCCCCCAGTGCGTGAAAGGGCGGCCAGGTTCATCGGGATCGTTTTGGACCGCTGGCCACGGAGTGTCCTCGGGTACACCGCTCTGCCTCCGTGGCTCCAGCCACAGGCCTCAGCTCTTCCCCAAGGCTCCCTGGCCCCGTTGCAGCCGCTTTCAACCCAGGACCTTCTACGCTTATAAGGCTTCCTGCCTCAAGCAGGGGGTTGCGCTAGGAGACTGCCGAGGCCCCCTCCGTCCACATCCTACAATGCCCAGAATGCTCAGCCAGGAAGGGCACGCCTGGGTCGCCTTCCAAGGGCACAGAGCCCGCAAGAAACCCGAGCCCCCACTTGCCAGTCAGAACCGGAATAAGTCTCTCTCTTTGTTCTTAGTAATGTGGGAAGCAAGCAGCGAAATAATAAAGTCCATTTAGTGACCGTTCAAAGTTACGATGCCACTGAAAAAAGTGACCTGTTTTTCAGAGTGACGACCTTCGCAGCGTCCCCGTGATCAGGGGATCAAAATTCGGACGCTTGGCAACTGACTCGTACTTGGGACCGTTGCAGTGTCCCGGGGTCACGTGATCCTCTTTTGTGGCCTTCTGACCAGCCGTGTCACTGGGAAAGCCAGATTCGTTTAACAACCGTGTTACTAGCATCCACTGTAATGATTCACTTTATGACTGTGGCAAAAAAAGGTCGTAAAATCAGGCAAAACTAACTTTTTGAAAAAAAAAATTAAATCTTGGTCACCTCCCTAAAGTTTCAGAACTGAAGCAGCAACACCCAGATAAGGCATGTTAATCTAAATGGCATCTCCAGGGATTAAGACCGGAGTCTGGTCACCCTCTTGTGGGCTCCCTCCCTCGATTTCATCCCCCCCCCGCCAAAAGCTGCTGGCCGAGGTCCCTTGGACGTGGGAACTGAAGCAGCCGTTGGGCGCCTGCCTGCTGGCAATGACCTGCTGCCTTTGGCACCCCCTGGCATCGGGACTCACCTTCTAGCAACTGCTAGCGTGAGCGAAGGGCAGAAGCCGGCACATGAGTGAGGTGGCACAGCCAGCAGCCCACCTGCTCCTATGGGGGACGCTGCTGGTACGCAGCCCACCCAGCTTCAGGACCTCCTGGCCATGGCTGCCCCTGGCCGGAGCCCAGGGGAAGACCCCGAGGGTGGGCTGGCTCCATCCGAGCGGGCACAGCCCCACCCAGAGACCAAGACGGGGCTTCCAAGGAGCCACCGTGTTTTGCAGGACTCAGCACAGCCTCTCTTGACCAAACTGGTGATTCAGACAACGGGGGTCTCCCCCACCATCAGTGAAACCGGCAGCTGCTTCTCACAGGTGCTGGGGAAGATGGGGGCACCCCCAGGAGGGAGGAGCTCCCCGTCCTGAGAAACGTCAGGCAGGGAGAGGCCACGGTGAGCCGGCTACCATGGTGGCACATCCTCGGCCACCTTGCAGCTCACCACCAACGCAAAAGCTTTGCTCTCAGGTCGCTGTCCATCTTCCTCTGCAAGCGATGAGAGGTTCCAGGTCCCCCCAGCCGACTGGCAAGGATTGAACCCCAAGGCTCGATCTGAGGGTGGGGCGGTGGAGTGAGGACCCCTTGGCACCCCCTCCCCTTTCCCTGCAGGAAGCCCCCCCTGCAGTTTTCTTCCCGCAGTCCAAAGACCTCCAGTCACACGAGATGTAGAAAGGGAAATCTTTATAAGCTGATAGAGAGCAAAGAAAACCCCTTTCCTTCCGCCCTGCAGTTGTGGGAGGGGGGCAGGCAGACAAGCCACCCCCACCCCCACTGAGGGAGCCTCTTCAGCAGAGGACTTGGAAAGCGAAACAACTGACACTGCGGGGTGGGTGAGAACACACGGGGGTCCCTCGGCCTCCCACCCACCTGGGGGCCCCAGAGTAGGCCAGGCTGCCTGGCTGCTTCCCCACAATGCAGCGTCTGGGGAGAGCCTGGGGGAAGAAGCGAGGGCCGGGGCCTGGGCCTCTGAGGGGCCCCGGGGACAGGTAGGGAGGTAGAGACGGAGCAGGGATCCCTGCTTCCTGCATGAGGGGAGGACAGACACACACACTAAGCAGGTTCAGGACCCCCTCCCCAAATTGCCAACTACGATCCATGGGGGGGGAGGGGGTCTCCCAACGCCCCCCACCCTCCGCAGCCCTTCCTTCCTGCAGGATCCAGAGTGAGGCTCCACCACGCAGGAGGCCTTTCACTTCGGAGTGGGGCCCGGCGACGAGGACCCGAGTCCAGAGAGCCGCCTCTTGCTGCCCCCCTGGTTCTTCTCAGGGGGAGGAGCAGCAGGCTGCGAGGGGTCAGGCGGAGGACTCTGGTCGCTCGGCTCCGACGTCGTCATGGTCGTCTCCTTCTTCTCTGCAGAGGCTGCCGGGGAGAAAGCCGATGGGTGAGGGGCGATGTGGGGCTGCCTTTCAAAGGGGCCGGGGTGGCGGGAGGCAGCCGCTCACTCACCTCGCTGGGAAAGCACCTGCAGGAAGCCCAGGAGCGCAAAGGTGACCAGGAAGAGGCCAATCACGTCCTCCACGGAGGGGACCGAGGAGCCTGGAAAGGAAGGCAGGTGGGGAGTCCCGGAAATGGACATCAAGACCCCCCCCCCAGCCCTTTAGGGGGCTCCCTAGACGCCCCTTCCACCAATGCTTCCCAGACAAAGGGGGCTCCCATTTCAGCCAGCCCAGATGTTCTCTTAAGGGAAGCAGCTCTCCGGGCGGGCCACGACCCGTGGGAGGGGGGGCTGTGCCGTGGGTGCAAAGGGGCTTGCCTGCACACCCAGCCTGACCGCACCCTAAGCCCCCCTGGAAGTCCAGTGTTGGGCCTGCAGGAACTGACCACCCCCCACAAAGAAGGCCCCCCGCAGAGCAGGGGTCACACAAACGCTGCTCTTTTTGCGTCCTACAGGCTCTAGACCGATGGTAGCACCCCTATTGTTTGGGGGGGGTGCCCAAGATCCATGGCCTGCCTCTGGTGGCAAGAGGGAGCGGGGACACCAACATTTCCTACCTGTGGCTCCAAAGAGTCCCTCCTGATTGGGGGCGGTGGGCCCCAGAGCTGTGTGTCTGTTCCTGGGTCCCCCCTCACTCTGGGTAGGGGCATGCACCCCCTCCAGATTCCTTGCAACAGTTTCAGTTTTCCCTTCCGTTCTTCTCCCAAGAGGGGATGCCCTCCACCTCCACACAGCCCTGGATAGCCCCCCTCCCCTTCCTCCCCACATGCAGCCGGGAGCCTCCTCTGTGCCTACCTGCCACATTCAGCTTCAGGCTCTTCTGGAGCCCCGCCTGGCTCAGCCCCACGTGACTCACGTGGCAGCTGTACGAGCCGCCCTGGTCCCCTGGCTGGACAGCTGGCAGGCGGGCAAAGCTGGTGAAGCTGTAGGTGCCGTCCGGCGCCTGCCGGTGCCCTGATTCCCACGTTTCCAGGAGGACCTTTTGTGGGGTGCCGGGACTGTGCCACTTCCAGACCACGGAGACGCTCTGGGGGTAATAGCCGGTGATCTCGCAAGCCAGGTCCGTGTGGGTGTTGAGGGGCACCGGGAAGGGGACCGGGCGGAGGGTGACCTTGGGCGGCTCTGAGGGCAGAGAGAGGTGTCAGATGGGGGGGGGGATGCAAGGCTCAAGGCCCCACTTTTCCTCCCAGGAAGAAACAACTGAGAAACACCAAGTAACTCAGAAAGAGCAGCTAGACGATTTCTAAGCATGGCGTAGCACAGAACCACCACCCTGTGAGGTAGGCTGGCTCAAGAGAGTGACAGGCTCAGTGTCCCAGGCTGAGAGTTACTGCTCTGTTCCAGCCCCTTCAAGCCTCCCCCCACCCACCCCCCGGTCCCTGAACCCAGCCGGGATTCTCAGTCTGCGGCTACCAGGGACCCAAGCCAGCTTCACATCCGAAGGGTCCCCTGTCCTGGGGAAGCCTTTGCTTCAGTGGGGCCTCAGTGCTTCAAATACCCACGGAGGACCTGGGCTCCTGCGTGGGCAGAGGAGGGGAGGGGAGACCCTTAGGCTGACCTAAGAGCGTTCCTGACCTTCAGTCGGGGCCTGGGCCAAGCTGCCTGGCCGCTTCTCCCAGGCAGAATCTGGGGAAGGTGGCAGAAGCCTTCCGGTATGACTAGCCCACCACCATCAGGGGGGATTCCCCCTCGGCTACCCCACAAGCGACGCTGGAAACGAGGGAGGCGTTGGTGGAGCCCCAACCGGGGAGAGGGGGAGAGGGGAGCCACTCACGCACGATCTTGAGCTCCACGGCCTGCTGGGCTTGCAGGTGGGGCAGGTAGACGGAGCAGATGTAGGTTCCCTCGTGGCGCACCTGAGCGCCTTGCAACTGCAGCGAGACGTTGCTGCTCCCGGGGTCCAGAAACAGCCGGGCCCCCTCCTCAGACACGGCCATGTGCTGGGTAGCTCCGTCGTAGGCCAGGATCACCTGTCCGGCCCCGCCATGCTGGTGGCGCCACTCGACCGAGAAGGCCGTGGCCGGAGCTGAGAAGCCACAGTCCAGCAGCACGTCCTGCCCCAGGCGGGACTCCAGCCGGGGTGTCCGGGTGAAAACCGAGAGGACGGCTGTGCAGGAAGAGGAGGAGGAGGAGGAGGGTGAGGCGCTGAGTCCGGCTGGTCAGCCGAGCCCCACCCACACGTAGCCCAGCTCTGCCCCTCCCCTGAGAGCCAGCCCCTCCCCCCCCGGGCTTAAGACTTCCCATCAACTGATCTCAAATCTCCGTTTAATTTCTTCTAAGGCTTTACAATTCTTTACTGTTTGCTAGTTTTATGTCTTCCTGAATTTATTGATTGGTATCCTGCCTTTATTGTTTTAAAGAATACAGGTAGTCCTCGACTTACGATGACAACTGAGCCCAAAATTTCTGTTGCTAAGCGAGACAGTTGCAAGGACCAGAGCAACAGACAAGATGTCTGCAAAGAGCAGCAGAAGGTATCAGATTACAGCACAGCAACAACAGGTGCGTTCCTTTTGTGGTGAAAACAATGTCGACTGGCAGCCCCCAGGGGGAGAACTTTCTCGGTGGGAGCCCCTGCCCTCTGGAACAAGCTCCCCCACCCCCCCAGATATGGACTTTCCGCCGGGCCCTCAACTTTTTTATTTCAACAATCCGGGCTGGCCTAACTCTCTGATTGTTTAATTTTAATTTTAAATGGGGTATTTTAATTGTTGGGCCAAATTGTTTAATATATTTTTAAATTGTTTTTAAACTTTGTATTCTATGTTTTTTATTTTTGGCTGTTCACCGCCCCGAGTCCTTCGGGAGAAGGACGGTATATAAATTTAAATATAAATAAATAAAATAAACCACACTGGCCACTCTTTCTTTACCTATGTTGTTGCCTTTATGCCCTGCGCTCTTAAATAAAGCTGGGAGGGAGGAGAGAAGAAAAGGGAGGGGAAGGAGGGAGGGAGTTTCCCTTAGCATATTCTCAGCAGCAAAAACTGAATGTGAAAGTTTGCTTGAAGGAAAAGTGCACTTTATTCCTCTAAATGGAGTCTGGGAAAGGGGCTCTTCATTGGGGACCTAAGATGCCCCCCCTTACTGAAATCTTTCCCGCCAACCACAATCCACGGGATACGTTGGACTCAACACCCATCCTCCCCAGCTGGCTGGGGAAGGGATCCTGCTCCCGCTCCCCCCCCCCCTCTATATCGGGGCTACTGCAAGTCAGTCCAGGATTCTCCTCCTCCGAAGCCCTGGCCCTGCTAAGCCCAGAAGGGGCCGCCCCAGGGAGCCCTTCCGCCCCCCAATCAACACCGCCCCCGCCCCAACTGGAGGTGTACCTGTTGCCACGGCGACCCTGCTCGCCTCCGGTTTCCCGGGCAACGGCCCCTCCTGGTGCAGGATGCTGCTGACCCCAAAGTCCACCTCGGGGTTCTGGATGGTGGCGATGACCCAGCGGCCCTCCAGCGAGCGGGGGCAGCCCTTCTGCCCCACCAGCCCCGCGGCCCAGGGCACGTGGGCCTCCCGCGGCTGGTAGGGGTTGATCTCGCAGGCCACCTCGGCCTCTCCGGGGCCGGACAGAGCGGCCCCCTCCCAGCGGGGACGGGCGCCGGCCTCCTTGCCGCTCCAGAGGGTCCCGGAGGGGTCTGTGCAGAGGGAGGGAGGGAGGGAGGGAGGCTTTCAGCTCCGCGGCCCCGCCCGCCCCTTCCCTGCCCACAGAGGAGGCCAGGCGCCCCCTCCCCAACCGCCCCCCCCCGCAGCTCCAGCTCCGTACCCAGCAGCTGGAAGGCCAGGCCGGGCTCCACCTCGGCGGGCAGGTCGGGCTCCAGGGCGGCTTCGGCCAGGCGCTGCCCGGGCGGTGGCAGGACGAGCAGAGCGCGGCGGTGTCTCAGGTCGCTGGGCATGACCGACCCGGCCCCGCGGCCGCCGCCGCCCGCCTCCTCCACGAAC
The DNA here is from genome assembly GCF_059756535.1 of Pantherophis guttatus. Lineage (NCBI taxonomy): Eukaryota > Metazoa > Chordata > Lepidosauria > Squamata > Colubridae > Pantherophis > Pantherophis guttatus. Next base: position 293,474,291 of record NC_142064.1, read on the forward strand.
CAGCAGCCCAGCTTGGCGGCGGCCGAGGGCGGCGGCGAGGAGGCGCCCAGGGACGCACCTGCGGGGCAGAGCAAGTCGCTGAGCCGGAACGCCCCGCCCGAGCGGGAATCCCCGCGGCCGGAGCCTCGCTGGGCTCGCTGCCCGACGGCCAACGGGGGTCGCCGGGGCTTCGGGCCATTGAAAGGTTCCGCCGGGAGGCTCCGGCCGCTCGCCGGGCTTGGGGTCCCCTCGGGGGCGCAGGATCCCCGCTTCCCCCCGGGCCCCCCGCCCGCACTCACCGAGGAGGAGGAGGAAGAGGAGGGGGCTCCGCTCGCCGCGGGCGGGCGCGAAGGAGGCGGCGGCCATGCCGAGCGAGCGGGGCGGACGGGCAGGCGAGGAGCGGGAGGTGCAGAGCGACGCTGCGCGATCTGTTCGGCGGGAGCCGCTTTCGCTTTCGGCGGAGGAGGAAGGGGAGGAGGGGAGGCGACCCAATGGCCTCGCCGCCCCCGCCCCTCTCCGTCCCGGGACGCGGCTGCCAAGAGGCTCGGTCGGTGCTTCCCCGGCGGAGGGAGGCGAACCTGAGCGGCGAGTGACGCCAGGCAGTCTCCTTTCCAGGAGGAAGCGGTGGGGACGCCCCTCACCCGGGGACACCAGGAGGGGGGCCTGGCCTTTCCGAGGTCGAGGGGGTCTCCCGAGGGGCCGCTCCACGCCAGCCAGCCTGGTGGATCTTCCGCAGAAGGAAGAAAACCATCCACGGGGCTTCTGCCCATCCAGGTGGGACCTTTCATGCTGCAGCTGGGCTGAAGACAAGGGCAGCCAGGCCACACCAGAGTCGAGTCCCGGGATGGGGGACCAGCAGGAGATCCCGAGAATTATTGGGAAGTCAACCAAGCCCGCTGGAAGGCGCAGGGGCGAGCTGCCCGAGGACGATGGGAATGCGCTTCCCTGGAAGTGAGCTTGTGTTGTGGCGGGTGTGTCTGTGAAAGTTTCCAGGGGTGTTGAAAACAGACCTGTTCAAAAAGGGACTCACAGATACAGTGGCATCCTGGGCTCCATGTCTGCATATAAACCTTCACACCAGCTATAAGGTCCCGTTCCCCCGAAATCTTCAGCACAACCATGAGGGCGAGGAGGTGGGCCCAAAGGAAGACCCCACTGAGGGCGAAGGGAGCATCTGCCGAAATATGGGCCTCTTTGGGGGGAGCAAGATGGGTGCTAGAGACGGGCCCTCCCCCCCCTCCCCGCAAGCCCCTTTGGTCTCCAGCAGAGGCCCAAATAAAATGGCCGCCAAAGGGCCCTTCCGACAGCTGGATCCCAGCAGGGCCAGGGCAGAGCTTGCAAAAGCGGCAGGAAAAGCCATGTCCCAAACCACATGCCGAACTCTTTTATTTATCAGTCATTTGGGGGGGGGGTACCCCTTCCACATTCATCCTTCCCGTCCCTTGCTCTCCCCTTCTTTGAGATGGGCCTCCTTCCCTCTGGCCAGAGGCTCAAGAGGCAGGATTAGGACTGGAGTCGCCTCGAGATCACCCGGGCATCGCAGGGATTGGCGGGAACAGGACCTAGAAGAGAAGAGGAGCCACACAGGATCACAGGGCTGGAAGGGACCTTGGAGGTCTTCTAGTCCAACCCCTGCTCAAGGCAGGTGATACTATACAGCCTTTGACTTACAACCAGAACCGAGGCCAAAATTTCTGCCGTTAAGTGAGACAGTTAAGTGAATTTTATCCCATGTTACAACTTTTCTCACCACAATTATTAAAAAGAATCTTTCCCCATTGATCAGAAGGTAGAAAAAGGGGATCCTGCGACCACAGGATACGGCAACCGTCACAAATATGGGTCAGTTACCAAAGCGCCTGAATTTTGACCACATAGCCATGGGGATGCTGCAATGGTCATAAGAGGGAAAAATGGTCGCCGGTCACTTTTTTCACCGCCCTTGTAATTTTGAACGGTTCTTTAATTGAGGGCTAGCTGTACCACCCAATATAAGGACCCCCCAGGACCTGGAACCTTTCCCCCACCTGCTCTGCATTGCCCACAGCAGAGAAGAGGGGGGGCAGGCAGGCTCAGGTCCCTAAAGGGAAGCTGCTTCAAGGCCAGACACAACCAGGCAATTCCCTGGATCCAGCTTAAATTTAAGGCAGATTGTCCTTGGAGTGGGGGTGGGGTGGCAGCAATGATGGGGCAAGAAGGGCCCCTCCCCCGGGGTTCCTCCGTACAAACACCAGCTCCCCCACCTCTCCTCAGCCCCAGGACAGCACCAGCAAAAATCCAAGCCAGGTGGGGGCTTACACAGCAATAAATATTTATAGAGAATTTGTGGCTTTCATTCAGAAAAGGCCAAAACCAAATTGAAGGACGTTTATCATCTCGACAGAAAGAACCAAGGGGAGGGGGGAGAAGAGAGGGGGGAAACCTGTGGGGGAAGGGGGGGCTTCTTGTCTTCCAGGCTGGGACCAGAGCAGAGTCCAGCTTTTTCGGTGTGTGCGTGCGTATGTGTCTAGAGTGACTGGTGTGATCTTCTCTGGACATACAGTCGGGCATCCAGCCATCTCAGAACTGTCCCTCGCAAGACCTCTTCATGGGGAAAGTAGGGGCTCTTCCCCAAAAGTCTGCACCCCGAGACAGACACGCACACAGAGGGGGGAAGAGTAGGCGGCTGTTACATCCAAGAAATAACCCCCCCCCACTACAAATGGGCCAGGAGGGCATTTAGCATCACCTTCTTCTCCCAAAAGATGATTTTAGGCAAGAGCTGCAAAAGACCCCCTCCCAGGGTTGGGCCCATTGCATGATGGGAAGACAGGCGAAAGCGGGGGGGCTTCCTCAGAGGGGAGATGGGAGCCCTTCGCAGCCCCCCCTGCAGAAAAGAGACCCGGAGGAGAAGCAGCAGGGCCCATCCAGGGAAGGGCAGCCCACGGCAGTCTCAGTGAAGGGGAAGGAAGGGGGCTCATCCGAGCACCAGAACGGCCTTCCTCGCAGGGAGGGCGCCAATTCCACAGCTCACATCTTGCTGCTGCCCGCAAAGCCCAGTTCGCTGCGGGGGGACCTTCCGGCAGCCCACTCGGCCTCCCCGGGGACGCGAGAAGGCGACGCCTCCCTCTTGGCGGGCATGGCGGGTGCGCCCGAGAGGGTCCCCCCTCCGCCCAGGCGGTGGCGCCTCTCGCAGTGGCCCTTGTGGCGCATGAAGCTGTCCCTCCACATGAACTTCTTGGCGCAGACGTGGCACTGGTAGGGCTTGAGGCCCGTGTGGGTCTTCATGTGCTCCGTCAGGTGGTGCTTCATCTTGAACTTCTTGTTGCAGACGGGGCAGTCGAAGGGCCGCAGGTTGAGGTGCATGTTGACGTGCCGGTCGCGCATGCTCTTGTGGGAGAAGGCCTTCCCGCAGTGGCACAGGAAGATCTTGTTGCCCTCCCCGGAGCCCCCCGACAGCTGCACCGCCCCGTGCTCCACCGACGGCGGCCCCGACGGCCCCGCCGCCCCCGCCGGGAAGAGCAGCAGCGGGCTGCCCTGCAGGTCCAGCGGCAGGAGGGCCCGCGGGGGCGGCGGCTGCGGGGGCGGCGCGGGGAAGGCCACGTCCTGGGAGGACTCGCAGAAGTTCACCTGCTCCTCCGGCGGCGCCGCCTCGCTTAGCGTCCGGACGTCGCTGATGCTCAGGGCGGCGGGCTCGGCCGGCTCCTCGTCCTCCTCGCAGGTCAGCACCAGGCCTTCCTCCTCCTCCTCCTCCTCCTCCCCCGCGCCGCCCCGCCCGCCGCGCTCCTTCTTCACCGGCATCCACTGCCGCTGCGGGACGATGCTGGGCCGCACGTAGGCCGGCCGGCGGGCCTCGCTGCTGCCGGGCTCCCCGCTGCCGTCGCTGGCCGCGTCGTCGTCCGGCTCGGGCGCGTCCCTGCGGGCGAAGGGGTCGGGCGGGCGAAGGCGCCGTGGGGCGGCCCGGCGGAGCCCCTCCTCGTCCCGATCGCCGCCGCCGCTTCCTCCCACGCGGGGCCCGGCGCCGTCTCGGCGGGGGCTGAAGTAGCTGCTGCTGCTGGGCGACTGGCTCTCCCCGCCGCCGCCGCCGCCGCCGCCGTGCCCTCCGGAGCAGCAGCCGGAGGAGGAGGAGGAGGAGGAGGAGGAGGCGGCGGCGTCCTGGGCGAGGTCGGGGCGGCGCTGGCGCTCCTTGAGCAGCTCCGTGCACTTGTCCACGATGTGCCACATCTGCAGGACGCTGCCCACCGTCAGGAAGTTGACCAGGTCGTCGCGGGCCATGCGCAGCCGCCCCGTGTAGGCCGAGCCCAGCACCAGCTCGAAGGCGGCCGGGTCCATGACGCTGGGCAGCTCCACCGAGCTCATGTTCTTCAGCAGCACCTGGTCGTGGAAGTAGGGCGAGCAGGCGGCCAGCACCGCCCGGTGCGCGCGGAAGACGCGGCCCTGCACGTGGATGGCCAGGTCGCACAGCTGCCCCTCCACCCGCTGCTGGTTCAGCGCCTCCAGCAGGGCGCGCGTCGCCTCCGGGAAGGCCACCTGCACCGCCGCCGCCGCCGCCGCCTCCGCCATGCCGCCCGCGGGGGTCCGCGCCGCCCGCCCGCCCCGGCCCCACGAGCCCTGCGCACGCGCCGCCCCGCCCAGACGGGGAGGGGGAAAAGAGAGTCCTCGCTCCTCCCCCCCTTCGCCCCCGCCCCCCCCCCCCAGCGCCGCGTGGAAGAAGAGCCCAGGCGGGTTCCGTGCAGAAAAATAGTCCTTTTTATTCTCAATCCCCTCCCCGCCCCTCCCCCCTCCCCCCCTCCCCCCTCGAAGAGAAGTCCGCTGTCCGGCCGCGGCTACTCTGAGTCGGAGAGGACGATGATCTCCTCCGGATCGCACTGGGTGGCCACGCTGGTCTGGAGGGGGGGGGGAAGAGGGGGAGAGAGGTCAGTGGGCCCTCCCAGGCGCCCCTCCCCTTTCCAACCTCCGAGGGAGGGGAAGCTGCTCCCCCACCTGCAGCCCCCCCCCGTCCACCTGCCCCCAGGCACCCACCCTGGTGAGGAGGTGCTCCGGCGGCTGCGGCTGCTGTGGGGCCCGGGGCCGGGGGCTGCCCTGGCTGCTGGAGACCAGGCCGAGGCCAGGAGAGTCGGGCCGGGTGGAGTCAGCCATGGGGGCCGGGCTCTGGGGGGGCAGCCACTCCTCCTCTTCCTCCTCGCCAGAGCTGGGCACCTTGATGCAGCCGTCCCTGCTGCTGCTGGGGAGAGAAGCCATTGTCGGAGGGGGGGGGGGGGCGCATGGCAGCTCCCCTCAGCCCCTCCCCACCCCCTCGAGCCCGTTACCTGCTGGAAACGGGGGGCTGCCCCCAAGCACGGCTCCTCTTGCTGGGCGGCTGCCCGTTGAGCTCCCCGTTCTCCAGGGAGTGGCTGCGCTTGGGGAGCAGGGGGCCCCTGTCCTGCTCCTGCTGAAGCAAGGGGGCTGGGCTGGGCTCCCCCTCTTCCTCCTCCTCCTCTTCCTCCTCCTCCATCTGCATGAGCAACTGCTGGGGAGGAGAGTCCCTGGAGGCCAGGAGACCATCCTCTTCCTCCTCTTCCTCCTCCTCCTCTGCGGAGAACAGGACCACCTCGGGCACCCCCGGGTGCATCTGCTGGTCAGCGTCTGCGTCCAGAGCAGGGGGGTCCTTGCCTGGGCAGGGGGGGGGAGGTCGGCCAAGGTCAACTCCCTGACATGAGCACTCTTCCCTCCCCCCCCCAATGTGTGGGGAAGTGGGGTGGGAAAAAGGGCAACAAAACAGAGAGGAGAATTTTTTTTGGGGGGGGGGAAGATTCCTAGATGTCAGGAAGTGGGCAGAGGGGTGATCACAGCCCAGCAGGAGTCTCCCCCCCCCCAAGGCTGTTAATGCAGATTGACCCTGCAGAACTCATTACCACAAGAATGAGCACCTTCAGGGGAAAAGGCCGGAGCCTGTGAGGGGAGAGGGGCTTCCTTGTGCCATTTTAGCCACCCACCCAAGGTACCTGCAGCCGCTGCCGCCTCCTCCTCCTCTTCCTCCTCCTCCTCCTCTCCACCATCCAGGCAGTGGGCCAGCTCTGCCTCCAGGTCCGACTCAGAGTCCGAGTCTTCCTCTTCTTCCTCCTCGTCTTCCTCTTCCTCCTCTTCCTCCCACGATCCCTTTTTTTGACTGCTCTCCTTGGGGCCTGCGCTGTCCTGGTGCAAAGGCCGGGTGTATGGGTGGGGTGGGGCTCCATTGACTCTGGACCCCCCCCCCCACACACACTGTGGCCAGAGGAACCCTCCCCCCCCGGCAAGGGCTGGATCCGTTAGCCGAATCGGGAAGCCAGGGGGGTCTGGGAAGAGCCAGCCTCGCCCTCTTCTCTGGCCTCCTGCCATCAAAGGCTGCGAGGGGGGGCTTGTGGGGCAAGAAATGGGCAATAAACCGGTAGGGGTATGTCAGTGTTGCCCAAACTTGGCTATTTTAAGATGCATGGACTTCAATTCCCAGAATTCCCCAACCATTATGCCTGGTTGAGGAATTCTGGGAGTGGAAGTCCATACATCTTCAAAGGGTCAAGTTTGGGAAACACTGGGGTATGTGATGGGAAATGAGTTGGTGCCCATGAAAGAATGGGGATTGCCCCAAACATCTCAGCGTTTTCAAAACACCCAGGAGGATCTTCACTGGCTGAAGCCCGACTGGTCAATGGGGGAGGGGAAGAGGGGGGGAGAGGAGGGCTGGATTGGGGGGGAAACCTAGTTCTAGCCTGACTTTGCTGCAGCCGGCATCCTTTAGGGGGAAAAAACCAAATCACTTCAGCCAAAGGGAGTCGAGGGTCTTTCTTTCGGAAGGAACCTACCCGGGCCAGGTCTAACACATACCCTCTCTGCCCTCGTTGGAGTGGGTGTGGCCTTTGCAGCCATTTTGTGAGTGTGCCCTTAGCTGAAGGGATACTGGGCTGGACCCAACTGTCCTCCCTCAGCTCCGTGGCTCCCCATTGATTTGACCACGTGCCCCAGCAGAACTTCAGAGATGGAAAGGCCTCTGGTGAGCTCTGCTGGCCGCTCAAAGGCGGGAGGCTAGGTTCCCCCACCCATCCCACAACCCCCACAATGAGCTGCCTGGCCCTCTGGATGCTCCCACCTCCAGGTACCCACGGGGGCCGGAGAGGACTCCACGGCCCTTGGCCTCCCCTTACCTCTTTGGCGGCTGTGCCCGAGACGGACTCCTTCGGGGAGGCCGGCTCCCCCTCCACGGCTCTGCTGGGTTGGGTCTCTCCGCCGTCCTGCCTGGGGGACTTCTCCCCCTGCTGCTGCTCCTCGCTCTTGTCCTGCAGCTGAGCGAACTGGGTGATCACCTCCTCCAGGCGCTGCACACCCAGCGCCTGGTTGCGTTGCAGGTGCCGGGCTAACTCCACATCTCCCAGGGCTGGGTCAGTATCTGCCAGGCAGGAGAAGGGTACGAGCTGAGGGAAGTCTGCCTGCCCCCCTGCCCCCCCCCCGAGGCAATGTGCTCCCCTCCATGGAAAATTGGGGGTCAACGCCCCCCCCCCCGGAAGACTGGCCCTGGAGACACCTCTGGCATTTCCTTCCGAGGAGGGGCTGTGCCCAAGGAAAGGAAGGCCGGAAGAGTGGCCTTCCCTCAGCTGACGAGCTCCTGCCTGCTCTCTGCCACTGATGTTTATCCCAGCTTCAGCCCAGCCGCCCCATAGCCTGGGTACTTTGGTAGGGCACAGATGGCTACCTCCCCCCACCCCCAATTTTAGACAGCCTCAAAGTCCCCACCTGGGATTCTTGCCAGAAGCCCCGAGATGATGAAGCACAGCACCATTGTACCCCCTCCCCAGTCCTCCCTTTCCTGCTGGGTGACAATATTTGCCAGGAGCCTCCCTAATCCAGCTGGCTGCTCGGTTCAAGAATCCATCCAGCAAGGCAGCCGTGAGCAGAGAAGGCGGCAGCAGCAGAAAAACATGGGCACTGAAAGATATGCCCTCCCCCCCCGGACAAGATGGGCAATGTGGGGGGGGGGCAGGTTCTAAGAGAGAGGCAGGTATGTGAGTTCCCTGGCCCCAACCTCTGTGGGGCAAGGATCGTGGGCCCCCTTGCCCAAGACTGTCAGCCGAGGGTAGGCTGCCCTGCCTGGCTTGCCTTAACCTGAACGAATCTGAGGTGCTCGTCCAGCCCTCTCATGCCCTCGTTTCGGCAGGGCAGGTAAGCCCGGAAAAGAGGTTTAGGCAGGACCTGCAGGAGCCCCTGGTGGGGAGCCCTTTTCCCCTTCCTGACAGACAAAGGAACTAGAAATAAGAAGAACAGTTGGGTGCCTCCTTTGCGCCCCCAGCTGGTGGCCCCGAGGATTGCCCTAAGCAAGACTGGAACTGGCATAGCCAGGCACCAAAACAGATCTTCTTGGGTTGAATTTGGGGGTGACAATGGGGTCATTCCAAGCCTCCACCTCCCCCGGGTGGAAGCAGGGGCCATAAAGTCTCCCCTCGGGCCCTGGACAGCACTCACTAGGCCGATACTGATCGGTGAGATGACTGCCGAAGTTGTACACCAGGTCGAGGCGACGCCGCTGTTGCAGCTGAGCGCCCACATCACGGAAGGCGTCAGCTGCCATGACCTCCATCTGGCGCTTGGGCAGCCCCAGGCTGTGACGGGCGCTGGCCTTTTGCACCACCTTGAGGATGTCGGCGAAGTCCGGGAAGGCCTCTGGCTGGTTGATCAGCCGCTCGATGCGCCGGTTGACCTCCGGGTAGCGGGTCCCGCGGTAGGGGATGCGCTGCTCTATGACGCGGCCAGTCAGGCTGCTGCAGTCCTTCAGCTGGCAGAGGCGCTTGAAGACGTGCATCAGCCGGCGCTTGAGGCGGCTCTCCTGCAGGTAGGCTGAATCCTGGCTGTCCAGCTCCGCCAAGTCCAGTTCCTGCTCCTGCAGCCGCTGGATCTCGTTAGCGTAAACCCGCAGCAGGTTCTCCAGGTAGCGGATCTGCCGCTTCGAGCCCACACAGGGCTTGGCGGGCTCAGAGGGTGTCTGGGATGTGACGGCAGCCGGGGCATCCTGGGAGTCTGTGGGGCCGGGGGCCGCAGCCCTTTTCCTCTGCGAATGGGCCCGGAAGGTAGTGCAGAGTTCACTAATGTAAACGTAGATTTTGTTTCTCCTGGCTTGCACCCGCGTCAGGCAGCGGCTCAGGACGTTGCGGAACTCCACGGATGCCAGGTACTCCGGACTGGTCTTCTGGTGGCGGCCAGACAGGTAGGAAATGACCTCGGGGTGGTCCTCGGTGTGCTTGGAGCAGAAGGCCACAAACTGCAGGGTAAAAGGGGCAGGATAGGCATTGCTCAAGGAAGACCTGGGCTGGCCTTGCCTGCCAGGAAGAAAATGGCAGCTGGGCTGGGAGGTGACATTCCCCCTGGAAGTCTATGGGGCGGGCCCCGTAGTCCATAAGGCCCGGGAGGAGAAGCCTTCACAGGATACTATACTGAGTAGCTGGGTACAATGTAAAGGGTGCAACAGGCCCAAACGCAGAGTTGCAGTTGATTGGTTGGAGAGTGCAGGCTCCTGCGTGAGGCAAGCTGCACTGTGATTGGTTGCTGCAGGTGCAAAGGGGGCGTTTCTAATTTTCCCGCCTTTTTCTTTGTGCGTTCTGAATGCTGTCAGATTTACCTCACGATGTAAATGTCAGAATAGATGAATTTATGGAATACAACTTCCTGTCAGCGTCTCCGACTTCATTCGGACAACCGCTGCGCAATTCCCTCACCAGAGTTAATGGGCACAGGAGCCTTCCAGCCCCTTCTAGGAAAGGACAGTGGCCGGTGGGGTGGGGTGGGGGCCCACAGGTCAAAATCCCATGCGGAGACCTATGGAAGAGGCGCCAAGAGAGAAAGGAGGCTGGAAGGTGGAGGCGGACCGGTCTAGCCGCGGGGGATGGGGGCAGGAGAGCGTAATTCTGGCCACAGAGAAGACCCCCGAGGACGGGAATATTTATTTATATTTATTTATAAGAATATTTATTGCTTAGTAGCTAGAAGGGCATAAGAGGCACAATGGGCCAGAAAGCGCCGTTGTGGTCGCTTGGTCAGTGAGGGCTGCCTTTCGCCAGAGGCAACCTGTGCCTGAGTGCCCCCCCCGCCCCCACCTTTCGGGCACCAAGGACTGATTCCCTGGGGAGGAGCTTTCCTGTGGACCCCGGGGTGGGTTGGGGACTCCTGATCTACACTACAATTGGCTGTAAAAGGGGGAGGTTCCCTTTCTCCCCGCCCCCTTTGCCCTCCGTGGGTTATCTATATTTACCTCGTAATGTTTCTGAACCTACAGGTAGTCCTCAAGTTACGACCACAACCGAGCCCAAAATTTCTGTTGCTAAGCAAAACATTTGTTAAGTGAGTTCTGCCCCGCTTTACGATTCTTCTTGCCATGGTTGTTAAGCAAATCCTTGCATTTGTTAAATTAGTAACACGGTTGTTGAGCGAATCCAGCTCCCCCATTGACTCTGCGGTCTGAAGACTGCCAAAAGGGAATTGCGGGACGTCGGGACACAGCGACCGTCATAAATGTGAACCAGTTACTCAGTATCACGTGACAATGGGGACAACAGAATGGTTGCAAGTGTGAAAAACGGTCGGTCACAACTCTCTTTTTCCAGGGCCGTTGTAAATTTGAACGGTCACTAAAGAACTGTTGTTAAGTCGAGGACTACCTGTAGCTCCTCTGCTGTAAACATAAACGTGAAATATATTTATATACAGTAAAACTACAAGTTCGGTGTCTGACTTCCACCTGGACAAAGCCGACCGATGGAGGGGATTCTGGGAAATGGGGAGAAAACGGGAGGGGGCGGGGGGGGGAAGGGAGGGGGTCAGGTCGCAGGGAAGCCCCCCCTCCTCCCCCATGAAAAGGGGAAACTCCTGAGCGAGGGAGGGGGGAGGGGCAGCCGATAGTCTCGCACTTTGCAGGAAGGTGGGATGGATGATCTTTGAGGTCCCCTTCGAGGCTTACACGGGGGGGGGCGCCCTCCCCTTCGCCTTCCCTCCCACTCGGCCCGGAGAGCCGCCGCTGGGGAGGCCGGCTGGGTTCCCCTTGAGGAGGCCCGTCGGTTCCCGGGACGGGGCTTCCCGACCAGCCGCCGGAGGAGCAGGAGGAGGAGGAAGAGGGAGGTGGTGGGTGGGTGTGTGGTGGTGGTGGGGGGGGGGGGGAGGAACCGCTCACCTCCTGGAACAGCTGCTCGTTGTCGGCGCGGAGCCCTTTCTCCCCGGGGCTGCCGTTCAGCGGGGGCGTCGTCGGGGCGTGGGGCCCGGGGGCGGGGGCGGCGGCGGCGGAGGCCGGAGGGGGAGGCGGCGGCGGCGGCGGCGGCGGGGAGGACGGGCCGCTGTCGTCGTCGTCGTCGTCGTCGAGGACGATGATGCAGTCGGAGGAGGCGTCGCCGGCGTCGTCGTCGGGCGGGGAACTCATGGCCGGCGGGGCGGAGGGGCGTCGGGCATCGCCGGTGGGTGGGGGAGGGGCGCCCCACGCGGGAACCGGCCTCTGGGCGGGAGGATGCGCGGAGCCCCCGACCGGCCTCGTCCGGGGCAGCGAGCGCGGCGGCGTCCACTCTCGAGGCGGCCGCTCCTCCCGCGACGGCGGCTTCCAAGTTTCGATTCCCCTCGCCTCGCCTCGCCTCGGACTGCCGTCCGGCCTCCGCACCCACTGCGCAGGACCGGAAGCGAAGTCTCGGCGCCGCCATGTTCTTGTACGGACCGAGGAGGAGGAGGTGGTGGTGGCGGCCTTTTCGCTGCGCGTTTCCTCCGCCGGCAGCGCGGGCGCCTCCCCGCAGAGGAACGCCCGCGCCGGCAGGCACGTGGGCCCTTCCTCCCCCTCGGTCCCCGCCGCGATTGGGGCGCCGCCATCTTCCCGTACGGGGTAAGCGCTGCCGGCGTCTCCCGACACGTGACCGGATATTGCTATGAGAAGCGCGAAGGCCACGCCCCCCTGGGGGGCGAGCTTTTTTTCCTATTGCGGTTGCGCCCTCGGTTCCCTCCAAGCACCCGCGTGGTAGGTGGGAGAGGAAGAGGATTCAGGACGCGGGAAACGACGCCCCCGCCTGTCAACCGCATCCATCCACTGCGCATGCGCCTCCTCCTGCCTGTCCGTGCGAACCAAGACAATCTGGCGCTGGGCCGCTTCCGGGTTCCCCGCCATCGCCCCTCCCCTTCCGCCAGCTGGCAACCCCCCCAGGCTCATCGCCCCTCCCCCTCTGCCCACCGGAGACCCCAGGGAGGAAAGCTGAAATAAAACTTTTTTTTATTCAGAAAAAGTTACAAAGCTCACGAGAGACACACAAACACACAAAGCAGTAAAACGAGTAAAAAAAATAAAAAGGAAATAGGAAGACGCGTGGGGGAGGGGGGGGGAGACCGCCCCTCACTTCCGGTTGCTGGAGGCCGTGCCGATGACGCACTCGTTCACCTGCAAGGCAAAGGCGGTGGGGGTGACGTCAGCCGCTTTGCCCCTCCCTCCCCCTCCCCCCCCCGCATCCGCCCCCAGATCCCCCCCCCCCCCGCTTACTTTTCTAGCGAAGCGAAGGGAGTTCAGAGACTCGGCAAAGTTCTCCTCCAGCGGGGAGATGTTCACAAACATCAGCCTGGGGGAGAAGAGGGCAAAGCGGCCCCTGTGAGTTGGGGGTCCCAGGACAGCCCCCTCCCAGGCAGAGCCCCCCCACCACCCCCCACAGCCACTCACATTTTGGAGCTGCCGCCCAGCGAGTTCTGGAGCAGGTAGGTCAGCTTGCTGTTGCGATAAGGGATGTGGGCCTCCTGCAGAAAGGGGGGGGGGGCGGGAGTGGGGGTGGGGGGTCAGGCGTGATGCTCCTGGCCCAGCCGGGGCAGAGGAGGAGGAGGAGGAGGCAGGAGGGAGAGGACACCCCTCCCCCAGCCTTTCGTGTCAGAGGGGCCCCCGCTACCTTGTTGCTGAGGGCGGTGATGACCAGGCTGAGGGTGGAGAGGCTGGTGTTGATGGCCTGGGTCTCCTTCAGCCGCTCCCCCGTGGACAGAGACTTGTCCAGCCGCTCGCTGCCCGCCAGGTCCACTAAGCTTAGCACAGCTGCAGGACCAAGGAGAGCAGGTCAGGGCCCATCCATCTGAAGCGGGGCAGGGGGATGGGGCTCAACAAGGCCCGGGCCCTTTTGACATCTAACCCCCCCACTCAGCCCCCACTCACAGGAGGTGTGGAGCCCCCGCTTGGTGTTCGTGCCCTCCACACGGAGCTGGAAGAGGCTGTGGCTGCGGGAGGAGCGCTCGTTCAGGTTGGTCCTGGCCACGGAGCGATGGGCTTTGGCCGTCAGCAGCAGCCTCCAGACCTGGCAAGGGCAGGGGAAAGGAGGAAGGTGGGTGGGGGCAGGGGAAGGCTCCTGGGCCAGTCCCAGAAGCCTTGCTGGGGGGGGGGAGAAGAGGAGACAGAGCCCCAGGGAGCCCCCTTTTGAGGGGAGCGGGGAGGAGGGAGGTCCGGCACAGTACCTCCTCCTCGGAAGAGACGGGGATGCAGGAGAGGTTGGGGACGTGCAGTTCCTCTGTGACCTGGCTCACTCGTCGGATCTCCAGCTCCCCGTTCTGCTCTGGCCGCAACACCAAAAGATCCCGCAGCGACTCGTTGTAGATCTCCAGGAAGTTGGCTGTGAATTGGTACTGGAGGGGTGGCGGGGAGAGGGGAGAAAAGGCAGGGGTGGGGGAGAGTTAGCCCTCCCAGGGGAGGCAGGCCAGTTTCAGGGAATGGGGGGCTCAGCCAGGCCCAGAAAACACAGGGTTCATTTCTGATTTTGAATACCATTTACAAGGGTCCTGCATAATTCAGAGGGGGACTCCCCCTGGGCCCCTGCCTCACCTTCCACCCCTTGGCCTCCATGTCACGGGAGGCTGCGAAGATCTGTTGCACGGCCCGAGGAATCATGCCTGCCGTTTCGGGGCCCGGGTCATCAGGGCCCTCCATCGTGTATGTCTTGCCGCTGCCCGTTTGCCCATAGGCAAAAATGCAGACATGATACCCGTCTAAGGCTGACTGGCAGAGAAAAAGAAGAGCGCCCAGGAAGGTGAATGCCTGGCAAAGGGTGAGAGCGGTGCCCCCTGCCACCCACCAGGCGCCCCTCCGGCCCCCACCTGAACAAGCAGGGAGATTTCCTCAAAGACACTCTCCTGAGAACTGGACGGAGGGAACACCCGGTCAAAGCTGAAGTCGTAGGTGATGTCCTCCTTGCGCTCTCGACCAACGTGGGACTGCAGGGGGGGTGGGGGTGGGAAGGGAGGAAAAAAGGGGTCACTTTGTGAGAGATGCCCCCCCACCCCCGGCAAAGCTACTTATTCCTCCCCCTGGGCTCACCCCAAATGCATGCCTGCCTTCCTGCCTCCATTCCATTCCTCTCCGCACGGTGGGCCACAGGTCTCTTCCCCCTGTCCCTGTGCGTGTGTGTTGGGGAGGGGAGGGAAGGTACCTCTTCTGCCCTGGAGAGCACAAGGCCCTTGTTGTTGTCGGCTGGGAAGCGCAGGTGGCTGGCGGCCTTCTGAGCCTGCCTCTCGCTGGCCAGCAAGGGCCGCACTCGGCAGAAGACGCGGATGTTTCCCTGGAAGGCCAGAGCAAAGGTTGGGGGGGGGTCAGGCAGCCCCTCAGGACAGGGGCATCCCACCCCCACCGGCTGCGTTCCCACCTTCAGCTCCTGCAGCGTGTTGTGCAGGCAGCGTCGCTCCATCTCTCCCTGGTGCAGCTGCTCCTCCAGCAGCTCCAGCCGGGCCACCAGCCTCTCGTTCAGCTGCCGTTGCCCGGCCAGGCTCTCTTTGGCCAGCAGCAGCTCTTCCTGTACAGCAAGGAGGGAAGGGTCTATTGAGCCTCGTTTGCCTGCCACCCCCGCAGGCAGATTCAGCAGGCTGTCCCTCTCCCCAAAAGCTTTCCTGGCAAGCATCATTTGCATTGGCATCCTTCAGTCTCAAGAGACGACTGGTATCGTGCTCTGGAAAGGGGTCCTAAAACAGCATCTGGTGTGACTGAAAAGGCCAATTCGAGAGTGGCCATCAATCCCTTCCACACTAAGGGCAGATACATTCTGTCCCCTGCCCAGCCCCCAGATTTCGCTGGTTCCGGGACTGCCTCTTTGCCTCAGCCTGCCGAACAAGTGTCTCTTCGAATTGGAGAGGGCCATGCTGCATCTTTAGCCTCCAAGCTGAACGATCGGAGGTCAAGGTTTCCCAAGTATTAATGTCCATTCCCAGGGCCTTTAGGTCCCTCTTGCAGATATCCTTATATCGCAGCTGTGGTCTCCCTCTGAGGCGCTTTCCCTGCACTAATTCTCCATACAGGAGATTTTGGAATCCGACGATCAGCCATTCTCACGACATGCCCCAGCCAGCGTAGACATCGCTGTTTCAATAGTCTATACGTGCTAGAAATTCCAGCACGTTCCAAGACTGCGCTATTGGGAACTTTGTCCTGCCGGGTGATGTCAAGAATTTGTCGGAGACAGCGCATATGAAAGGTGTTCAACTTTCTCTCCTGCCGTGCGTAAAGGGTCCAAGACTCACTGCAGTCCAAGAGTGTGCTGATGACGCAGGCTCTATAGGCCTGGATCTTTGTATGCTCCGTCAGCTTCTTATATTATGTGATGGCCGCTTTACCAATACGTTTATTCAGCTCAGTATCTAAAGAGAGTGATCCAAAGAGAGCGCCTTCCTCCTGGCAAGGCAGAGGAAACAAAGGGGGACGCCTTCTCTGAGGCTTTGCCTTGGGGTGGGGGCGCTTTGCATAGCCAGCCTTGGCCAGAGGGAGGAAGACCCAGCTGTGTAACGGACCCTAACCCTAACCTCAACGAACCTGAGCCTGTTTACAGCATTACAAATGTCTGAAAGCTGCCACTTGAGAAGGCCAGAGGGAGGAAAGCAGCCTTGGCCAGTCTGGGAGTCGCCACCTTCTGGGTGAAAATGGTGCAACCCCCCCCCCCCCCCCCAAGATTTGCTTGGCCCAGGAGAGGCAGCGACCACAGAAGAGGCTCGGGCGGCAAAAGGAGGAGGACTGAGAGCTGGTTTGGGAAGGGGCAGACCCACATGCAGCATGTGCTCCCGCATCCCATTTCCCTCCACCTCCCTGCCTCAGTTATTGCTGCTTACTAGCGAAGGATTCAGTGAGCTGTGCGAATGAAAGTGCTTGTGCAAAATTTGGCTGTGTTGTGGTCAATAAAGCTGCAAACGGACACAGTTGTTTATTACTTCACTGAAAGGCACAGATGGGTGGAGAACTAACCCTAACCTACACAATCTCGAGACGCCCTAACTTTGCCACACATCAAGATGCTGTTCTCGTGCCTCGATGGGTGGCCAAGGGAAGCCGTGGTCAGGAAGCGAGCCAGGACCCTCCGAGAAGGCCCAGCCCCCCCTCTCACCTCTCTGGCCTTCAGCCGGACAGCCTGCTCCCGGCTGCCTTCCGTGACCTCCCGGTTGAGGGCCTCCAGCTGCCCGATCCTCTGGGCTTGGCTCTGGCACCTTTCTTCCAGCCGCTCTTCCTTCTCGAGCAGCTCGGACACTTTCTGGCCGCTCTCCCTGGCCTGGTCTCGGCAGACCTGCAGTTCCGAAGCCAGCAGACTGCAGAAGGCCATCGGGAGGGTTAAGACCAGCGCCTGAGCACCCGCAGCTCCCAGCCGCTGCCCTGGGCCGCAGGCACCTCTTCCTCACCTGGCCCGGCCGCTCAGCTCTCCGTTCCGGCCGGTGGCCTCCGTCAGCTCCTGCTGCAGCCCCCCCAGCTGGCTCTTCAGGGCCTCGTTCTCCCCCGCCAGCCCCTGGACCCTCTCCTTGTAGGCCCCCACCTTGGCCTGGAGGTCGCTGATCTGCCCCTTCAGGTCCCAGGGGGCTCGCTTCCGCTCCCTTCCGCCCACAGGGGCGGCCGGGGGTCCTGGGGGGGAGGGGAGGAAAAGCCCGGGTGAGGAGGGGGCTTAAGGGCTGCCCGAGGGGGCGCGTGTGTGGGTGGGTGGGTGGGGGGGGGAAGGGGTCGCTCAGGGCTGCCTTACCTGCCTTGGGAGGCGCCCCAAGAGCCGCCCGGCAGTTCAGCCCTGCGAGCAGAGCAGAGAGAGATTGAAGGGAGCCGCCAGGCTGGAGCCCCCCGACTGCCCCCCCCCAGCCCCGCCCATGCCCACCTGCGGAAGGGGCGGCCGGGAGGGCGGCGATGGTGGCCCTGGCCGAGGACCGGCGTCGTCCTGCGGGGGGGAAGAGAGAGAGGAGGGAGAGGAGGAGGGAGAGGAGCCGTTCGGAGGCGCCCAGAGGGAGAGGAAGAGGAAGAGGGACCCGGGGAAGCGGCTGCTGACTTACCGGAGACGCGCAGGAGGCCGCGGGGCGCCGCGGGGGCCGCTCGGGGCCGGGACCCTCCGGGGGCCGCACTCGCCGCCACCTTCGCTCCCGGGGCCGGCCCGGTGCGCGCCCGTTTCTGCGGGGAAGAGCGGGGGGGGGGTCAGAGGGCGCCCCGGGAGACCCCCTCCCACCCGCCCCGCGCGCGGCCCCACGCGAGGCTCACCTGGGGCTCCGGGGGCGCGTTCTCGTCCGCCGCGGCGGCGCGCTTCCCCCTCAAGCCCGGGCGGGGCAGCCGGGAGTCTCCGGGAGCCGCATTTGCGGCCAGGTGCTGCCGGGAAGCCGCCCGGTCCATCGCCAGAGGATCCGGCTTCACTGGCGCATCCCGCGAGGGCCCGATCGACGCCGCGCTCTGCACACGCTCAGAGGCACGGAAGACGGCGCTCGCCGCTCTCCCCGCCCGGGCAACGTCTGAGGGATTCGAACCGGCTCCCGTCGGGACGCGCGCGCCGGAGCCAATGGGCGGCCGGCGGCGCGCTCGTCCAGCCCCGGCAGGCGACCAATCGCGTGAGGGTGCCGCCGGCCAGCGCTCCCCCCCCCCGCCCCTTTGGAAGGCGGGGCCCGAGGGCTCCTGTGCGTGCACGCGCGCCCGTCCCGCCTGGAAGGAAGCCCCGCCCACCCCGCTCGGGCGCCAGGCAGGCCGGGACGGAGGGGCGGGGCCAGCCCGGGGGCGGGGCCGGAGGGCTCACCCAGGGCTCCGCCCCTCCCCCGACCGAAAGGGGCGGGACCGGCTGCGTTTGCTCGCACCGCAGGCAGCAGCCCCACCGGTGCAACTCGGGCGCCCTCCGCCCCCCTCCCGCCCCCCCCGTCTCTCTCCCTCCCGCCCCCGCGGGGACTCCGGAGGCCGCGCCCGGCCGGCCCGAAGGTCGCGTAAGGGCGCCGGCGGGGCTCCGGGGCTGCTCCGACGGCTGCGTCACTGGCGCGGGGGCCTCCCGCCAGCGGCCCTCCCGGCAGCTCTTGGGCGCAGGAGGCGATGTGATGGCGAGCGAGCCCCCCGCCGCCGCCGCCGCCGCCGCCCCCCGCGGCACCCGCAGCAGCGCCCGCCTGACCTCCGGCCCCTGGAAGCGCCCGGCCCGGCCCGCCGCCGCCTCCCCCCCGCCCGGCCCCGGCGCCGCCCCCGCCGGCTGGCCCCGCTTCTGGGAAGGGCAGGACGTGCTGGCGCGCTGGACCGACGGGCTGCTCTACCTGGGCACCATCAAGAAGGTCAGCCGCCCCCCCCCTCCGGCCCTGCGGGGAGGCGGACCGGTCACTGCCCCGGCCGGACCCCGCTGACCTGACCCTCCGCCCCCCCCCCCCCGCCGCAGGTGGACGCCCTCCGGCAGGTGTGCCTGGTGCAGTTCGAGGACGACTCCCAGTTCCTGGTCCTGTGGAAGGACATTAACCCGGGTTGGTGCTGCTCTCCCCACCCCAAAGGGGCTCCTCTCCCGGCTGGGGGAAAAGGGGGGGAAGAAGGGCTGCCCCCCCCCACCAGGCGCCCGGTGACCCCTTTCCCTCCGCAGCTGCCGTCCCGGGTGAGCAGCCCTCCTGCAGCGTCTGCCGCTCCGAGGCCTCCAGCCCCGAGAATCGCCTGGTCAGGTGCGACAAGTGCAGCCACGGTGAGTGCCACGGGGGTCGGGGGAGCAGCGGGGGTGTGGGTGGGAGGCTTCAGGCCCCCCTTTAACCCCGGTGCCCTCCTGCAGCCTACCACCAGGAATGCCACCTGCCCCGCGTGCTCAGCGACGCCGCCTGGACGTGCCGGCAATGTGTCTTTGCTGTGGCCACCAAGGTGAGGGGTGGTCGACTGGGTGCTCCCGTGCCCCCCCCAGGGAACGGCCCTCCTTGGACCGGCTGGCCTCGGGGTCTCCCTTCTCCCTGGCAGAGACGGGAGGCCTGGCCTGGTGCCCCACATGCCCCTGCCCTGCTCTCGGGGAGGGGGCTCAATCTCAGTCCTCCCTGCCCCCCACCTTAGCCTGGCCTTCCCCCAGGCACCTCCCGCTGTCCTCTCTCCCCCTGCAGCGCGGGGGGGCCCTGAAGAAGGGGCCCTACGCCAAGGCCATGCTGGGCATGAAGCTGGTGCTGCCCTACCAGCTGAAGTCCCTCGACTGGGATACCGAGCACCTGACCAACCGGCAGCAGTGCTACTGCTACTGCGGAGGCCCCGGCGAGTGAGTGCGTGCCCTGGCGGGGGGTGGGGTGGGGTGGGCCATAGGGGCAGGGTGGCTGCCCTGCCTGGAAGTGGGGGAGGAGACGGCCTGGTCGATCCAGGAAGGCTCAGTGGAAGAGGGATGGGGGGGGCTCCGGTGAGGGAGTGCCCTGGCCTGGAGGCTGGTTGCAAAGCCAGGAGGGGAGGACTGAGGCCCCCATGCCGTAGTCCGACCCTCCTCCTTTCCCTCCTGCCGGCCCAGGTGGAACCTCAAAATGCTGCAGTGCTGCCGCTGTGGGCAGTGGTTCCACGAGGCCTGCACCCAGTGTCTCAGCAAGCCCCTCCTCTACGGGGACAGGTGAGCCCCTGACCCAGGAGATGCGGGGAGGGGGGGGCAATAGGGGGCCTGACCAGCCACCGCTAACCTCTTGAGCCCTGGGCAGGTTCTACGTCTTTGAATGCTGCGTCTGCACTCTGGGCCCTGAGAGCGTCCGGCGCCTGGCCCTGCGTTGGTGAGTCTGGGTGGGGCAGCTGGTGGAGAGGGGCTGCTCGGCTGAGCTGAGGTCAGGGAAGCCCCTGGCCCTTCCCCCCCGGCAGCATTGGAGCCCCCCAGCAAAAGAGGTGGGGGTCCCCAACTCCGGCACTGGTGGCTGCTCTGCTTCGGTCCAAGGTGAGGCCTGGAGGTGGGGTGTGTGTGTGTCTGGCCTTGTCCCAGGGGGCTTTGGGGGGCTCTGGGGCTTCAGGGTTTGCATTCGTGTAGATGCTCCCCAGATGCCGCTTCACTGGCTGAGCCTTCCGCTGCCCTCGGTTGCCTCCTTTGTAATCAAAGGCTGCCTGTGCAGGGCCCGGTTTTTCGGGGTCCGGAGCCACAGGAAGCTGTCCTCCTCCCCGGCCAGCAGAGGGCGCTCCCCTCTGGTGGCCGGAGTGGGGGGGGGCTGCTTGTTCTGGCTTTGGAGCCTGACGGAGGCGGCCAATTTGGGGCTGCCATTTTTGAAGGAAGCCCACGAAGCCCGAGCTGGCTCAGTCTCTGTGTGAAATTGAGGCTGGGCCCTGACCCAAGTGGGGCTCCTGCTCCGCAAAGGAGTTTTAAATCCGGGGGTGGGGTGTCCCAGAGGGCAGCCCCACAAGCCCTTCAACCCCTTGCCGAGGGAGCTGGTGCGGGCTTGGGCAGGCGGGTGTCTCTTACCCAGGTTTTGACGCCTTTTAGGGTGGACGTGGCCCACCTCATCCTGTACCACCTGAGCATTTGTTGCAAGAAGAAATATTTCGATTTTGAGCGAGAAATCCTGCCTTTCGCCAGCGAGAACTGGGACAGCCTCCTGCTGGGAGAGGTCAGAGCAGGGCCTGGCGGGGGGGGCACATGGGGGGATCCCTCCTGCCTGCCTGCTTTGCGTCGTGGTGGAGTGGACACACAGCAGGTCACCCCGGGCTCCTGCCTCTTTTGAAGAACCCGGAGCGTTCCTCTGTGCTCGTGGCCATTATGTGAAGGGCTAAATGGGGGGGCACTTGGAGCCACTGAGGAGCAGGTTGGTGCTGCTAGCTACCCCTGCCCCAAATGAGGTCCCAGGCCTGGGGTCTTTGGATCCCTGAATCCCTGTGGGAAAACTCGGTGCAGCTCTAGAGGCAGCCAGCAGTCTGCCTCTAGAGTCCACTGGGAAGTGGACGTTCGTGGCATAAGCACAGGTGCCTATAGACCCCCCCTTCAATCCCCAGTGACCTTTAACCCCAGCGGCCACTGCCTTGGAAGGAGGGATTTCACGTATAGCATAGATCCACCCTAGGGACCACAGCCGGGTCTGGGAAGAGTGTAGCCTTATGGGCGAGGTTGTCCCCCTTGGCTGGCCGTGCTCTTTCAGTTGGTTCCACAAGGCCTCGATCCTGGGAGGAAGGTTAGCCATCCTCCCAGGAAGGGAGGCCATCGTCTTCTGGGCCCCTCAGCTAAACTGGACCCTTTTCTTTGGCCTGGCAATGGGTCCCTTTGGGGGGAAAGGCTGTGTTGCGCATTGGCTGTTGTTCATTGTCCTTGTCCTCCTTGGCCTCCTGCAGCTCTCCGAGACACCCAAAGGAGAAAGGTACAACCAGCTGCTGAGTGCCCTGACCAGCCACAAGGACAGGTAGGCCTTGCTCGGGACTGTCAGGCGCAAACAATCGGACCAGGGGTGAAATCTACTTACCTTCCCTACCAGTTCGGAAGTGCATGCGCCATGCGCGTTACATGCGCCACGTACCCTCTGTGCACACGCAAACCCTTCTGTGTATGCGCAGAGGGTAAAAAACAGGTTACTTCCTGGTTCAAACCAGGAAGTAACAACAGGCGGGTGGGCAGAGCCTCGTACTGCTGCCGCTACCTCTGAACCACCTGCCACCATCGCTACCGGTTCGGCCGAACCTGTAGCATTTCACCTCTGAACCAGACCCACAAGTGTAGAATTGAGCTGCTGCACTTCGTTGCTCTCTGCCTGTTTACAGGGATCTTCCCAGATTAGTGAAATCACCTGGGAAAGGCCCATAAGACTCCAAGGCACTGGAAGGGAATCTGATCTTGTGTTTGCGTAGACTCCAGGCTAGTTCCCTGTTTGACACTCCCCCCCACTCCCCGACTGGGAAGGTTGTTCCCCAACAGGGCCGACTCTCCTGGGTCAGGCGAAGGTCCCGTGTTTGCACCACATCCTAAGACAGCTCCCCTTTGGAGGTTCAGCCTGATGTACAAGCTCAGCCCGTTTGGTTCCATTCAAATTTTGTTCTGTGGTTTGAGCCCCAAAATGGGCAGCTCATCTGTGCAAATTAATCCATTTCTGCATCTGGTCATATTTGGTCTAAATTTAGGGGGCTTAAGAGAAACAGCTGCTTGCTGAATTTAAGGGAGTTTAGGGTTTCAGGATCTCGCGGGAGCCTCAGGTTGAGCCAATTCAGAAACCAAGTGGGGGTGAACGCAGAAAACGAGGTCGTTTCAGTGAAGGTTGTCAGAAAGGTGGAGGGCGAGGGCAGCCGGTGGGTTTCTAACCCCACAGGTGGAAAGTGCCCCTCCCCCACGGGAGCTCCTAGGTCTAGTTTAAACCTGTTACTGCAGTGGGCTGTGTCCTGTCAATCAAAGCGCATCGCTGGCCTTGTATCACTGACTGAATGGGTGTGGGGGCTGCAGCCCCGATGGGCGGCCTGGGTTGCAGGAAGGAGCTGTACTGGCGCAGCCCCCCATCCCTCCTCTCCTCTGCCCCACAGATTCATTTCCGGGAAGGAAATCAAGAAGCGGAAGGGGCTCTTCGGTCTGCACCTGCGAGTCCCACCCCCCGCCCCCCAAGCCCCAGAGTGCCCCGGGCCACCCCTCCTCTCCGAGAGCAGGTGAGAAGGAGCCCTCTCTGCCCCACTGGCCTCCCCAGCTGTGGGCCTGGGGAGAGAAGGAAGCTGCCCCCCCCGGCTCCTTCCCCCCGGCCCCCCCTCCGTGCTGCACAGATAAGGAGGGCCCCTTACAGCTTGCTTTCAGGGCAGGGCAGGCGTGGGTCGGGACCGCAGCCCAGGAGGGACAGGTGCCATCGCCCGAAGGCTCCAGGGGCAGCCTTGAGCACGGAGCAGCGCAGCACCAGGGAGAGGGAGCGGCTGGGCAGGGCCCTCACTCAGGTAAGCGGGCGGAGGGGGGGGAGGGGATGGCGGGAGAGAGCCACCAGGGAGGAGGGGCTCCATGCTGGTCCCCCCAGCGGCCCTTCAATGCTCCTTTCACACAGGAGCTGGTGCAGAGCCCCATCAGCCCTAACCAGAACTACGGCGGCTACGGCGGCACCTGCAGCACATACAACTTCCGCCGCACTGATGCCCGCTGCCAGGACAGGTGAGACTGTGGCCAGGGGGCACAGAGGGCGGGGCCAGTTCACCAGGCCGGCTCCCTCTTGATGCTCTGCTCTGCTCTCCCTCCTCCCCGCCCCCCACAGCGCTCCGATCCGGATGTTCGCCTCCTTCCATCCCTCGGCCAACACCGCAGGGACCTTGAGGTGAGCAGGGCAGCACAGAGGGCCGTGTGGGTCCCCACAGCATCCCCCTGGGGCCAGGATGGTGGATCCCAATGGGGAGGGGGGCTTCTGGCCTAGATAGGCATCCGGTGTGCCTGCTTCCCACGGCTGGTGCTTCCAGGCAAGCTGAGGCTCTGCGTTGGGCCCCTGCTACAGTGGCAGGACGTGGTCTGGCAGCCCCCCCCCCGATGATTCTTCATGGGCTGCTCCGACAGACGGCCGGCAGTCAGCCTCTCTCCCCAAGGGCTGCTGTCAAGGGGCACTGCAGGGCAAAGACCTGCCCATTGACGGAAACTAAGGCTGGGCAGGAGCCTTAACGGGCTAGGGGTGCGTGGGGGGCTTTCAGAGCAAAGCCCTTGTCACGGGGCCACCTTTGCCCCCAAAGCAGGAGCTCCTCCTCTGCAGAAATGGGGTGCAAAAGGACTGGTTTTCCCCCAAGGGTGCAAGCAGCCCTTCCTTTGCACCCGTGAGCGTAGGGCCCGAGGTTGCCTGGGGCCCCTTCCCTTGCAGGCCCCCTTTGCGAGGGGCCCAATCCCAATATTGGCTCCCTCTCTGGAGAGGCCCTCGAAGGAGACCCTCCCCAGGATCAGTGCTTCTGCAGAAGCACCACCCGGAGTTGGGGGCCGTCCCGGAAGTCAAAGAGAAGTCCCGGCACGCTGGCGGTCCCTTCCACCGGCTTCTTCCCCAAGTCCGGTCACAGGACCCGCACCCCACACCTGGGCAGGAAGGTCCCCAAAGCAGCTGGGGTGCCCACCGCCACTTGCTCCGGTCCTGGTAATGCCACCATGCAGGGTACTGAATGTCTGTGGAGCTGGGCCGCCCGTGTTCTGGATAGGATGCACCCCAACGGCTGACGGGGCTCTGAGGTACACCCCAGGACAGAGATCAGCCAGACCCCTACCCCCCTTTTCCTTCTCTTCCAGGATGGGAAGCCTCCACAGAGGGGCCCTCTGGGACGGCTCTGTCCGGGGGGGGGCGGGAGGGGGAACGGGACACCACTGGACATTGGTGGTGGGAGGGGCTGGCACTAACCACTCCCTCTTCTCTTGCAGCAGAAGCGGTGAGCCCCCCCTTGACCCTTGTGTGGCAGCCACCCCCGCCGCAGAGCAGCAGAGTCCGGAGCGCCCTGCCCCTGCCTTCCTGCCCTGCGCGACGCCTCCCCTCAAACGCCGAGCCGTGCCCCCTCCCCCTCCCCCCGCCATGCCCTCCTCCCTCTGCGCCCCAGCCAGCAGCAGCTACTTTGGGGCGATGGGCCGGCTGGCGCGGGGGGAGGCCGTCCGCATCCTGGCCCGGCGCATCGCCATGGACGGCACCGTCCAGTACCTGGTGGAGTGGGACGGGCGGGGCATGTTTTAGGCTGCCTGCTGGCTAAAGAGTGAGACTCCACCTGGAGCCACAAGGACCCCCACCCCCGATTTCCACAGAAGGAAGGGCAGCTGGGGACCTGGGAAAGGGACCCTGGCTGGAGGGCCCCGCCACCTTGCCGCCTGCGCTCTCCCACCCCTCCTAGCCCCCCTGTGGAGCGAAGCCCGAGTTCGTTTATTTTTGTACTGTTTCTGAGTAAAGTTTTTAGGGAGACGGCCGAGAGGGGCAGGGCACGGCTTCCCGGGGGGCTGCCTGCCTCCCCCCCCATTGCTGACTTGGTTCAAGATGCTGCTGCCGCTCCCCTCGCCTCCCCTCCCGTTCACAGCCAGAGGCTGAATAAAGAGCTTCAGTGAGACTCGGCTGCCGCAATTTCTTCCACGGTGGGGCCCCAGCCATGGGACTGCAGCTGCCGAGGGGGATCCGGGCAGCCCCCCCCGCTCCACACAACCCCCAAGACGCAAGGAGGCCCCAGGGGCCCCCAGGACAATTGCAGACAGAAACGAGAGCCTGAAACGCCCTGGGGCTTTATTGTGGACACAGTAAGGGCCCCTCACTCCGGGGCCACGGCCTCTTCCACCCATCGCAAGTACGGGGGGTTTCCCTGCTGGATGGGGACGGAGATCACCTCGGCCACTTCGTAGGGGTGCACCGACCTGCAAGCCAAAGTGGGGAGGGGGGGTTGATGTAGACATTGAATGTTGCCCCCCCCAATCTGCCAGAGGGGAGGGGGGGACTCTGCCTTACCGGACATACTCTGCCAGCGCTGAGACTCTGGAGCTGCGTGTTTTGATCATCTGTGGGGGAATAGAGAGACCGGCCGTGAGGGAGCCCCAAATCTGCAGGCAGGGCTCTGAATCTGGCAGGAGGAGAAAAGCCTGCTCCCCCCTTGGAGCCCCCTCCCCAATTCCTCAGCCAAACTCTCCCTTCTGCTGCAGGTGCCACATGCAAACCCTGGCACACTGGGCTCACCGAGTTGGGGTTTCAAGCCCCCTTGGGTGGGCAACGGGGCGTCCAATGGATGGGGGGGAGGGAATCAGGACACGGATCAACTCGGTCGCTGGCCACGGGGGGGGGGGGAGTGCAGGGCCCAAGTGAAAAGGGGCACCTTCCACAACCCCCGCAGAAGGTCCCGGGGGGGGGGGCCTCAGTGTTGCAACCCCCACAGGGCTGGGGGTGCAAGGCTGCCCACCCTTCACCGGATGGGTGAAGGCGGCTCTTCCCATGGGGGGGGGAAGGCGGAGCCCTCTGTCCCCCTCCTCACCAGCAGCACCTCGGCGTCCTCCTCGACGGCGTCCTTCCACCGGTAGCTGCAAGAGACGCGGAGGGGGGAGCTGAGGCCGGGACGCCGCCGCCGCCCCCCCCGAACCCGCCCTCCAAGCAGCCCCCCACGGGAGACTCACATGGAGGTGACGTGGGGCAGGACGTTCACGCAGGCCGCCAGCCGCCGCTCCACCAGGGCCCTGCGGACAGCAACCATCAGGACCGGCCCCCGCCAGCAGACCCGTCCCCCCTCGGCCCTTCCCCCCCCCCGGTGCCCCCGCCCCGCCCCGCCCACCTGGCGATGTCCTTGGCCACCGTCTCGTTGGGGCAGGTGACGAAGGCGGCCGAGAGGAGGGCCGCCGTCGCCGCCGGAGAAGAAGGGGGCTCGGCCGCCATGGAGGCGGAGGAGGAGGAGGCGGAGAAGAGGCGACCGGAGAGCCGCTGCAGCGCCGGCACCATCAGCAGCGCCAGCAGCAGCGCCGCCACCTGCGGGGAGGAAGAGACCCAACCGCTAAGCCTTCCGACGGCAGCAACCCCAGCCCCCCCCCACAGCCCCCCCCACCCACCCACGCAGCGCGGCCCTCACCCCGCAGGCGCCCACGGGCAAAGGCAGCCGGGAGGGGGCGCCCCTCTGGCCGGGCATCGATGCGCCCCCCCACGCACCCCTCCCCGACGGAGACCCCCCCGCGCCCGCCTCTCCCCCCGCCGGGGCTGCTCCGGAGGCTCCGCTACCTGCTTCCTGTCGCGTCCGCCGCTCGGCCCGACGGGGCCCCGCCCCCGCCACGAGGTTGCGCCGTCAGGCGGAAGTGCGGCCGGTGCAGCGCCCGAGGGAGGCTGTGGGGGGGGGAGGTCCAGGGGGCGCCAACCTGCCCTCGGACCCCCCCTCCCCCTTACTTAGCCCCCCCCTCCCTGCCCTCCCTCCCGCGCCGAGGGGGCCCCGTGGGGGTCGGACTCCGGTCGCTGCCTCTGCTTTGTTCGTCCGGTGCAACCATTGAAATAAAGCAAGAACCACGTTTGTGTCGCGAAGTCCCCCCACGCCCCCCCCCCCCAATCAGCTCCATGCCCCCCCGCCCTGCCCCAAGGCTTCCCCGGTGCCAAATCTCCTCCTGCCGCCCATCCCTCTGGGCAACCGGCGG
This sequence comes from Pantherophis guttatus, assembly GCF_059756535.1. NCBI lineage: Eukaryota > Metazoa > Chordata > Lepidosauria > Squamata > Colubridae > Pantherophis > Pantherophis guttatus. Next base: position 293,501,440 of record NC_142064.1, read on the forward strand.
CCCTGGAGGCTGAAGTGAGCCGCGTTTGAAGGGGGGGTCCTGAATGAGACCCTCCCCCAACAGACTCGCCCTTCCGATGCAGCCGGCAGGCCCGTGGCTCCTTTGGGTCAAGGCCTCGGGGGCTGTTGGGGGGGGGGCTCGCTAGTCTGGATGGGGCTGTTAGCTGGGAGTCTGAGCTTCCCTTAACCCTAACCCCGTTTGCAGGCTCTCCTCTGGGTTGGGGGGAAGCTTCTGGGGCTGGGCTGGGGGAGAGGTCCCTCCCCCCGACCTTTCGGCTTCTGGCCTTGGGGCTGCCCCCGTCTCCTTGGCCCCCAGCACCTTCTGGGAGCAATAAGGCCACCCCCACCCCACCCCAAACCTCTGGGCCAGGGACCCTTGTCCTGGTCAGACCTTCTGTTTCTCCTCTGTGCTCAGGAGTGGCTGGCGGAGGCTGCCCTGACCCTGGGGCTCTCCCCTCCCTGAAGAGGCCAGGCAGGTGCCCCCCCCCCCACTCCCTCCGTGGAGCAAAACGTACCTGGGGTTCCTTGGCCTATCTATTTATTTCTCTGTCTAGGAAATGTATATACCGCCACCAATCTCAGGAATGTGATTCTGGGCAGGCAAAACAAAGCAACAAAAACTCAAATAACCATTGAAAACAGTAAGACAGCTCCCCCTGTGGAGGGGGGGGGTCTCTTGGGAGGGCCTGGATACCCCACCTTCATTCCTAGAGCGGTTGCCTTGAGGGCCAACTGGGTCTCGGGTCCCAGGTTAATGTATTGCCGTTTGTTGACTTGATACCTTAACCACTTAGACCCAACTGGCTCTGTTTTATCTGTTTTTAAGGATTTTGTTTTGTGTTGTATGCTGTCCAGAGTCTGTTGGAGTTGAACGGCTATAATGCATTTTAATAATAATAATAATTTATTATTATTATTATTATTATTATTATTATTATTATGATGATGATGATGATGATGATGATGATGTTTGATGGTGTTACAGATATCATTGCAGGATGGAAGCCGCCTTCTGCAATTGACTAATGGAGAATTTGTCAATGCCAGTGGTGTCCAAGTGGTGCTCCAGTTGTTTTGGGACTGCACCCAAGGCGCCTGTGACTATTGGTACTGCCCTTGCTTGCCTTTGCCACAGTTGTTCTATTTCTATTTGTAGGACTTTGTATTTCGTTATCTTCTCCAATTCTTTCTCTTCTCTTCTCTTCTGCTGTCTCCAGGCACTGCCACAACCACTATCCAGACTTTTTTGTCTTTGTTATCGACAACTTTTAAATCTGGGGTGTTATGTGGCAGGTGCTAAGATGCTAAAAGATGCTAAGAGTTTGGAAAAACTGCCGAGAAGAGCAACTAAGAGGATCAAAGGCCCGGAGAGAAAAACATAGAACGATTGCAGGAACTGGGTATGGCTGGTCTAGAGAAAAGAAGGAATAGAGGGGACATGATAGCGGTATTCCGGGGTATTTGAGGGGCAGCCCCAAAGAAGAAAGGGCTGTGTGTGTGTGTGTCAACCGATTCTCCAAGGCACCAGAAGGCAAGATGAGAAGCAAATGGATGGAAACCAATCAAGGAGAGAAGCAACTTAGAACCAAGGCGAAACTTCCTGACAGTGAAGCCAAGTAAGCAGTGGAACGGCTTCCTTCCAGAAGTTGCAGGTGCTTCATCACACACACACACACACACACACACACACACACACACACACACACACAATGATTGGTTGCTGTGGTGTAAAAGGGGAGTTTCCCTTTTTCCCCGCCTTTTTTTCTTCTGGGTGTTCCGTATGCTGTCTGATTTACCTCATGATATTCCTGTGCTCCTGATTCTCTTGTGTTTTTCCTTTCTGGATGATGTTGAATGTTACATATATATATTGTTTTATACATACATACATACATACATACATACATACATACATACATACATCAGACAGCATGGAGAAGAAAAAAGGTGGGGAAAAAGGGAAACTTCCCTTTTACAACACATCAATTTACCAGAGCGCAGATTGCCTCACGCAAGAGCCAACAGCCCCCTCCAACCATTCGACTACAGCTGCGTGTTCTGCTTCATTGCACACTTTAGTCTTCCGGCTACTAAATTGAATGTCTTAACAACCTCCAAGTTCCCTTCCAAGTCTGTTGTTCTGTTATCCTGTTAAAATGATTCTGGAAAACTGCAAGAGAAGGAAGGCCAATTTGGATGGATTACAAGGAGGCATTCGACTCCCTGCCACATGACTGGATAATCAAGTGACTAGAAATAACAGGAGTCAGTAGAAACAGAATCAGAAGCTTTGTGCAAAAACCAGCGTTACAATGGAAGACACGGTTTGTTGTCAATGGTGAGAGACTGGGAGAGGTTTAATATCAAGAGAGGAATATTTCAAGGAGATTCTCTATCATCTCTACTGTCACGTTCCGGCGTCCTGCGTAAGAAAAGCCAGCAATGCAGGTTGATGTTAGAATTGTATATCTGGAAACGGGTCTGCGCACTTTCCGCCGTGTTCTTAAGACCCTCCTATTCTCCAGCAAGCCGGCCTGGCCTAATTTTCTCCCCTGTTTTAAAATTCTTTTAAATCGAAATTTTAATCTGTTTTAAATTATTGGGATTTTTAATTGTCTCAGGCTAAATTATTTAATCTGGTTTTAATTATGTTTCTAACTTTTGTATCTATGTATTTTATTTTGTGCCTGTTCACCGCCCTGAGTCCTTCGGGAGTAGGGCGGTATATAAATTTAATAAAAACAAAACAAAACAAAACAAAAGCGACCATCCAAAAGGAATGAACGTTTGTGCTACCCACCCCTTATATTGTGCTCCACCTCCCCTTTGCCACTGTTTGTCATTGCACTGTTTCCTCTGTCAACAATACTGAATAACTCAGGCTATCCAACATCAAAAGAATCCACCAGGCTATCCAGCCTCCTTTACATGGGAAGATGTATGGAAAAACGCCACCTGAAATATAATCACTGCTCAACACTCTCCACATATACAGCCAAGATATTGCAATGGAGTTTGGATGGGGCGAACGTGCCACACTCTCCATCAAACAGGGAAAAATACTGAAAATGGAAGGAATCCAAGATGTCCCATGAAAATAACATTTTCGTGGATGAAGATGATTACTACAAATACTTCAAGCTCACAACATCAAGCACATTGAAGTCAGGAAGAAGATTAGAGAAAAAGATTCAAAAGATTGAAGTCTTTTGATGTATTCACCTCTCATCTTTTTCCTGACTTCAGTGTGCTTGATGTTGTGAGCTTGAAGGATACCTATTGAGTCCAAACTCAACGGAGGAAATACCATCAAGGCAAACAACACCTGGGCAATTCCGGTCATCAGATACACAGCTGGAATAGTGGACTGGACTTAAACAGAACTAAAAGCCATGGATAGGAAGACCCGAAAAATAATGACAAGAAATCATGTCCTTCATCCTTGCAGAGATACTAACAGACTCTATCTATGTTGCAAGTATATCAGATGGTTGAAGAAGAAAAAAATTCTTTGGAAGAATATCTGAAGGACAGTGAAGAAGATGCAATCAAATTAGTATGGTAGGAAGGTCTATTGGAGTGACCAAACTGTCCTACAAGAAAATGAACAGAAAAAAGGCACGGGAAGAGAAAGCATTGCATGTTGCTGCTGTTGTTGTTAGTTGCAAAGTCATGTCCGATCCATCGCGACCCCATGGACAACGTTCCTCTAGGCCTTCCTGTCCTCTACCATCCTCTGGAGTCCATTTAAGCTCATGCCTACTGCTCCAGTGATTCCATCCAGCCACCTTATTCTCTGTCGTCCCTTTCGTCTTTTGCCCTCAATCGTTCCCAGCATTAGGCTCTTCTCCAGGGAGTCCTTCCTTCTCATTAGGTGGTCAAAGTATTTGAGTTTCACCATCAGATCTGGCCTTCTAAAGAGCAGTCAGGGTTGATCTCCTCTAGGACTGACTGGTTTGATCGCCTTGCAGTCCAAGGGACTTGCAGGAGTCTTCTCCAGCACCAGAGTTCAAAGGCCTCAATTCTTTGGTGCTCAGCCTTTCTTATGGTCCAACTTTCACAGCCGTACATGGCAACTGAGAAAACCATAGCCTTGACTATACGCACTTTTGTGGGCAGGGAGATGACTGCTTTTTAAGTAAGCTATCTAGATTTACCATAGCTTTCCTCCCCAGGAGCAAGCGTCTTTTAATTTCTTGGCTGCAGTCCCCATCTACTGTGATCTTGGAGCCCAGGAAAATAAAATCTGTTACTACCTCCATTTTTCCCCATCTATTTGGCAGGAATTGAGAGGGCTGGATGCCATGATCTTAGTTTTCTTAATGTTGAGTTTCAAGCCAACTTTTGCACTCTCCTTCTTCACCAGCATCAAGAGGCTCTTTGGTTCCTCTTCACTTTCTGCCATTAAAGTGGTGTCAGCTACATATCTGAGGTTGTTGATATTTCTCCTGGCAATCTTAACTCCGACTTTTGATTCATCTAACTCCGCCTTTCTCATGATGTGCTCTGCATATAAGTTAAATAGGCAGGGCGACAATATACAGCCTTGCTGGACTCTTTTTCCAATTTTGAACCAATCAGTGGTTCTGTGTCCAATTCTCACTGTTGCTTCTTGACCCGCATATAGGTTTCTCAAGAGACAAATAAGATGGTCTGGTACTCCCATCTCTTTAAGAACTTGCCACAATTTGTTGTGATCCACACAAACAAAGGTTTTAGCATAGTCAATGAAGCAGAAGTAGATGTTTTTCTGGAACTCCCTAGTTTTCTCCATGATCCAGTGTATGTTAGCAATTTGATCTTTAGTTCCTCTGCCTCTTGGAAATCCTGCTTATACTTCTGGTAGTTCTCGATCTGCATACTACTGGAGCCTAGCTTGTAGGATTTTAAGCATAACTTTACTAGCATGTGAAATGAGTGCAATGGTGCGATAGATTGAACATTCTTTGGCATTGCCTTTCTTTGGAATTGGAATGTAAATTGAGCTTTTCCAATCCTGTGGCCACTCTTGAGTTTTCCAAATTTGCTGGCAAATTGAGTGTAGCACTTTTACTGCATCGTCTTTTAAGATTTTGAATAGCTCAGCTGGAATACTGTCTCCTCCACTAGCTTTGTTGTTGCTCAGATTTCCTAAGGCCCATTTGAGTTCACATTTCAGGATGTCTGGCTTGAGGTCAGTGACCACCCCATCGTGGTTATCAGGGATGTTAAGCTTGTATAGTTTTCCTGTATAATTTTGCCCTCTCTTCTTAATCTCTTCTGCCTCTGTTAGATCCCTGCCATTTTGGTCCTTCATCATGCCCATCTTTGCATGAGACGTTCCCTTCATATCTCCAATTTTCTTGAAGAGATTTCTGGTCCTCCCTATTCTATTGTTTTCTTCTATTTCTTTGCACTGTTCATTTAAGAAGGCATTCTTATCTCTTCTAGCTATTCTCTGGAATTCTGCATTCAGTTGGGTGTATCTTTCTCTTTCTCCCTTGCCTTTCGCTTCCCTCCTTTCCTCAGCTATTTGCAAAGCTTTCTTTTTCTTTGGGATGGTTTTAGCTGCTACCTTTTGTACAATGTTGAGAACCTCCATCCATAGTTCTTCAGGCACTCTGTCTATAAAATCTAATTCCTTAAATCTATTTGTCACCTCTACTGTATATTCATCAGGGATATGATTTAGTTCATACCTGAGTGGCCTAGTGCTTTTCCCTACTTTCTTCAATTTAAGCCTAAATTTTGCATGGAGAAACTCATGATCTGAACCACAGTCAGATCCTGGTCTTGTTTTTACTGACTGGATAGAGCTGTGATGGCGAACTATGGCATGCGTGCCACAGATGGCATGCGTAGCCATATCAGTCGGTATGCGAGCTCAGCTCTGGTGTGCATGTGTGCGCCAGCCAGCTGATTTTTGGGGCTTCTGGACTCACCAGAAGTAGAGAAACAGGCTGTTTCCTGCCTCCGGAGGGCCTCGGGGTGGTGGTGGTGGGGAAGGCCCATTTTTTGCTGTCGCCAACCTCCAGAGCCTCTCTAGGAGTCTGGGGAGGGCAAAAACGCCCTTCTCCACCCCCCCGGAGGTCCCCCAGAGGTCCCCCGGAGGCCAGAAATGGCCCATTTGCCAACTTCCTGTGGGACCGGAAGGGCTGTTTTTTGCTGTCCCCAGCCTCCGGAGCCTCTCTAGGAGTCTGGCGAGGGTGAAAACGGCCTTCCCCACCACCCCCGGAGGTCCTCCGGAGGCCGAAAACAGCCCGTTTGCCAACTTCCAGTCCCACCAAATAGCAAATGGGTCATTTTCGCCCTCCCCAGACTCCTAGAGATTTTTTGGAGGCTGCGGACAGCAAAAAACAGGCCTTCTGGTCCCACTGGAAGTTGGCAAACGGGGTGTTTCTGGCCTCCAGGAGGGGTGGGGAAGGCCATTTTCGACCTCCCTAGACTCCTAGAAAGGCTCTGGAGCCAGATGAGAGAGAAAAGCAGGCCTACTGGGCCATTGCGTGCCAGGAGCGTGGGGAGCATGGGGGGGGGGTCGCGTGCACATGCATGGGGGTGGGGCGCATAGAATTATGGGTGTGTGCATGTGCATGCATGATCCCTCCCCACCCACCCCTCCTGGCACGTGATGGCAGAAAGGTTAGCCATCACTGGTATAGAGCTTCTCCATCTTTGGCTACAGAGCACATAGTCAGTCTGATTTCTGTGTTGACCGTCTGGTGATGTCCATGTGTAGAGTCGCCTCTTGGGTTGTTGGAAAAGAGTGTTTGCTATGACCATCGTATTCTCTTGACAAAATTCTATCAGCCTGTGCCCTGCTTCATTTTGTACTCCAAGGCCGAACTTGCCTGTTATTCCGGTTATTGTTTGGCTTCCTACTTTAGCATTCCAATCCCCCATGATGATAAGGACGTCATTTTTTGGTGTTAATTCTATAAGGTGCTGTAGGGCTTCACAGAACCGGTCAATTTCATCCTCTTCAGCACCAGTGGTTGGGGCATAGACTTGGATTCGAACTGAGATAATTCTGTCAATTTGAGGATTGTATCCCAGTATTGCTTTTCCTGCTCTTTTATTGATTATAAAGGCTACTCCATTTCTTCTGAGGGATTTTTGCCCTTAGTACCGTGTTTCCCCGAAAATAAGACACTGTCTTAATATTTTTTTGAACTCCAAAATGAGCGCTTGGCCTTATTTTTGGGGAGGTCTTATTATTTTGGGGCACGTAAGATGGGGCTCCTCTTGCCGTCTTACCTGATTTCCAGCTCTGCATTTAAATATTTTCAGGGAGGGCTTATTTTCAGGGGGAGGCTTATTTTAGCGCATGCACTCAAAAGCCCGATTGGGCTTATTATCAGGGGATGTCCTATTTTCGGGAAAACAGAGTAGTATACCTGATGGTCATCTGAATTAAATTCACCCATTCCTGTCCATTTTAGTTTGCTGATTCTTAAGATGTCGATGTTCAGTCTTGTCATCTCTTCTTTGACCACGTCCAGCTTGCCTTGATTCATGGATCTGACATTTCAGGTTCCTATGGAGAAAAAATCTTTACAGCTTCGGACTTTCCTTTCACCACCAGATGCATCCACAGCTGAGCATCCTTTCGGCTTTGGCCCAGTCGCTTCACTCTTTCTGGTGCTACTAGTACTAGCCCTCTGCTCTTTCTTCCCCAGTAGCATATTGGACACCTTCCGACCTGAGGGGCTCATATTCCGGCGTCATATCTTTTTGCCTTTTGGTACTGTCCATGGGATTTTCATGGCAAAGATACTGGAGTGGGTTGCCATTTCCTCCTCCAGTGGATCACGTTTTGTCAGAGCTCTCTGCTATGCACGGCATAGCTCGTAGTTTCATTGAGCTACACAAAGCCCTTCCCCATGACAAGGCAGTAATCCATGGAGGGGAGCATTGCATGCCAGCATATTCAAAAAATAGGAGGCAAAACAGATAATAGCGAGACCTGCCAATGGCTAAGTGCAGCAAAGTTGAAGAAGGAGACGGAGTGGCTAATTATGGCTGCACAAGACCAAACTTTGAGAACAAATGCATACAAAGCCAGAACTTTGCCAGCAACAGATAGCAAGTGCAAAGGTAAAGCTTCTCTGCAAGGAAGCTAAAGAAACAGTGGGTCACCTGGTAAACTGCTGCAATAAGATCACCCAGATCGACTGCAAGCAACAGCGTGATAGCAACAATGGTGCATTGGAAGATCTGCAAGAAATATCATTTGCCTACAAGCAAGAACTGATGGGGCCACAAAATAGAGAAAGTCATAGAAAACGAAGAAGTTAAATTGCTCTGGGAGTTTAGAAGTCAAACAGACAGGCACCTGCCACATAACAGCCCAGACTTAACAGTTGCCGATAAGAAGGACAAAAAAGTCTGGATAGTGGATGCGGTCATGGCAGTACCTGGAGACAGCAGAAGAGAAGAGAAAGAACTGGAGAAGATCGCAACATGCAAAGACCTGCAAATAGAAATAGAACGACTGGTAAAAGAAAGCAAAGACAGGACCAATAGTGATAGGCGCCTTGGGTGCAATCCCAAAACAGCTGGAGCAGCACTATAGGCATTGACAAATTCGCCATCAGTCAATTGCAAACGGTGGTTTAACTCGGAACAGCTTCCATCCTGCAATGATATCTGTGACAGCATCAAACACTCACATCTGCCTATCCCAGGTCCTTGGGGAGGAGTGACTAGGCAGACAAAAATGCTAAATCCAGTCTAAACATCTGGCTGGCTATGTGACCTATAGAAACTGAAACTCCCAAGTAGTCTTCAGGGGCAGCCCCTGACACGGCCCTCTGCAACAATCCAAATGGGAAGTGACGAAGGGCCTGAGGGAGAATGAAGAGGCTCTCTTCGTCCAGAGGAACCTTGCAAAAGCCAGCTACTCTTTGGGGGAAAAATTGTGGGTCACAAAGGAGGCACCAATCTTTAATCAGTCTGCACAAGGAAGTCTGCACCACCCCAGTCAGATCCAAGAGTGGCTGGTCCCTGGAGGCAGATTTTCTGTGCCCACAGCCACCCCGTCTTGGTGGGGCCAAGCTTGAATTAAATAACAGAAACACAGAGACCTTGAAAGAGACCTTGGAGGTCTTTGTAGTCCAACCCCTTGCTTAATTAAGCAGGAGACCCTAACTCATTTCAGATAAATGAGTATTCAATATTTTTTTGAAAACCTCCAGGGGTGGGGCACCTACAACTCCCGGAGGCAAGTTGTTCCACTGATTAATTGTTCTCACTGTCAGGAAATTTCTCATTAGCTCTAGGTCAGTTCTCTTCTTGATTCTCCCATCCATTGCTTCTAGATTTTTCTTCAGGTGCTTTGAAAAATAGATTGATCCCCTCTTCTTCTGACAAATCGTACTCAACGAACAGAACAGAATAACAGAGTTGGAGTTACACTAGACATATCCAGTTTCTGCAATCATTCTTCATATGTTTTACTCTTGAGTCCCCTCTTCTCTGCACTCTTTCTAGAGTCTCCGCATCTTTTTTACATCGTGGCAACCAAAATTGGATGCCATATTCCAAGTGTGGCCTTACCAAGGCATTATAAAGTGGTACTAACACTTCACGTGAGCTTGATTCTATCCCTCTGTTGATGCAGCCTAGAACTGTGTTGGCTTTTTTGGCAGCTGTTGCACACGGCTGGCTCATATTTGAATGGTTGTCCACTAGACTCCAAGATCTACTACTACTACTATTAAGTGAGTACTACTATTGAGTGGTACTACTACTATTACTACTATTGAGTTACTACTATTGAGTGAGGTACTACATATACTGTACCTGTGCATTTTGTTTTTCTTGCCTAAATGTAGAACCTGACTTTTTTCACTGTTGAATTTCATTTTATTAGATAGCACCCAATGTTCAAGTCTGTCAAGATCCTTCTGTACTTTAAACCTATCTTCCAGAGTGTTGGCTATGCCTGCCTGCTAACTAGGTATTGTCTACAAATTTGATGAGTTCCCCATCTATCCCTTCTCCAAGTCATTGATGAAGATGTTGAAGAGCCCTGGGCCTAAAACAGAGCCCTGGGATACTCCACTGCATACTTCCCTCCGTGTAGAGGCAGTCCCACTGAAGACTACACGTTGGTCAGCCAGTTACGAATCCATCTGGTGGTGATGCTGTCTAACCCACATTTTTCTATTTTATCTAGTAGTAGGTTATGGTTATCAAAAGCCTTACTGAAGTCCAAGTAAATTATATCAACAGCATTCCTCTGGTCCACTAATTTTGTCACTTTGTCAAAGAATGCAATAAGATTAGTCTGGCATAATCTTGACAAACCCATGCTGGCTTTTGGTTATTACTTGGTTTGCTTCTAGGTGTTCGCTGATTCATTGCTTGATTATCTTTTCCGGAATCTTCCCTGGTATTGAGGTCAGGCTGATAGGTCTGTAGTTTCCTGGATCTATCTTTTTTCCTTTTTTGAAGATGGGAACTGCATCAGCTCTTTTCCAGTCCTCTGGCACTTCCCCGGTGCTCCAGGATCTTTGAAAGATATAGTTTAGTGGTTCTGAGATCTCGTCTTCCAGTTCCTTCAGAACCTTGGGGTGTAATCCATCCGGTCCTGGTGATTTGAACTTGTCTAGGGTAGACAAGTGTTCACTTACCATTTTCCTCCATATTTTAACTTGTATAATACCGTATTTTTCGGAGTATAAGACGCACCGGAGTATAAGACGCACCTAACTTTTTTGGTTGTTTTTTTTTAAAGTTTTTTTTATTTTTTAGACAAACACACATACAAACATACAATGTATTTTCTTTGAACAGAGTATTTGGCTGGTTCACAAATTTAAACAATGTTTAGTCATTTCAATTAAATTTACAATTTCTATATTTCCTTTTTGCCATATTTATTCCTCATCTATTTTTTTAAAAAAAACAATATTACCCTTCATCCTCTAATCTTAATCAAATTCAATTTTTCCCTTCTATATTATATCCCTTCCCATTGTCATCTATTTTTATATCCATCCTCACATTGGTTAATTATGTAATATTACAGTTGTTTAATACAAATTCAACATTTTTATATAAATCAATTAGTTATATAACTATATTTTTTGTATATTAATCAATATGAACATGAATATTCCAATTATTTCCATGCAATCCAGTTCCTTACAAATCAATTAATTATATTTATCGATAATAATAAACCAAATAATTTTCCCCATATATTCCTACAAACCACAACTTAACCATTTCTGCTTTCAACACAATATACAGTAGTATCTCAATTATTACAATTCCCTAGTTAAATAGAGCTTTCCCCTTATGTTACTCATTTTCACATCTTAAACATTCCCAATAACCCAAAGTTTTGCCCATATAGAAAAATATTTCTATTATTATTAATTTCATTTTTACAATCATGATTTCCCATTTATTTCTTACTACTATTCATATTTCAATTCTAAATATGTATAACATCTTTCTCTTTCATTTCTTTTTCTTTTTCTCCCTTCCCATTTTTCTTTTTGCCTTTTTTCTTTTGTGTTTTAAAATCTTGAACTCTCCTCTTTTGCTCTAAATTTCCCATTGTTTGCACCTACCTTTTTTGGTGAGGAAAAAGAAATCTTTCTCTGCCTCATTTTGCCACGATGCAGCAAAGAGCCTGCTTTACTTTCAGTTTTGTTTTTCAGCATAGCTAGGGGAAAAAAAATCTACTCCAGCACTCTTTACAGCAAGCAGCAGAGCCCTGCGCAAAACAGCTGAGAGCAAATCAGCTGAGAGTTGGGAGGCTGATATAATCAACTTGTCCTAATTAACCTATGCTGAAGCTGAAAGGAGCTGTTTTTTCTTGCTGTTTGCTTGCAAGGAGGTAACTGCTGTGAGGGACAGACCAAAGGGTGGGGGCCAGTGGGTGGGCAGGGCTACATTCAGTGTATAAGACGCACCTAAATTTTCACTCCCTTTTGGGGGGTAAAAAGGTGCGTTTTATACTCTGAAAAATACGGTAAACTGTTTTTTGTGGTGCTGTTTTTGATAGGTTGAACTGTTTTTTCCCTTTGTATAAAGACAGATGCAAAAAATGAGTTAAATAGTTCTGCTTTCTCCCTGTTGCTTGTCACCTTCTTGCCACTTTCTCCCAGCAATGGGCCAATTGTTTCCTTCTTGTTTTTAACATGTTGGAAGAAGCTTTTTTTTGTTATTTTTTGTCGCAAGCCTTTGTAAGCCTTAGCTTTTCTCACTTCATCTTTACAGGCTCGGGCTATTTGTTGATATTCTGCCTTAGTTATGTGCCCCTCTTTCTACTTTTTATACTTGTCCTTTTTGTCTTTCAATTTGTCAGAGAGTTCTTTATGCAGCCATGCTGGTTTCTCTTTGAGAGGTGTTATTTTTCTTCTTCATTGGTATTGTGCTAACCTGGGCTTTTATAATCTTATTTTCCAAAATTTCCCAGGCTTCTTGAGTTGTTTTCCCCTTGAGGATTCTCATCCATGGAATACTTCCCAAGCTCTCTCTAAGTTTATTAAAATTAGCTCTCTTAAAGTCCAAGACTCTAGTTTGACTTTGTTCTACTACTTGTGCTTGCATAATGTTGAATTCCAGTACTGCACGATCACTTGTCTCCAAGGTTCCTGTAGCTTCAACACCTTCTACCATTTCATCTCGGTTAATGAGAATTAAGTCTAATATGGCTGATCCCCTTGTTCCCTTCTCTACTTTTTGGGAAACAAAGTTGTTTGCTAGGTTTGTTAGAAACCTGTTGGATCTTCCACTTGGTGCAGAGTTTGTCTTCCAGTTGATGTCAGGGTAGTTAAAATCCCCCATTACTATTGTCGTGTGCTTCCTACATACCTTAGTTAGCTGACTAGCAAAAAGTTCATCTACTTCCTCTGTTTGGTTGGGTGGCCTATAGTATAGACCTATGGCAATGTCATTCCCCCCCCCCACTTTAATATTGACCCAAATGCATTCAAGATAATTTTTGTCATTGTTGTGCTCTTTTTCTGTAGAGATGTAGTTATTTCTTATATATAGTGCAACTCTACCTCCTCTTTTATTTGGTCTATTTCTTTTAAATAATTTAAATCCCTCTAGCTGTATGTTCCATTTGTGGGTTTCATCCCAACAAGTTTCCGTAATGGCAATGTAGAGATTCAGCCTGGAAATAAGGAGAAACTTTCTGACAGTGAGAACAATCAACCCATGGAAGAGAAGTTGCCTTCGGAAGTGGTGGGAGCTTCATCCCTGGAGGCTTTCAAGAGGAGACGGGACTGCCATTGGTCAGAAATGATGTAGCAGGGTCTCCTGCTTGGGCGGATGGGGGTTGGACTAGATGACATAAAGGTCCCTTCCAACTCTGTTGGAATCTGTTTTTAATCTGTTAAACTCATCAAATTTGCAGGCTACACTAAGCTGGCAGGAATAGCCAACACCCCAAAAGATAGGCTCAAGATCCAGGTGGATCTTGACAGACTTGAACACTGGGCCCTATCTAACAAAATGAAATTCAAAGGAAGAAAAAATAATGTCTTACACTTAGGCAAGAAAAAACAAATATACAGATTAGCCAAGAAACTTGGCTCAATAGCAATAACTGTGAGAGGTTTCTTGGAATCCTAGTGGACAATCAATTAAGCATGAGCCAGTAGTGTGTGGCAGCAGCCAAAAAAAGCCAATACTATCCTAAATTGCATTAACAGAGAGATTGAATCAAGATCATGTAAACACACCTAGAATACTGCATCCAGTTTTGGTCACCACACTATAAAAAAGATGTTGAGATGCTAGAAGGAGTGCGGAGAAGAGCAACAAAGATGATGAGGGACCTGGAGGCCAAAGCAAATGAACAGACTGGGCAGGGCTAGTCTAGTGAAGAGAAGGACCAGGGGAAAGAAGACAGCAATGCTCCAATATTTGAGCAGAAGGCCAGACAAGGAACAATGGATGGAAACTGATCAAGGAGAGAGTTAACCTAGAAATAAGGAGAAATTTTCTTACAATGAGAATCAATCAACCCATGGAACAGAAGCTGCCTTCTGAAGTCGTGGGAGCTCCATCACTGGAGGCTTTCAAGAAGAGACTGGACAGCCATTGGTCAGCAATGATACAGGGTCTCCTGCTTGAGCAGGGGGTTGGACTAGAGGACCGACAAGGTCCCTTCCAACTCTGTTATTCTGTATTCTTTATTGCAGCCCTTCAAATATTGGAAGACTGCTATTGTATCACCTCCAATTTTGTCCTCACCTTATGACCACGATTAAGCCCAAATTCTTGTTGCTACACAAGGCAGTTGTTAAGTGAGTTTTGCTCCATTTTACCACCTTGTTTGCCACAGTTAGTAGGTAAATCTTGTGGTCATTAAGCGAATCTGTCTTTCCCCACTGACTTTGCTTGTCTGGAGCCAGCTGGGAAGGTCACAATTGGTGGCCACGTGATTCCAGGATGCTGCGATAAATACGTGCTAGTTGCCAAGTGCCGGAATATTGATCGCATGACCATGGGGATGCTGAAATGGTCATAAGTATGAAAATCGGTCATAAGACACTTTTTCCAGTGCTGTTGTACTTTCAAATGGGTGTAAGTCGAGGACTTTCTGCAAGAGGGAAGCTCTTAGCACTTTCAGCTTTGAGCAGATATGGAAGTTGTGTTGATTGACTGCTCAACTGCCTCAGTGCTCAGTTTGTTTTGCTGATCCTGGAGTCAATTTTTGTTACCCAAAGACCCATCCTCCACAACCTGCTTCCCCAGTATTTGAAGGTCCCTCCCTATGTTTGTTAGCTAGGTGTTGTCAGAAGTGGTTCTACGGAAAGTTCCCCAACCTTTTCTGCTACGCGGGCTGGCGGGAGGGGGAGGGGATGGTTCCACGCGTGTGGTGGGCAAGTGTGCACGCTGCTCCATTTCCACAAGTGGAAGATGCGCTTGCCATTCATGCAAACGGAGTGTGTGTGCACGCACTCACCTGCTACTCGTGCGAGTGGGGATACGTGCTCGCCCGCCACTTCCATGTCCCGGTTCTGAAAGGCTGAAGGCCCGGTAGTGGGCCGTGGCCCAGGGGTTGGGGACCCCTGTTTTACGGGGTGGGTATTTGGCACAGGAGGGTAACGTATTTCAGTCCTTGGCGTGGTGGCATCTGCTGAACGTCAACAGTAGACCATTGTCCTTGTGAGCCAGGAACACGCAGTTGTCGGCAAAGAAGGTCCCTGGCCTGACGGTCTGGAGGCAACCCCTCCAGATGCCTTCAACCAGCAAAGGTCAAAGAGAGAACTGTCCACTCACTATCCAATGGACGTTCCCTCCTTCAGACCCCAGGCAGCACACGAGAAGGTGCCAGCGAAGAACAGATGGAAGAGACCGGCCGTGGACACAGCCCTGTTTGGCCCCGTTGCAAACGGCAGATGCAGCAGATGAATTGTCAGAAAGGAAGTTAAATCCTGATTGAAACAGAGGTGGCCATCTTGCCAAATAGCCATCCACCCTCCCTAACTCTAGAGCAGCGGTCTCCAAACTTGGCAACTTTAAGACTCCCGAATTTCCCAGCCAGTGGAAGTCCACCAGTCTTAAAGTTGCCAAGTTTGGAGACTCCTCACCTAGGAGGAGGAAGAGGGGAAACCAGAGGACTCACACCTATGGACTACACCATTCACACGCACAGAGTGGACTGTTCAAGATGAAAGCAGAACTTAGGGAGAAAATGATCTCATGGTTATTTTGAAACTGGCTTTCTCTGGAAAAGGGAAGACAGAGAGAGAGAGAGAGAGAGAGTGAGAGAGTGAGAGTGACAGAGAGAGAGATCATCCTTGGGTTGAGCTATCAGAAGCCATAATTCTCACTTCTTCTAAAGCTTGCCTGGAAACAATTTTGCTTCTGATGTCAATAGTTTTAATTTTACATGGGGCCAAGTCCTGGAATGCTGCCTCCCCATCTCTTTCAGTGAGGGGGAGTCTGTGCGTGAAAGAGGAGAATTTAGGAACTGAATTTTGGAGATTGATGCTAAATCTCGGGAAATGGGCGGAGGCTGCATCAGCCTGGCAAGATGCTCCCTTGCGTAATCCCGGAGGCCCATTTGCGCCTCCAGGGCTCTTGATTTGAAGCTGGTTGGAGAGAAGAGCATCTGCCTGGCTTCTTGCTTATCCGGAGCATGGAGACACTGGTGAGGTTGGGATTTTAGAATAGAATAGTCCATTCTACATCCTACCCCATTTCAGACAAATGGTTGCCCAGTCTCTTCTTGAAAACTTCCAGTGTTGGAGCATCCGCAATTTCTGGAGGCAAGTCCTTCCATTGATGAATTGTTCTCACGGTCAGGAAATTTCTCTCTAGTTCTAGGTTGCTTCTCTCCTTGATTACTTTCCATCTGTGGCTTCTCGCCCTACCTTAATTTTCATTGAGCGCTCAAACAATCTGGACTTTTTAGGTGACTGGAAGCTAAAACGTTTGAAGAACGGTTGCTGGAATTGGGTATGTTGGGTTAGATGAAAAGAAAGGACCAGGGGTGACAGGATAGCCGTCTTCCAATATCTCAGGGGCTGCCAGAAAGGAGAGGGAGTCAAGCTCTTCTCCAAAGCCCCTGAAGGCAGGGCAAACAATGGCTGGAAACTAATCAAGGAGAGAAGCAACCTGGAACTAAGGAGAAATTTCCTGACAGTGAGAACAGTTAACCGGTGGAACGTGGGTCCTTCAACCCTGGAGGCTTTTAAGAACCGTTTGTCTGGAAGGGTCCTTTGGGCACGGCGGATAAAGCAGAGGCCGCCATTGTGGGAAGACAACACCCAGGCGGAGAAGTGGGTCAAAGCCCAACCACTTAATGGGGGGCCAGTGGGGGGATGCAAGGAAAAGGGGAGGGGCTGCTGATTCAGCTGAGGAAGCGCAGGGGGCCTGTTGGGGGTCCAGGAGGGTCTGGAGGAGGCTCCCTGGGTCCCGCCTGCCCTGCTGCTGCCTGCCCAAAGCCAGCTGGCGGCCCCTCAAAGAAAGCTGGGAAGGCCAGGCAGCCTGGAAGCTTGGCGGGAGGAGGAAGCGGCTACCCCGGGGTTGGGGCGTAAATTCGGGTCCTCGGAGGCAGCAGCGGGCCCTCGGCGAAAGGGCGTCCGATTACAACCGCCCGGGAAGGGAGCAGAGCTGCGGCCGCCTTTCCGAGCCGCCGCCCGCAATCTCGGCTTGTCAGGAAGGGTCCCGCGGGCGCGGCAAGGAGCAGCTGGCCCCGTCCCGCCTCTCGATGCCCGGCTTCGCCCTGGGCAGCGGCGGCGTGGCGGAGCGGCTGGCGAGAGACGTCGGGCGGCCGCCGCGAGGGCACCGTCCGGGGCAGCTGGAAGGCCAGAAGGATGGCCGTGGCGGGGGAGGGTCCGGGCGGCAGACCGATGGACGTCGCGGTCCTCCCTTGGGCGCTTCCGTCGGGCGGGGGTGTCCCCCCGCGGGGCAAGCCGCCGGCCCCGGGCTGGCAGAGGAGGGGCGGCGTCGGGAGCGCGCCTTCGATTTCGCCCGCGTGCCGTGCTCCAGCGGCGGCGGCGCAGCTGGTGTTGCGGAGGTTCGGGACGGCCGGACGGCCTGCGCTGCAGCCTCGGCTGCCCACGGAGGAGGAGGAGGAGGAGGAGGAGCAGAAGCCGGAGCCGCGGGCGGGAGGGGGAGGGTCGGCAGCCCCCGCGCATCACCCGAACCGCCGCCGCCTCCTCGGCTTGTCAGGAAGGGTCCCGCAGAGAGGCGAGCGAGCGAGCGAGCGAGAGGCGAACGGCGGGAGGGCCGGGGCCGGTCGCCCTCCCTCCCAGCTCGGCCCTCTTCCCCGGCCGCCCCCGCCGGCCGGGCCTTGAGCGGCGGATGAAGGCAGCACCATGTCCTATGTCCCCTTCCGAGGTAGGGCCACCTTCCTCGGCGCGCGCGCGGCTGGCGCTTTTCGGGCGGGGGCGGCGACACTCGTCTTCGCTTGTGCGGCGGGCGGGCGGGCGGCGGGCGGGGGGGGGATCGGCGGACAGGCCCCTCCCTCGGCCGCGGGGCAGAGCCTGGCGCCCGGAAGTTGGAGGGGCGACGCTGCCCGCCCGCTGCCGCTCTGCACAGCTCCGGCGCGGGGCGGGCTGCGGCGCAGGGCTGCGGCCGGCGGCTCCTCCTGGAGGTTTGACCCGGGCCGGGGCAAGAGATGCTGCGCTCCGCCCCGGGGATTCCGGCGCGCTCGGGCCTGGCGAGGCAGGTGGGAGCCAGCTGGGAAAGGGGTCCTCCGGCCGCGTGGGGACTGCGCCCTTTCCCACGCTCGCGGCTGGGCGGCGAGGCCGCGGGAGAGAAGCATCGTGGCGCTCGGCCAGCTGCGGCCGGATGGCGGCCTCCGGATCCCGGGAGAGATGGTGCGCTCTGGAACCCGCACCCGGTGATCTGGGCGCTCCGGCCTGCCGTCGGCCGACCGTAGCGGCAGGGGGGCCGGGGGAGGAGGGGGAGCCGTGGGAGCGGGAGCCACCGGCAGGCCCCGCCGTTGCGCCTGCCTTCGCCGGGGTCAGTGCCAGCGCCTCGCCCGGCCGCGGCCCCGCCGAGGGCTCCTGGAGGCCCCGGTGCGGCTCCGCAGCGCCAGCCGCGACCAGATGCCCGATTGCCGGGCTGAAGGAGGCACCTGCTGGGAGAAGGAGCGACTGGGTGGGGGGGGGGGTCCCGACCGAAGATGCCGCCTTCCCAAGCGGGGGCCTTTGGTGCCAACTCTGGGAGGGGGCTGCTTCTCTCGCGGACCAGCCCCTTCCTCCCACGTGCCTCGGGTGGAAGGCGAGCGGCGTTGCAAGGAGGGGGGCGGCTGTGGGGGAAGCTGAAACGTCCCGGTCGGGCCAGCTGAGGTCGGCGGGGGAGGGGTGACGGTCGCTCAGTTCTGGCCCACCATTCCTCGCGCTTCGTCATGGGAGATGGCAGGTTTCTTGGTACCCCAAAACGCTTCTCTCCTCTTCCCCCCCCCCGAAAGAGGGTCACCTTCCCCCTCCCCCACACCTTGGCTTTGCAGGAAACGGCCTGGGCGGGGGCTCCGGACCCCCCTCCTCGCCATCAGAGGCCTGCTAGCTCTCTTCGGGAAAGGGAGGGGGCGTGATGTTGCCAGGCAACCCTGCTGAAGGATGCTGGGGGGGCAACTCCGGCATGAAGTACATTCTCCAAGATTGGTGGTGCTGCACTGCAGGAACCCTCCCCCCCCCCCGTGGTTTTATTCCCGAGGCAGCGGGAGGGCTGTTCTCCCCCATTTATTATTTCCTTTGGGAGGGGGAAGCCTCCCCTTGTCCTCAGCTGGAACAGCCGGGCTGCTGCTTTCCAGGAGGCCAGGCAGCCACCCAGCAGGGCCGGTGGGGTGAGGCTTCTCTGCTGCACCGAGTGGCCAGAAGGCAGGCAGGCAGGCAGGCAGGCCTTTCCCAGCCCCCCAGGACCGGCGGTTGTGGCTCCCTGGCTCTGGTGATCTGCAGCCCCCTCACCCCCCTTCCCTGAGTGGGTGACTCTCCTCCTGGCTCCGGCACCGGTTCAGGCCTTGAGCCCCGCCGGGGCTGCTCCGCACGGCATCTCCGTCGGCAGCCGCGGGGGTCTTTCCTGCCCGATCCCATTCAGGAGATGCGTTTCCTCCTGTTGCCTGGCGGCCGCCTTGGTGCACATTTGCATGGCAACAGCGGAGGGAGATCGCGAAGCGTGGGGGGGGGGATGGGACTCCAGCTTTGGGGAGGGGGGACCTTGTATTCGTTTTGGGTGTTGGAGGCTCCTGAGGCCGGGTGGTCCTTAGCGGAGGTTGGGGGAAAAGGAGGCTGTGGGGGCCTGGGCTGCCCCCCCCCAAGCCCCTGCCTGAGGCTTCGGCTGTGCTGGGAGGAAGAGATCTCAAAGATTGGGGGACCCTGCTTCCCCCAGTGGATGGATCCCCACTCCCCCCAGAGGGCCCCTTTCAGGCAGCTTCAGCTGGCACAGCCCCCCTTCCCCCCCCCCGCTGTGCCACATTCACTCTCTGGTCAAGATGAGCACAGCTGGGCTGGGATGCTGGAGGGGGCCAGAGACTTGTGCCCCCCCCCCCGTGCCTGCTCGGATGAGGGTCCTGCCCACCCCCACGAGTGATGCAGCTGTCCTGCTGGCTGTCCAGGGACAGCTGCACTGAAGGGAAGCCTCGTCTTCAGAGGGCGTCTCAGGCAGGGCAGCCCAGGTGCTCTGCCAGGTCCTCCGGGGCCTGAGAAAGGAGCCACTGGATCGGGGAGCCCTCTGCTTGGGAGACCCTGCTCTTCCCTTTGAGCGACTCCCTGCCTCCCTGAGCAGAAGGAGGCCTTGTTCAGTTCAGGCACCGAAGCATTCGCAATACCAATCCATGAAATAAATGCAGTCGATCAGGGGGAACTGGAAGCAGGAGGGAAGGGCCACCTGGAATGGCCCTGTGGGGGAGGGGAGCCCCAAAGTGGCCCCCCCAAAGTGGCCTGGCCAGCCTCCTCTTGCCTGCTGAGGGCCAGCAGCGAAGCCTCGTGCTGCGGGCCAGGCCGGGCAGAGTGGGGGGCCGTCCGTGGGGTCCTTGGTGCTCTCCTGGCAGGCGTTTCATTACCCGACTAGGGAACATCGTAAGTCCACGGTTCAACCCTGAGCTACAAATATTCTCAGGCTGGGGAAGCTGCTGGGGCTCTTCTTTCTCTAGCCAAGGTCCTAGTCCTCATGGGTTGGAGAGATTTCCAGCACTGGGGGTGGTGGCGGCGGCAGGAGTTGCACCACTCCCGGCCTCCAGCTAGCGGCTCACAGAGGAGTCAAGCCTCTAATCCCCAGCCAGCAGGTTGATGGGAACTGGAGGCTCCTTTTTTCCGGTGTCAGGAACTCTGGATGGGAGCCCTTGCTAAGCCCCTCTGCCCTGCCAGGACCCAGCTGGGGCTGCCTATGGCCACCTGTGCGTCTCTTGTCTTCCGCTCACCTGAACCGGGTCACCTGGCCCTCTGCCTCTGAGCTCTGCCTGTGTGAACAGAGCCCCCTCCTGGATTGCTTGCCCTCTGCCTGTCCCATAGGACGTCCTCAGCTTACGACCACAGCTGAGCCCAAAATGTCTGTTCCTAAGTGAGACAGTTGTTAAGTGGGTTTTGCCCCATTTTACGACCACACCTGTTAAGTGAATTAGTTGTTAAGCTAGCAACACATTTGTTAAGTGAATCCGGTCTCCCCCCCTTCGACTTTGCTGGTTGTAAAAGGAGACCACGCTGCAACCGTCGTAAATAGGAACCGGTTGCCAAGGGCCTGAATTTGGACCGTGTGACCGTGGGGATCCTGCAACGGTTGTGCGAAAAAGGGTCCTGTCACTTTTTTCAGTGCCGTTGTAACTGAATGGTCACTAAACGAGATGGCTATCTGTAAATTGGCTTTCTTGGGAGCTGCCCTTGAAGACGGCCCAGAAATTGGCAGCTGGTCCAGAATGGGAAGGCCAGGGAGATTCCCCCCCTTCCCCCCCCCCACATTGTGTCCTCAGGAACTGACTGAACTCTTGTTCTGTCAGGACTTTCTGCTCTGCTTGTGCCCCCCCCCCTTTCTGGCCTGTTGTATTTTCCTTTTAATGAGCCGGCTTTCATTGTAAGCATTGCTGAGCCTTTTGGGAGTGGGCGGCCCACGCATTAAACCTAATGAATTAATTAATCCACCAATCCAGCTTAGCCAAGGCAGTTGGACTCCCCCTCCCTGCCCCCCCCGGAAGGGCTGAATCCGGTCGCCACCCTGGCTTGGCCGGGGGACCCGTGTGCCACTAGGGCTGGGCCAGGGGTTCGGCTAAAAGGCAGCCGGCTGGTTTGGGTCCAGAGTTCGCCCACATGGTTCTACTCATTACAACCTGTTGAGTTTCTGTCTGTTTACAAAGGCACAGTGCCAAAGCGGGGGCTGGTTTGAGCTTTGCAAGCCGTTTGAGTTGCCCAAGACCCACATCTTGTGGCAAGGAGTTCCATAGGTGGATTCTGGGCTGGGTTATTCTTGCTGTCGGGGCTTTTTGTCACCTGTGGCTCGTCTTTTCTGGAGGGGCCTTTTAGCTTCCAGCAGGTGAGAGAGGATGCCATTTTATCCCAGGGAGGAGAGAAAACAATATATAGGAAAACCATAAGAATAATAGTCATAGTAATGAAAATAATAACAGTGATGTCCCACCCCCCCCCCCACCCCAACCACCAATACCTCTAATAGCTTTGGAGGTGAAGAAGCTGCTGCACATTGTGATGGCAAGGAGTCCGCCCCCTACTGGTGGATTCTGCCCGTTTCTTGGGTTGAAATGGGGGGTGGGTGGGCTGGTCTTGGCAGGAGCCCACTTCCTTTTCAGCTGTGCTTGAGCTGGGCCAGAAAAGAGAGAGAGAGGGGGGGGGAAAGAATAAGAGAGAGAGAGAGAATAAGAGAGAGAGAATAAGAGAGAGAGAGAGACTCCTGGCTGCTCAGGGGGTTTAGCAGAGTCCGGCTGGCTGAGCTTGGGGGCTGCTGGGGGAACGGAGGGATACGGCTTGGGTCCCTGACCCGGGTTATGAAAGGGAAGTCAGGCCTTGTGCCTGTGGAAAAGAGCGTCTGCACGAATCCTGGCAGAGCCGGCTATACGTTCTCTGGCCCTGGCTGGTCTGGAGGGGTGAAGAGGGAAGAGAGCCCCCCCTTGCGCCAGCGGGAAGCATCCTGCGTTGGCCTCCCCTCTAGATCTGGTTCTGGGCAGGGCGGAGAAGGGGGGGCAGCTTCAGGGTCAGAGTGCAGGGCGTGCTGCCTTCCCAATCTTTCTGCAGCCCCCAGGTGTCCCCGCCTCCTTCCCCCCCATTTGGGGGATGCAGCGGATGAACAGTGGAGAGCTGGCTTCTCTCTCGGGGGACGGGACCTAAACCAGCTCTCAGATGGCCCTGCTTAAAAGGCGAGCCCCCTAGCCAACACCCCCTCCCCCCCAGCAATTGCCCCAGGGACCCATTCCTGCTGCCCCTCGGCAAAGGGGGCTGGCTGTGTGCTGCACCGGTCAGGGTGGGCAACTGGGCCTCTCGGGATGGCCTTCTCCTGACGGGGTGAAGAGTCCTGCCTGCCTCCAGCTAGGTGGCTACTGGCTTCTCACCAGCTGGACCGGAAGGCCATGGGTGGCCTGCCACCCCGAGCCTCTGTGAGCCCTGCTCCTCCACCTGTGTCAAACCCAGGGTGATGGGGGGGGGGAGCTGAGGGGGGGCTTAGCTGGATCTTTGAAGGATTTAAAAATCGCTGCCCACGGCTGTGATTCCCCAGTGGGGAATTCCAGCCCCTTCCCAGCATCTGGAGCCCACCCAGGGTGCCACCTGCACATCTCTCTGCCTGCCCCCTTTGCTGCAGGCTTCTCCCCTTTCCCCATTTCCTGGCTCTTGGCAGCCTCTTTTTGCCACTGGGGGGCAGCACAGGCCCAGCCGAGGCCTTACACAACTCCCCGGCTGCCCCCACCCGTGCAGGCAGGCAGGCAGGCAGGCAGGCAGGACAGCCGGATGGAGGCCCAGAGGCTGTCGAAAGGCAGGTGGGGGGTGGGGGGGGGGCAAAGTGTGCTGGGGTGCTCGCAGGGTCTGCAGAGCCCCTTCCGGCGATAGGGGGAGTCACACTGGGCAGAGAGTCCGCTCCCTCCTCTGCTTGTGCCCATCTGCCAGGCTTTGGCTGGAACCCCCAGCTGGCTTGGAAGCGGGACCTGCCTCAGTGGCCCTAACGGAGCAAGGCGAGGTTGCCAGGTGCCAAGACCACAGTGTCCCCCCCGACACACCCCCAGCGGGCAGAGGGCTTCGTGGGAGGGGTGGGGAGAGGGGACAAGGCCCACTTCTCTCACCAAGGCAGAGGCAGCCGAGGGGGCCGGCATCTCCCACTGCTTCGGGAGGGGGGGGGGTCCTGGCAGAGTTGGGTCTCTGTGTGTGCGCTCCCAGGCCCTTTTTTGGGGGAGCGGGGTTGGGAGGGGGCACCGGGCTGGCCCGGGTCTGCTTGACTCTGCCCTTCCACTGCAGATGTGCGAGGAGCACCGGGGTCCCGTGCGCAGTATGTCCACTCGCCTTACGACCGTCCCTGGAACGCCCCCCGATTCTGCATCATCTCTGGCAATCAGCTCCTGATGCTGGACGAGGAGGAGGTGAGCGGGGGTGGGTGGGCAAAGAGGGTGGGTGGGTGGGGTGGGGGTTCTCCCTCGAGCCCCCCCACTGAGGACCCAGAGCAGGCGGGGAGAGCCTGGGGCGGGCCAGAAAGGCCAGAAGGGGATCCACTCAGGAGGGGCTAAATAGGTTCCCGCAGGTCGGGCGTCGTGTGCCAGACGGCTGGGGAAACCATGGTTTGTGGTTTCCCGAGTCCAGCAAGACAGTGGATGCACCGTGGTTAAGTTTCCAGGGTTGGCAGGGTTACGCCTCTTTCTGGGCTGCACCGGGAGGCCCTTCGGGCCAAGTTCCCACATTACGCTGGGCCCTTTCAGTGGGTCTGGCTCAGCCGTCGTGCAGCTCCCGAGAGATTTCTTCCGTGGTTTCACAGACCGGCTGTGGCTTGGGGGGATGTAGCAATGGGGGGGGGTCAGAGAAGAGAGGGCTCGGGGGGGGGAACTCTCTGCTCCCTCCTCTGATGTGGGCTGCTCTCCCCCCCTCCCCAGATTCACCCTCTGCTCCTTCGAGAACGCCAGAGGGACGCCGGGCGGAACAAGCTTCTGCGCCGGACGGTCAGCGTCCCCGTGGAAGGCCGGCCCCAAGCTGAGCACGGTAGGAAGGGGGGCCCTGTGGGTGGGTGGGTTGAATCTGCATTGGCAGGTTTTGTTTGTGTTGCGTGCGTGTATTTGTGTGAGACTTTCTCAACAGGCTCCAGAAATTGTGGTTGAGGAAAAGCTGGCCCTGGAGCCTGCCCACATGGGGGTCTTTGTGGCCTCCTGTCACAAAGGGGGTCATGTGCTGGGGAGGGGGCACCCCCGTTTCTGAAGGCCCATGATTGAAGCCCTGGTGAAGCGGAGGCCTGGGCTGGGCAGCTGCCACCCCTGGGGTGAAGCTGCCGGTCGGGTGGGCTGTGGGTGCCCCCGTGTTTCAGCTGCCTTCCCTTCCCAGCTCCAAGAGGAAGGGGATTGGGGGAGGCCATAGAGGCCTTTGGGGAGCCATGGGGGGGGAGGGGCTCACAGCTTCTCCTTCTGCCTCCTTCAGCCCCCTCCCGGTGATCCTGGGGTAACCTCTGTGGGCGAGAAATGATTGACAGGCCAGTGTCTGCCCATAACCTTCACCCTGCAAGGGTTGCCAGGCCAGGAAGTAAGGGGGTGGGGAGAGATCTTGCTTGCCAGACCAGCCCCACGGGCCTCTTGGGGGCCCATCTTCTCTTAGCCCAGGCTGACCGACCTGCCTGGGTATGGGGGCCCATGGCTGCTGCCCATCCCTCCAGCTTTGGCCCATTGGTGGGGGGGGTAAGGGGGGCACTCTTGAGTGGGTCAAAGCCCCCCAGTAACCCTGGCTTTGCTAGAGGCTCTTCTGAGAACCCCGGGGAGGCTGAGTAGTAAGGTTCCCCATCAACAGCCCCACGCTGCAAGGGGTCAGAGGAAGCCTGGGGCTGACTGGATCTGTCCACAAGGCAGCTGCTGAGGAAGGGGCACCCGCCCACTCTGAAACTGTGGGGCACAATTGCAAGCCCCCTGGCCACGTGGATACCTGCTTCCAGTTGGTGGACCCCAAAGGGCCCCTAGAAAGGGGGCAGGAATCAGCTGGGACAGCAGGGACCCCAGCGAGCCAAGGGCCCCAATGCGAGTGGAGCTGGGAGAGCGACTGGGAAGGGGAGGGGTGCCGTGTGGGGGTCCGGCGTCCTCCCTCCCCCCCAGCTCTGAGCAGGGGACCCTCAGCCCAGCAGTCTGCTCACACTGGGGGCTGGTGACCCCCTTCCCATGTACTGAGGGGAGGGGTCTCCCTGGGGAGGGGCAGCGAGTGTCCTCACGGAGACCCTGCAGGGTGGGTGATGCACAAGAAGCCCATCTCTGCTCAGACCCCGGACAGGGCACTGCCAGGCCAGGCGTGCCCGCTTGGGAGGGGCCCCGAGCACAGCACCCCAGTGAAGGGGCTTCCAAGCGGGGTCCCTGGATGCCCCGCCCAGACGCTCCGAAGGGCCTCTCGCCAGAAGCTCCTTCTCGGCTGTTCCCTGCAACGCCCACCCCCCCAGCCCCAGCCCATAATAGCAAGGGCCCTTGAAAGGAGCTTGACAACTGTTGCTATAGGGACCATCTCTCCGCCTCCCCATCGCTCCCTCTCTCCTTCTCTCTCTCAGCCCCTCCCTCCCTCCAGGCCTGGGCAATGGGAGGGGGGGGGCTCTGCTGAGGCTGCCCTGCAGGGTCTTGGGCCCTCTGCCCACGCGCCCTCCCCCGCCTCCTGCTCTCCGGCTGCCAAGGAGATGCGGCTGGGCTTTTCCGCTGCTCCTGGGCCTGGCCGGTCCCCTGCCCCCGCCCCCCAGCCCAGCCCAGCGGCTCACCTGCCCCAGCTGTTACCTTTGCCTCCCCTCCCCCCCCACCTTCCCCTCCCGATTTGGGGTTTAAAAAAAGAATTTTTTCTTCCCGAGAAGTTGGCTTAAAGGGTTTCCATGGAAACCCCAAAGAAGGGACGAAGGCAAAGGCTGCCTGCCTGAGTGAAGGGACGCCCCCTCCCCTTGGCCGCGGGCCAGCAGCGCCCCCTGCCGGATCCGGCGAGGGCGGGAGCGACCCCCTCCTCCCGCCAGCCCGCTCGGTGACCCCGCGTGACCCGGCCGGGGTTCAGCCGGAGCCCCGGCCCCATCGCCGCCCAGGCGGGGTGGAGCCAGGCTCGAGGAGGAAGCCGCCTTCCCTGCCCGCCAGCCTGGACGGAGCCGCTGCCCGCGCCCTGCCCGGCCGGCCGGCAGCAGCAGCAGCAGCAGCAGGGCCTCCTCCGGGGCGGCCCCGGGATGCTTCCCCGGGAAGCTCCGCCCCCTGGGGTCCCCCCGCCCGTCCCCGGCAGCCCGCGGACCGGCCTCGCGCTCTGCTGCACCAAGAGATGCTGCCCCCGCCGGCCCGCTCGCCCCCTGCCCAAAGGTAGACCGGCCCGGGCGGGGGCTCGCGGGGCGTCCCTGGGCCCCCCCCCGGGGGAACCTCCCTGGGGATCCTGCCCGCTCTCGCCCCCCAACGGGCCCGGGGAGGCGGCGGGCCGGGGGGGCGCCGGGGGTCCTCCGCCCGTGCCCACCGCCGCCGCGCACTCCCGGCGCTGATGACAGCCGCGCGTCGCCTAGCAACGGCTGGCATGCCGGGGGAGCGCGGGGCGGGCGGCGAGCGAGGCACGAGCGCAACCAGCAGCGCGGGGACCGCAGCTCCGACGGCTGCAGCGCCGGGCGGGGGCCGCCGCCCTGCGGGCCGCGTGGAGCCCTAGGCTCCGGGCCCCCCGCCCGCCCGCTCCCCCGCCCCGGCATGGGCCGCGTCCCGTAGCCGCGGGCGGCGGGGGGGCCTCCCGCTCCCGGCGCCGGCAGGTAAGGGCCGCCCGCCCGCCCCTCCGTCCGCGAGCGGGGCCGGCGAGGGCGGCGCGGCAGCCTTGGGGGGCTCCGGGCGGCGCGCTCCCGCCGAGGGCAGGCCAGGTGGCGCGCGGCGGCCTCGGGCGTGGGGTGGGGGGCGAGGCGGGCGGGCGGGCGGCCGCTGCTGCTGCCGCCGCGTCCGTCTTCGCGCGAGGCCGCCCGCCGTGGCGCGCTCGGCGAGTGCGTGGGCGTCGCGGGCGGGATGATCGGGAGCGCGCGCGGAGCCCCCTCGCTCGAGGCCGCTGCTAGCCCGGGGCGCCTTCCCGGAGGGGGCTCGCCGCTTCCGGGGGCGCCGGAGCAGGCCCGGCAGGGCGCGGGGTCCTCGTCCCAGTCGCCCCCAGCCCCGCGGCCCGCCATCTCCCTCCGGCCGAGAAGCGGAGCGGCTTCGCTCGCGGGCACCCGACGGGCCTCGGAGGGGTCTCTGCCTGCCGGCTGCTCCCATCCCCGGCGCTGCGCCCTTCCCTGCTGGGCGCGATGGGCTTCGGAGCTCCGGCCCGGGCAGGGTCTGCGCGGGCGCCGCCGATGTGTAAGAGGCGCAACCGCGTCCCGCCCGCGTCCACGCATTGAGGGCTCCGGCTGCCTCGCAGCTGCGGCCGCCGCTGTGCTGGCACGTGGGTGGTTTTAGCGCCCGGGTCGGGCCAAGCAGTCACGTGGCGGCGGGCTTGCCAGGAGGGGGGTCGTCTCTATGCAGCTGTTGCCTTTGCTGAAAGGGCGGGGGTCCCCTGCACGTGGATGGGGGACTACCCAGAGCTCCCCCCCCCATTGCCGCCGTTCTGCAGTCGGGGCGGTTGGGCCACCAGGAGGAGAAGCTGCTGGGCCAGGTGGGGCAGGGGCCTGATCCAGCCTGGCTTCTTCCTTCCCTGGGTGGCTCTTCCCAGCTGACAGGCTTTCTCCCTGGGGCCTCCTCTCCTTCCTGTGGGCAAGAGGGGGCAGGAGAGAAGGGCTCTCCCTCTCCTTCCCCGGCTGTCGCACATGGGAGGCCTTGGGGGAACAGGAAGGCCTGGGGTGGAGGCAGCGGCTCGCAGGGCTGGCATGGCGGAGTGGCAGGCAGGCGGGCAAGACAGATGGTGGCAGAGCCCGGTGGGTGGCTCTGCGTTGTGCCAGAACGCATGGGGGGAGGGGCTCTCTGCAACTCCTGGCAGCTGGTGCTGCTCAAGGGCCACAGGGGGGCCCCTGCTACTCGTGTTGGGGGGGGGGACAAAGGTCCAGGCAAGGAGGTCTGTGCCCCCTGCATGACAGCAGGCGGAGGAGACCCAGGCCTGGCATCCAGCCAGCCCCATTGGGAGGCAGCTCTGGCCCACGGGTTTCCTGCCCGCTCTGCCTTCCTGAAACCCAGCAGGGTCTGGAGGGGGGCGCTGTTCTTGCACCCCAGAAGGGGCTTTACTTCCTGGCAGGGGGCTGCAAGGGGGTCTGGAAGGTTGAAGGCCAGAGGATGGGAGGTGAATATGTCCCACCCACCCACCCACCCACCCGGCCCTCCTTGCTCCCCCATCTCTTGTTGCGTAGCCTTGGGGGGGAGACAACCTCCAATGGAGTTGGGGGTCCTTGGTGCCCTCTCAACTGGGGGGGGGGTTATTTGCAGACTTTTCGTAGGCTGCCCTTCATTGCCTCCCAGAGGGGCCTGTGCGTCCCACGGCATCCCCCACACCCCACAGAGCATGCTGACGCTGCATCTGGGCCTCCTGGGAAGCTGCCACAGTGGGGCCTGTGGACACCCACGTCCACTCGGGCGCCTTCGGACGCCCCTTCAGCAGCTCCTGGGCTTGGTTTGGGTTTCCAGGGAGGAGGCGCCTGTCTGTCGGGGGAGGGAGGCTGCTTGGGAGCTGCTGTTGGGGGTTGGGAGGCCTTTGAACTGAAAAAAAAATGTGTTTCTTGGCTCAGTGTACGGCAAAAGTGTTAAAAAGCACCTACAGTCACATTCTCAGGGAGCAAGTGGGAAATCCCTCTGTTTACAAATTCCAGGGTGGACTTTTTGATGTGGTCAGTATGTGATGGGGCTGCACCCGGAAAACCTTTGGGGGTTCCCCGATATGCAGCCAGAGGGAATTGCTCCACCACATGCAAAAATAAATTCAAATAAAGGGTGAAGGGTGAAGAGCTCCACAGGGGCCTTCGTCCTCAGGGCAGAGGGGGCAGGGTGGGGTTCTTGGGGGGCTCCCTCTGAGTCCACCTGCCCATCCTTTGGGGTCCTTCTCCAGAGCCTACCTCACGAGGGCGTGTGGGTAGGGATTTGCCAGCCCTGATTCTTGGCTGAAGGAGCCTGCGATTCCTGGTTGCCAATTCAGGGATCCCCCAAAGTAGGATCCCCCCTTAAGCGCACTGGGGCTTTCCTTACTTTGGGTCTTCTTAATAAGGCCAGGTTGATGGTTGGCTGGGGCCCTTTGCTGGCCCTGGGGGTGCGGTGGGGGGGGGGAGGAAAGGAAAGGGGGTCCCAGCTGGGGCCCAGAGGGGTGGCCATGTGCAGGGCTCTGCTTCCTGCCTTGGGGCAGCTGCGAGTCCGGCTGACTGGCTCCTCTGGGCAGGAGGGGGGAAGACACAGGGAGCCTCTTGTCCTGGGGGGGCGGAGTGGGGGGGGCAGGCGGGAGGAGATGGGGAGGGCAGGGGGGGTGTCCTGCAGCCCATTGGTCATCATTGGTCAGCAGTCGCCTCCCTTCCACCTGCACTCCTGGGCCTTTGCTGCCCCCCCACACCCAAAGTCCTTCAGTGTGGGGGTGTCCCTTGAATGCTGCCTCTCTCTCCCCCTGCAGAGTACCACGCCAGCCGCTCCCGCAGGAAGAGCGTCCCGGGGGGCAAGCAGTACAGCATCAACATGGACGCCCCACCAGCCCCCCCATTCCGTTCCTCGGTGAGTGACACCCCCCCCCTCCGCAGGGCTTGCCTGCCCTCTCCCTGAGCCCCTGTCCTTTTTCTTCAGCAGAGGAAGGGCTGGCTGGAGCCAGTCCTGGCTTTGAAGAAAGGGACCGGCCACCAGTGGGGCTGAGGGAGGGGGATGGGGAAAAAGGAGGAGCTGCCTGCCAGATGCCCCACAGGTGAGCGGGCACCTCTATGAAAGAGAAGCAGAGACCTCTGGACAGGGAGATGCCATCTTGAGTGCCAGTGCCCCCCAGGGAAACGGGGTTTTGTGGGGTTCAGTCTGTCAGCCCTTAGTTGTGACTGTTGGGGCTCTGAGCCTGGGCCTGCCTCCCCCTCTGCCTTCCCTGCTGGGGCGGCCCTCCTGCCTCCCCCTAGAAAAAGCGGTTCGGCATGGAGGTGGGGGGGGGGATCTTGGATCCAGGGATGCAAGAATGGCTGCTGGGCAAAAGTCAGGAAGGTTTCCACTTCTGTCCGTGAGGTGGCCGAGCAAAGCTGTGAAGAGCAGGGAAAGGAGGCCACCAGGAAAGAAAGGCGGGTTCTGGGGAAGATGGGCTGGCTTCAGACCAGCTTCCTTGATCTAAGCCGGGATGTACGGAGGGCGATGCAGATGGGCCCTGAAAGGCTTTTTTGGCAGGTGGGCACCGGCTGAGGGTGCCACTTGGCCTCTTGGCTCCCCAGCCAGGGAACCTGTGGGGATCTCCGGGTGCCAGGCCTTACCCAGCCAAGGTCTTTCCTGGGGGGCTGCTGGAGAAGAGGCCGAGCCATTCGGTGGAAACGGGCTGTTCCTGCCGCGGCTGAGCAGGAGGGAGAGGGCTGGTGGCTGCTCCCCTCTGGGCACCAGAGGCCCCTGGGCAAGAGTCCTCATGGGGCCCACATGGGACCCCAGGGCACCCGGATGGTGAGCCGGGGCAGCCTGACCGGCCTCTCCTCCCTCCACCTGCAGCAACAGGGTTTCCTCAGCCGCCGCCTGAAGAGCTCCATCAAGCGCACCAAGAGCCAGCCCAAGCTGGACCGCACCAGCAGTTTCCGCCAGATGCTGCCGCGCTTCCGGAGCGCTGACCACGACAGGTGGGCCGAGCCGGTCCCGCTCCTCTGTTCCTGGGGTTGGATGGGAGGGAGCCCCCAGGGCCGACCGGACGTTCCCTCGCAGCCCAGGGTACCCTGTGGCCCTTCTGGCTCCCCTGGGGGGCCCCCTCGGCCCAGCCTGCCTGCCCCCCAAGGCCTGGGTGCCCTGGGTATTTTTAGCGCCTGCCTTCCTTTCCCCCCTCCGGCTGACGGCAGCCCCGACACGCAGGGGCTGCCTCCACTTACGCTGCTGGCTAAATATATCCTGCTGGGGGCGGCAGCTCCGAGCAGAAATGCCACGGGGAAGGGAGGGGGGTGGGAAAAGCCGCACACGGACTCTGCCGGCTTCCTCTGGGAAGGGGCTCTGGAGCTCGGCTGGCTGTGGGGAGGGCAGATCCAGACCCTGTCCCCCTGTGGCCCCTTGGGAGCCCCAGAGCCTCCCTCCCAGGGTCCAGAGGGGCTCCCCAAGACTCTCCTGTGCCCGCCTTCCCGCCAGCCTCCCTCTCCCTCTACCCCCCCTCCCCCGCTGAGGTCGACTCCCGGATTTCCTGAGCTGCAGAGATGCCCCTTTGGGGTGCAGATGCCAGGTACCTCCGAGCGAGGGATCAGCTGAAGCCCAGTTTCCCGTGGCCCTCTCCCTGGGTCCTGCCCCCCCCAGCCACAATCTTCCTGCTGACTGAGTGTGCTCCCCCCCCGCAGGGCCCGTCTGATGCAGAGTTTTAAGGAGTCGCATTCGCACGAGTCCCTGCTCAGCCCCAGCAGCGCAGCCGAAGCCCTGGAGCTGAACCTGGACGAGGATTCCCTCATCAAACCGGTGCACAGCAGCATCCTGGGCCAGGAGTTCTGTTTTGAGGTGAGGGCTGGCGTCTGGGGCCTCTCAGCAGGGTGGGGTGGGGGCTCCTGGGCATGTGCAGAGCGCAGCTCACTCCCGCCCCACTTTCTGCCCAGGTGACCACGTCTTCGGGCACCAAGTGCTTTGCCTGCCGCTCAGCTGCCGAGAGAGACAAGTGGATCGAGAACCTGCAAAGAGCCGTCAAGCCCAACAAGGTAAGAGCTCCCCCGGCCCCCCCGACTGTTCCCACTGCTGGCCCCCTTGAGGTTTCAGGTGTCCCCACCTGCCCCCCCCCCCGGGGTGCTTTCCTCCGCCCCCCTGCCAAGTGGCTTTCAGGAAGAGCCCCCTTTGCCTTCGCTTCTCTGGGCATCCCGGGGCCACTTTTGGGGACCCTGAAGTGGGAGGGGCCAGCTCCCCTAGGAGGCTTGGTGTGTGTGTGTGTGTGTGTGGTTTTTATCTCAAGTTGAGGGTAGAAGCCGGCCCCTCTGTCAAGTTGGGCCAGTCCAGGAGTTTTTGGCATGAATGTGTGTTACAGGGGCTGAGACCCCTATGGGCTCCTCCTGAAAATCCCCAAACTGACTGAAAGGGGTCCCCTCCTCCCTTCCTGGGATGGCTGCTGCTGATGGCCATGCTGGCGTGGGGAGGCGTGGGTCGTTGCCATTTCCTTGTCCTCAGTCATCAGCTACGTAGAACTTCCAAAGCCAGGAGATGTTCTCGCCCCCCCCATCCCTAAGTGGGCTGGCTTTGTGTGGGGGGCTGGGATCCAGGCTGTGGGGAGCAGAGGTGGGGTTTCACTTACCTTCCCTACCGGTTCACAAATGTGAGCGCACGCACTCGCCACCTCTGTGCACACACACACACACGGCCTTCTGCACATGCTCAGTAGTTGCCCATTGCCTCCGGGCGGGTGGGCGGAGTCTCCCGCAGTGGCTGCTACCGGTTTGTGTGATCCGGAGAGAACCGGCTGAATCCCACCACTGGTGGGAAGGGATTCCCTGGCCGCTTTAATAATAATAATAATAACATTGAGTTGGAAGGGACCTTGGAGATCATCTAGTCCAACCACCTGCTCACGCAGGACACCTGTACTAGGGATTCGAACTGCTGACCTTTCTGATCGACAAGCTCAGTGTCTTAGCCACTGAGCCACCTAGTCAGGCTTTGGAGCTCCTGGCCTGAAGGGTTCCAGCCCCAATCCCTGCCCTTGGCCTGGTCTGCTTGGGAGGGCTGGTGTCAGTCTTGCAAGCCCCATGGTGCTGAGCCTCCTCCTCCTCCTCGCCCCCCTCTTCCTGGTTTGACCCGCTTTTCCCTGCCTGCAGGAAGGATGTCCAGAGGTCGGCCATAATGGAAGAGGCCCCTGTGTTTTTCGGGGGGGGGGCACAGCCGGGGAGAAAAGCTTTCCGCCCAGCAGAGCTATGGGGGAAACTTCCCTGTTACCACAGTTCCCTTGCAGATTTCCTGAGGGAGGGGCTAAAGGGGAGGGTCTGTCTCATTGTCCCCCTCCCACTCTGCCATGCTTTCCAGGGGGCTTTTCCAGATGGGACCCAGAGACTCGCCATCTCCCCCCCCCACTTGCTCTGAGGGAGGCTGCTGGCTCTCCTTGTCTCTCTGGGGCTGGTGGGGGGGCAGTGGGGGGTAGGAGATCTCTGTTTGAGTCGCCAGCTGTACCTTCCTCATCCTCATGGCCACTGGGATGATGATCATCCGGGATGAGTTATTCCCCATGGCGAAGTCTGGGAACGAAACATCTGGCGTTCTGATGCAAAAATACGATGGAAGCTGGGAGCAACTGGATTGGTGCCCAGGTCCAGCAGCCCCTTCTGGCCTGTCCAGAGTTTAGGGGTAGCCTTTGCCGAGTCCGCTTGCCCCTGCCTGCAGGTCATTTCCGAAGGGCCAAGACTGAATCTTCAGAAAAACTCCAGATCAGCTTCTTGAGGGAAAATGAAAAGGATCCAGTGGTTGCGAGACGCTCAAAGACCCTCACCACGAAAAGCCACAAGTGGCTCTTCTTAAACCAGTGAAATTGGTGACTGGCACCGATTGGCAGAAGGGCTGTGCCCCAGCTGAACTAGTTGGGGGGTGAGGCTCTCCTCTCTGTCCCGTGATAATTGCTGGGCTGGGCAGCCTGGGAGATTGACTCTGGCGAAGCGCGGGGCAGGCCTGGCTACTGTTCCCCCAGCAGCCCCGGGAAAGATGGGGGTGCTGCACGCATCAGATGCAGGAGTCTTGAGTGGGGGCATTAGTGGGCATGGGGGAGGGGGAGGGGCATGTTGCCCTTCTTGAGAAGCCCAGAGGGGCCGTGTGCACCCTGACAAGGGTGCAGACAACTACAATATCCGCATTGCAGCTGGCCAAGAGATATGGATCTGCACCCACCTGCCCTCTTTCGTTTCTCAGGCTGTGGCTGAAACCGGTAAGAGATTTCCCCTGCAGATCATACCTGGCAACGTCCACCTTAGGTGCCTTGCTGTTCTGCCTCGTCTTCTGTGCTTGGTTCAGCGATTGCCATCTGAGACCTCTGACAGCTTCCCAAGAACACTTCCTCAGTGAAAAGTCTGCCACTAGTTCTGTAAATTCACTTTGCTGGAATCAGGATAAATGTCTTCCTCGGTGATCCCTCCGTCCACTCAGCTAGCACGAGAAAATTACCGATGCTGCCAAACCGTTTGGTTTGTTATCCTCCTAATTGTAGAAGTTGGACTGACGGGTGTTTTATTTCCCCAGATCTTGGCTTGTTGGGAATACATGTTGCCTCATCTCCTGTGGTGACTAACAGTAGCCATACCAGCCAGCAGTGACTGTGCTCACAAAGCTCAGATATTCTGCCCAATCAGAGACAGGAGGCATCAGGTGTTGGGCCTGTCCTGGGTAAGGGCACTGCCAGCCTGTGTGAAATCTTCCCTGCAGGTGACCAGGGTACCAGGAGAAACGCTGCTCCGTTAATGTGCCAATGGTGGTGGCCCTACGGACCAGAAGCCGTCCTAGACCATCTCACGGGGGGGGGAGGGGGGAGACACCTTCTCTTGTGAACCCCCAGCTGGTGGGAACTGAACCTCTAGAAGAAAGCCTGTGCCGGTTGAACGGTGATCCATTTGGTGTTTATTCTGAGCGAGGCTTTGAAACAGATTATTCAGCAGCCAGTTTATGAGCTCATAAATACGGTGTGTGGTGTGTGTGTGTGTGTGTGTGTGTGTGAGGGGAATGGACTCTGTTTTGCTGATAATGGTGGCACCATCGGGATATCTGAAGAACTGTTTGAGGGGCTGCCAGGAAGAAGAGGGGGGTCAACTTATTCTCCAAAGCACCAGAAGGCAGGAGAAGAAGCAATGGATGGAAACTAACCAAGGAGAGAAGAAATCTAGAACTAAGGAGAAATTTCCTGACAGCGAGGACTATTAACCAGTGGAATGACTTGCCTCCAGAAGTTGTGGATGCTTCTCCAACACTAGGAAGTTTTTTAAGAAGAGATTGGACAGCCAATTGTCTGAAATGGTATATGGTTTCCTGCCTGAGCAGGGGGTTGGACTAGAAGACCTCCAAGGTCCCTCCAAGAGAGGGGGGTCCCTTCCAACTTTGTTATTCTGTTATTTCCCAGCCACCTGCATTTCCTGATCTTCGTGGCCAGAAGGAGTGTCTTGGCTAAGACAGAGGAAGCAGCGGTTGAGAAGATGTTGCTAAAAACTGTTTGATGGAGGAGGCAGGTGGGGTTTTTTTTTTGACTGGCCAACGAAGAGGAAAGAGGACGGGAAGGAAAGCCAAAGGGAGATGAGGAGCCCTGCTGTTGGGCTTGAGGACGGGGGATTCTGGGTGTTTAATGAAGATTCCTAAGGCCAAGAGGGGAGTTAAAGAAAAGAAGAGGGTTGAGGAGGCCAGAATGATCCCCAGATATTCCTCAGGACAGAAAGGTGGTAATTTGGGGGATACATTGAACTCTTTCCTGGTTGGGATATACGAACTTGACTTGGAAGCTAAAAAAAATAATAATAATGAAGGAAACCATTTCCGTCCTATTGCCACATGGTGCGCTTCAATTGTGTCCATTCAGTCTCCACCTTCATGTGAGGGCTCTATTCTGATTGACTGATTGGCCAAGTTGGGGATGGATCTCCCTGTATGTGGTGCCAAGAGACTTGATAGCACATCATAATATTCTGAGAGGAAAGCACGGCTCACGGGGAGTCAGCTGCTTTGATCACGAGTAAGTCTCCCGTGACTTGTCCCAGCTTCTGCCAACCTAGCAGTTCAAAAGCACGTAAAAAATGCAAGTAGAAAAATAGGAATCACCTTTGGTGGGAAGGTAACACTGTTCTGTGTGCCTTTGGCGTTTAGTCATGCCGGCCACATGACCACGGAGACGTCATCGGACAGCACTGGCTCTTCGGCTTTGAAACGGAGATGAGCACCGCCCCCTAGAGTCAGGAACAACTGGCACATATGCGTGAGGGGGGAACCTTTACCTTTAAGTCTCTTGGCCAGTCCACAAGGGAGAGTGTGGATGAAGGACCCCTTAGACTTCAGCAAAATGTTTGAAGCTTCCATGAAATCCTCGTAGAGAAAATGAGAAAACGTGGGCTGGATGTTACCATTAGGTGGACTTGGAGCTGTTTGAACCTTTGCACCCAAGGAAAAGCCACTGGGGTTTCTGGCCAAGCTTGGGGGAGCAGAGAAATGTTGAGTGCTGCATTCCCAGCCCTCTTCTGGGCTCTGTGCTGGTCAGTGATCTTATAAGTCAGGATGGATTGTTAGAAAATGTGTGGCTTCTGAAGTTGTAGACGGCATTGACCTGGGCAGAATTAACACATCTGCAGAGCAATATCAGGATTCAGGAGGATTTTGACAAGCTGGAACGAGGGGCTAGAGGAATTTCAACAGGGACAAATGAAAAATCAAGGACACGACTGCAAGATAGGCTGGTATGCCAGGCAGGGGTATCTGCAGAAAGAACGTGGGAAGATCACAAGTGGAGCATGAGCCAAGAGCGTGATGCTGTGGTAAACAAAAACCAATGCCATCCTTGGTTTCTGCGTCAGCAGAAGTCAAAGGAGGAAATGAAGAAAGTTCAGCTGCCTCTTGGAAAAGCACCTTTGGGACAGCCGTGACCTTCGTGGTTGAGAAGCTCCGCAGACGACAGGAATCAAAACGCCAATACTAAAAGATGTAATTGCTCCTCTCCCTTCATGTGGGTTAGGCCACACCCGGAATGTGAGGTCCAGTTCCGGACACTGTTCTGGGGTGGTATTCACTTACCTTCGCTACCGGTTCGCAAATGTGAGCGCACACACGTGGTCGCTTCGCTCACACGCACCACCTCCATGCATGTGCAGAGCGTCAAAAACGGGATGTGATTATGTTCGGGCAGGTGGGCAGAGCCTCCACCTGCTGCCGCTACCGGTTTGCCCAAACCGGATAGAACCGGCTGAATACCACCACTGGGTGTGGTACACTGGCAAACTGGATGGTGTCTCGAGAACAGCCAGCAACATGCCGGGAAAACTTTAGCATACCCGGCTGGAAGCATTTGGAAGCATCTTCCCTGAGGAAGAGAAGACGGATGACACAACAGCCATCTTTGAGTAGCTGAAGAGCTGCCAGTAGAAGACAAGGTGGGGGGGGGAGTTCCCCAGAAACAGATGGGCAGCACTGCATTTAATTTAGAAGAGGTTTCCCCCTCCTCAACACCAGGAGCAGGGAGTTGGCCCTCAACAGCACACAGACGGCTTTGCCGGAGGCGATTCAGTAGAAAATGGACTCTGATAGTAGTGGGCAAGAGAGTGAGCTAGATAGTCTCTTATGGGCTCCCTGTCTGGAGATTTTTCCGGCTCTTGGGCTGCAGCTGTTCCTGGAGCCTTTTCTCCCCATCCTCCTGCCGTGTTCCTCCTTTGTACTATTTTTAGCCCACCTCATGGTGGATATTCTCCCTGCTGCTTATGAGAGAGAGGATATGGGGTCCCTCCCATATAGCAATAAATCAGTTACAAACTCAAAGCAGAGGAATAAAAATTAATAGAGCTACAATGGATATCCTGTCAGTTAAAAAGCTGGGGGGAATGATGTGCTTGCTGGGGAGATGCTTCCTGGTGCACCATAGAGAGCTCATCTCTTTGGGCAGAGGGCCCCAGTCCTGCACTGGGGGGGGGGGAAGGGGGTGGCTAAGTGTGCACAGCAGGGTGAGGCCAGACTGGGAGGGGGTCTTGGCTTGGGGGAGCTGAGAGAGCTGGGGGGGGGCAATGCTGGACTGGAGTTGTCTGGACATCTTGTGTATATCAAACATCCTGTGGGCATGGGAAGAGAGGGAAGGGCTCCAGAGGGAAGGAGAGCCCTCCTGCCTGCCTGTGTTACCCTGCTGGAGTAGGGGTCTCCAACCGTGGCCACTTGAAGACTTGTGGACGTCAACTCCCAAAATTCCCCAGCCAGCTATGCTGCTCAATGTATGTGTTGTGCTGGCTGGGGAGTTTAGGGACTTGAAGTCCACAAGTGGCCAAGGTTGGAGACCCCTGTTTCAGAGCACCAGCTGAGCACCTCCTCCAGGCTTGGCCTCCTCCTCCTCTTTGTGCAGGATAACAGCCGGCGGGTGGACAATGTGCTGAAGCTCTGGATCATTGAGGCGCGGGACCTGCCCCCCAAAAAACGCTACTACTGCGAGCTGTGCCTGGACGACATGCTCTACGCGCGCACCACCAGCAAGATTCGCACGGACAACGTCTTCTGGGGGGAGCACTTCGAGTTCAACAACCTGCCGGCCGTGCGCACCATCCGGCTGCACCTCTATAAGGACACAGACAAGAAGCGCAAGAAGGACAAGAGCAACTACATGGGCATGGTCAGCATCCCCATCGCAAGCGTCACCGGGCGCCATTTCGCCGAGCAGTGGTACCCACTCAGCCAGCCCAGTGCCAGCAAGAGCAAGGCCGGCTGCCCGGCCGTCCGGGTCAAGAGCCGCTTCCAGGCCATGAGCATCCTGCCCATGGAACTCTACAAGGAGTTTGCCGAGTATGTCACCAACAACTACCGCATGCTGTGCGCCGTGCTGGAACCGGTCCTGAGTGTCAAGAGCAAGGAGGAGGTGGCCTGCGCCCTGGTGCACATCCTCCAGAGCACTGGCAAGGCCAAGGTATGCTCTGGGAGTGGGGTGGGGGAGGCGAGCAGGGCCCCGTAGGGAAGGGGTCCGGGAACCCCAGGGGCAGCACAGCTCCTGCAGCTTCTCTCCTGCCCCTTCCCGGCAGGACTTTCTGTCCGACATGGCCATGACGGAAGTGGACCGCTTCATGGACCGCGAACACCTCATTTTCCGGGAGAACACGCTGGCCACCAAAGCCATAGAGGAGTATCTCAAACTGATTGGACAAAAATACCTCAAGGATGCAATTGGTAGGGGCACCGGAGGAGGGAGGGCACTTGGAGTGGGGGGGAAAGGACCCAACTTTTCACAACCCTGGGTGGAGAGGGAGATGAAATCACAGAAATTTGGGTTAGATTTTGTTCTTTTTCCTGGCTCCACTCCTGTTCTAGAGCAGGACCTAGCATCTGGAGGAGAGCCAACGAGCTCTTCACCCTGCCTGCTTGCAACTCCCCTGAGCACGGAGGGGCGGCTCCTCCCTACTTCACTGGCTGCTTTGTGTGGGGCTGAGCCAGTGGGTGCTTGAGGGGGAGCTGCTGGTCCCATCCTCTGTTTGCTCTGCCTTCCCCCCCCAGGTGAGTTCATCCGAGCTTTGTACGAGTCTGAGGAGAACTGCGAGGTGGACCCCATGAAGTGCTCGGCCTCCACCTTGGCAGACCACCAGGCCAACCTCCGCATGTGCTGCGAACTGGCCCTCTGCAAAGTGGTCAACTCCCATTGGTCAGTGCAGGGCTGGTTCCTTATCCCCACCTCCCCCTTTCCCTGCATATCTGGGTGTGGGGAGGGACATGAAGGGTGGTCATTTTTGGATGTGCAACCTGGGGGTGTGGGGCAGCCCTGCAGTGGGGGCGGGCAGTGATCCTGTTCTCCCCCTCCCCAGCGTGTTCCCCCGGGAGCTGAAGGAGGTCTTTGCCTCGTGGCGGCTGCGCTGTGCCGAGAGGGGCCGGGAAGACATCGCCGACCGCCTCATCAGCGCCTCCCTCTTCCTGCGCTTCCTATGTCCGGCCGTCATGTCCCCCAGCCTCTTCGGCCTCCTGCAGGAGTACCCGGACGAACAGACGTCCCGCACCCTCACGCTCATTGCCAAGGTCATCCAGAACCTGGCCAACTTCAGCAAGTGAGTGTGGAGGAGGTCAGGACGCAGAGAGTGCCAGGGGGTCACAAGCCAGCTGGGCCAGATACATCTGAGGTGGTGGGAGTTTTCCCAGCATCCGCCCCATGCAGAGCTCGGGGGCAGCACTCTGGGGGAGAGCCCCTTCTTGCAGTGTGGCCAGGCTCCCTCCGTCTCTGGCTCCAGCCAAGAGCCTGATTTTTGTGGCCCCGGCCCTGTGGGGAGGGGTCTCTCGAGACCCAGAAGGCAACCAGGTCCCTCTGAAAGTCAAGTGCAAGGAAGGGAACTGATGGAGGCAGAGGAGGGACTGAGAGGGGGACCCGGCTCCCCTCTTGAAATGCCCGGAAGGGTGATGTAGGCAATGCTCAAGGCCGGTCCACTCTCTGTCCTGGGGATGGCCATGAATCAAGGTTACAGGGAGGTGGGCTCCAGCTGAAGGTGTGGGCAAATGGAGTCAGGCAGAGGAAGTGAAGCCCCAGATAGATGGGAGCAGAAATGGAATGGATGGCCTCAGGGGACCCTTATCGTTCAGGCTGCATTCCACAAGGTGGAGGGGATGGAATGGGAGAGGTTCAGTCCATCAAGCACCCCAAATATGCATGGGGCCATGAATTTCTTTCAAAATACCCCTGGCCCTTCTTTCTTGGTGTGCTGCTTGCTGACTGCTACCTTGGTGGCAAATCCTGGTTCCCCCCCACCCCCAAGGGGCTGGAGAGGGTGACAGGCTGGCATTGCACAAAGCGATGGGTGGGTACATGGCTGTTGCTGTGCTTTGTGTTTCAGGGTGTGTTGGGCACTCGGGGGAGGGCCGGGTTGGCAAATGGAGGGGCCCCAACTCGAGTAACGCTGCAAGTGACGAAAAACGTGATTCTTGCGGCAGGTTTGGCAGCAAGGAGGAGTACATGGCGTTTATGAACGAGTTTCTGGAGCTGGAGTGGGCCAGCATGCAGCAGTTCCTGTATGAGATCTCCAACTTGGACACCCTCACCAACAGCACCAGCTTCGAGGGCTACATCGACCTCGGCCGGGAGCTCTCCACGCTGCACGCTCTGCTCTGGGAGGTCCTGCCCCAGCTCAGCAAGGTGCCCGCCGGGAGGTGGTGGGGCCAGGGAGGATGTAGGGCAGAGGAGGAGGGGCTGCACCCGTCTGCTTGCTGGCAGTGGTGTTGAGCGCCCGTCTGCTGTTTCCTCCCCACATAGGAAGCCCTGATCAAGCTGGGCCCGCTGCCCCGTCTGCTGAACGAAATCAGCCTCGCTCTCAGGAACCCCCACATCCAGCGGCAGCCCAGCCACCAGGGCGAGCGGCTCCAGGCCAAGCCGGTCATCCTCCGCGGGCCCTCGACTGACATGCAGTCTTCGTACATGATGCGCGACCTCAACAGGTCAGGCCTGGGATGGGGTGGGGGGCATTGGAGGACAGGAAGCAGGTGGACATCTAGCTGTGAGTTCCACCCGAGATGGGCTCTGGTCTGGGCCTCTGCTGGGTTTCCTCATGAGTAAGGCCAAGAGCCCGCAGAGGGACCAGAGGACGACTTCCCTAAGGCACCTACAGGAGATTTTGGGGTGTGAACATGCCCCATGGCATGGGCTTACTCTGGATTTCTCCCCACAGCTCAGTTGACATGCAGCCCTACATGATGCGAGCCATGAACAGGTAAGGGCTGTGGGGTGTGGTCTACGGAAGACTGGGGTGCTCCATAGAAGTTTCCTTCCCTCTGGGTACAGGGTACAGTCCCTCTGTGCTCCCAAGCGGCCTGGCTCCATTGCCCCTTGTTCCTTGACTGGTCTCCTGCACATGTTGGCAGAGGAAGTGGGGAGCCCCTTGGGGTTGCCCTGCCACTCCACCTCTTGGCAGACTCCGCTCCCTCCTGCCCTTATCAGTTCTCCACGCTGCCTTCCTCCGCAGCTCCATCGACATGACACGCTTGCCCTCCCCGACCAAGGAAAAGGGGTCAAAAGACATGTTCTTTGTGCCGCGGCCGCCCCTGGCCCGCTCCTCCCCCGCCTACTGCACCAGCAGCTCGGACATCACCGAGCCAGACCAGAAGGTGCTGAGCGTCAACAAGAGCGTCTCCATGCTGGACCTGCAGGACAGCCGCATGAACAGCGTCTCCAACCTGCACAGCGTAGGCGACCTGCTCAACAGCAGCCAGGCCTCCATCACCGCCGGCATGGGTCTGCGGCCCAGCCGGCTCTCCCAGGGCAGCGGCTCCAGCATCGCGGCCGGCCTGCGGCTGAGCCAGATGGGCGTCACCACCGATGGAGGCGGCCCCTCCTCTGCACAGCAGCTTCGCATCCCCCTCTCCTTCCAGAACCCCCTCTTCCACATGGCCTCTGACGGGCCGGCTGGCGGCCCGCTCCATGTCTCCCATCCGCACCGGCCAGCGGAGGGCAACCCCGCT
This sequence comes from Pantherophis guttatus, assembly GCF_059756535.1. Lineage (NCBI taxonomy): Eukaryota > Metazoa > Chordata > Lepidosauria > Squamata > Colubridae > Pantherophis > Pantherophis guttatus. The sequence continues at coordinate 293,544,178 of NC_142064.1, forward strand.
GATACCTTCGCCCCCTTCCATGGTTACAGCAAGAGCGAGGACCTCTCGGCCAGCAAGCACATCATCCACAGCCACAGCTACAGCGACGAATTCACGCGCCAGGGCTCGGAGTTCACCAAGCGCCAGCTGTCCCTGCAGGAGAACCTCCAGAACATGCTCTCCCCGCCCCAGATCACCATCGGCCCCCAGCCCCAGCGCTCGGCCCCCGCCCCTCAGCCGCAGCCCCCCCTGCAGCGGGGCAAGTCCCAGCAGCTGACGGTCTCTGCGGCTCAGAAGCCTCGGCCCTCCAGCGGGAACCTGCTGCAGCCGGAGCCCACCTACGCCCCCACCCACGCCCGCCAGCAGTCGGTCACCAAGGAGGCGCCTTCCGCCCTCAAGCCATCCATCACCAAGCAGGTGAGTGACCCAGGCAGCTGCCGGCAGCGGCTGGAGCTCAAGTATCACACTGGGCTTATAGTTCCTTTGATTGGCTCCTGGCTGAGGGGCCCGCAGGCAGGAAGAGAACAGTTAATGCCGGGCACATGTTTCTGAGCACTGAGATTTAGGGAAGTTTTCAAAACGCATTTTGTGATCAGCTGAGAAACCTATAATTCGGCACCTTTTGCTTCTTTTCCTGATGACTTTATGGAGGGAAGTTACTGAAACACGGAAGGTTTAAAGAAATAAATTCAAGGCAGCCCAGCTCTTTTTCTCTTACATCTGCTTTGCAGTGTAAGGGAGGAGAGGAGGGGTCCCTTTTGGAGAAGGGAGACGCTACCTCATTTGCCCAAAGGACTCTGCACCCATCAAGGGGCATAGCACCTTCAAGGAGCCAGGAGACTCCTTAGTTCCCAGGGAGGGCAGGACTTCCTCCCAGAGGCCTTCCAGGGAAGCAATGCTTCCCCACAGCCCACCTCCTTGTGCAGGAAAGCGAGGCTACTGGCTGGGACCCAACTCAGTAACAGTGTTGGAAGGGACCTTGGAGGTCATCTAGTCTAATCCCCTGCTCATGCAGCCGAACTGCTGATCTTTCTGATCTAGTCCTCCTCTTTGTTAGACTAGACATACCCAATTCCTGCAACCGTTCTTCATGTGTTTTAGCCTCCAGGCCTCTAATTCTCTGTACTCTTTCCAGAGTGTCAACATCTTTTTTATAGTGTGGTCTTACCAAGGCATTATAAAGTGGTATTAGCACTTCATGTGACCTTGATTCTATCGCTCTATTAATGCAGCCTAGGATTGCATTGGCATTTTTGGCCGCCTCCGCACATTCCTGGCTCATATTTAAGTGATTGCCCACTAGGATGCCAAGATCCCTCTCACAGTTGCTGCTCTTGAGCCAGGTTTCACCTAATCTGCAGCTACACAGTCGGTTTTTCTTGCCGAAGCATAAAACTGTTAGATTTAGCTTATCAGATACAGGAACTGAGGGCGCAGCGGCACAAGGAAACAACAATCAGTGACCCTGGTCAGGCATCAGCACCCTCACTGACAACTAAAAGCTACATGCGACCAGGCACCATATAAACACAACACGTAGAACAGCCCCGTGCACATATTCTGGAGAGAGCCTGAAAGCTTGGAAGAATAAACATTTGTCCCCCGTGATTGACTCAGATTGGATCCCGCAAAGCCTCTCGCTGCCCCCTTCCTCCCCCCACAGCAATGTGGGAGTAGCAGCCTTTCTCTCGGTCTGGATGGAGGGGGAGAGCACATCCTGTCAAAAAGCCGCAGTGTCGATGTATCGGAGTCACGGGACAGATTTTGCTGCAGGTGATCGCCACGACCATGAGTGTCGGCACTGCCAAATTGAGTGGCGTTCCTGGGTCAGAGGACGTGGGATGGTCCAGGAAGCAACCACCTCTTTGTCCCCCAGGGCCATTGTGACCACAGCCAGGGCTAGGCGCACCCAGTGTCCAGGGACAGGCGCAGCTGCAGCCCACTCCTTCCAGAATGAAGAGGGTGTGGCGCCCACCCTCTGCCTGGCTTCAGACCAGCCCTTTGGATTGGCAGAGTGACTGGCAGGCTGCCTTGTACCTGGAGAAGCCGAGGCTGGGCGTGGAGGTGACCCGCAGGCAGGGCAGCACTGGCCTGGTCAGTCCTTCCTGCTGGGCTCCACCTGAGCAGCCCCGGTGGGATTGCTCTGCCAGTCGGGGAGAAGTTGGACCATCCCGAAGGGCCGATACTCCGGTGTAGAGAAACATCGGTTGTCAGCAGAACCAGCAAACGGGAACGGCTTGAACTTCAGCAATCACCTTCAATGCTAGTTGGGTAATCCAGAATCGGTCAAAGCAACCCTCCAAGGCACCTTGGTCTGCCTAGTGTAATCCTGGGGCTGTTTCTTGAACTTCTCTCCCTCCCCCTTTGCCAGGATAGGGAATCTTCTCCCAGACATGCCTTTTCCTCCGGTTTTGTTCCTGTCCTCCCCGATGTCCACCCTTTGCTATGGTTGGCTCCGGGTCTTGCTGGCAGGCCTTTGCTCTCTCTCCGGCAGCCATGGTGACGTTACAGTAGTCCTCCTTGAGACTGTGTGTGTGTGTGACATGCGCCCATGGCCCTCTTTTTGGGACGAGTTTGCATCCGGAACATGAAAAGAAAGCAAGGACGGAGTCACCCCTAATTAGTGTGAAGCTCCAGCTGCCCCAGGTCTTCACCCGCCCTGGAGGTTCCTGCTGCCCCCAACCGCTCCCAAGTGAAATGCTGGCAGCAACCGGAGGCAACCCCGGGAGAGGTTGGCCTGGGGCAGTGCAGGGAGCCTGGGGGAGCCCGGGTGGTGGTGGTGGTGGTGGTGGGGCCCAGGACTTGCTGTCATTTCCCCTCGAGTGAGGGGTCAGCAAAGGACCCTAAGCCTTAAGAGGTGGACAGACTTGGGCTACGCTCCTGCCCATGGGAGGACTTGCTGCTTCTTGGGGAATCTTCAACCTTTACCCCGATGGCGACAGCTGCAGGGATCATCCCCCAACTGGCCACAATTTGGCTTCAAGTACTGAGAGCTGGACCCAAAAGGAATCGGTGCAGTTGTGGCTGGATGTTAGGGGTGTTAGCAACTCTTCCAATAGCCATTCATCATCTCCCCCTCCTCCTGAGAGCCCCCTCCCTCCCCGGCCAGGGAGGAGGGAGGGAGCTTGTAGAGAAAGTGTGCCCATCACTTCTATAGGAGCCCTGCTTGGGCAACATATGCCCTGGTGGCGCAGTGGTTAGAATGCAGGATGGCAGGGAAACTCTGCATTCCCACTGCCATCAGTTCGATCCTGACTGGGTCAAGGTTGACTCAGCTTTCCATCCTTCCGAGGTCGGTAAAATGAGGACTTGGATTGTTGCAGGCAAGATGCTGACTCTGTAAAACGCTTAGAGAGGGCTGTAAAAATACTGTGAAGCGTTATGTGTAAGTCTAAGTGCTTATTGCTGTAACCCCTGCCCTGCCCAGCTGCCAAGGAGGACGTCCACATTCATGCAGATGCTTGCAGTCCTTGCTCAACGAGGAGACACAAACTGAACTGCAGGAGGCCCAGCATGAACCCTGACCCTCCCAAAAGCCCCCCTCCCCCGAGAAGCATGGCTGTCCCTTCTCTCTCAGAGTGGCAGCAGTAGCGAAGGGTTGATGAGGAGAGGCCCTGTGAGGCCCTCCAGGATTGGGCCTGGGGCCCTTTCATCTAAGTTCAGGCTGAGCAGCAGAGCGACCCCTCTGCCCCTCCCCGAGGATTTTCAAGCAGGGATTTGAAAGCCTCTGGGATTTTGTCAGGAATGAGATGGGTGGCTACAGAAATGAAATCAACCAATCAAATAAATCCCTGACACTGCAGAGATGCTGGAGGAAAGGAAAAGAGCACAATTTTCTCAACCTGAGATTCTCCGGCGTCACAAAAGATGGCATTTTGAAATTTGGAAAGGGCAAGAGAGTTTACTGTCTCCAAAATGAGGCGTGTGTGGGGGGATACCAATCGGCTTTGTAGGGAAGTATCTAGAGTGGTTTGCTTTGAGATTTCGTTGAGCAGAGGATCTTGGCTGGAGAATGGCCCTCCCCTGTGCCCCCCCACCCCACCTGCCTTAGGCAATCTGGGGAAATGTGGACCCTCCTTGGCAACCCGGGCCCACCAAGAGCAGCTCCCCCACAGATCTTAGTACCTAGATGGTACCGCCCCAGGCGCCTGATGGAACCTGATAGGTTCCAGATGGAGCTTGGGCCAATCCCCGAGGTTCTGGCTCACGCCTCGACTGGAGACCTAGTGGCCGCCTGGGACAGGGTGGCTGCTGGAGCTCTAGATCGAGTCGTGCCTTTGTGGCCTCTGACCCGGCGCCTATCTCACCTGGCTCCTTGGTTCACCAAGGAGCTGAGGGAGATGAAACGCCGGAAAAGATGCCTAGAGAGTAGTTGGAGGGCCAGTCTTTCTGAATCGGACCAGACACTGGTAAGATCTCATATTAGGAATTATCTAGTGGCGATAAAAGCAGCAAAATGTACTCATTTTGCTCCTCTTATTGCATCATCAGATAATCGCCCGGCCGCCCTGTTTAGGGTGACCCGCTCCCTGCTCCACCAGGAAGCGCGGGAGGACCCCTTGGAGGGAAGAGCCGAGGATTTTGTTCAATATCTGCATGACAAAATCACTCAGATTCGGGAAGGTCTGGACTCTGACTGGGTAGATCCAGCGAGGGTGACGGAGGCAGGTCTTGAGAATGTTATCCGGGATGAGTTTGATCCTGTGACCCCAGATGACGTGGACAGGATTCTGGGTAGATTGAACGCGACCACATGTTTGTTGGACCCGTGTCCCTCCTGGTTAGCGCTGGCTTCCCGGGAAGTGATGCGAGGCTGGCTCCAGGGGATTATAAATGCTTCATTGGGTGAGAGTGTCTTCCCCGCCGCCTTGAAGGAGGCGGTGGTGAGGCCTCTCCTCAAGAAGCCCTCCTTGGACCTGGCAGTATTGGATAATTATCGTCCAGTCTCCAACCTTCGCTTTGTGGTGAAGGTTGTTGAGAGTGTGGTTGCGTGATAGCTTCCCCAGTACCTGGATGAAATGTCGTATCTGGATCCGTTCCAGTCGGGTTTCAGGCCTGGGTACAGCACGGAAACGGTATTGGTCGCGTTGGTTGATGATCTCTGGAGGGCTCGGGACAGGGGTTGCTCCTCTGTCCTGGTCCTGTTAGATCTCTCAGCGGCTTTTGATACCATCGACCATGGTATCATGCTGCACCGGTTGGAAGAGTTGGGGGTGGGAGGCACCGTACTACGGTGGTTCTCCTCCTTTCTCTCCGACCAGTCGCAGTCTGTGTTGACAGGGGGGCAGAGGTCGACCCCAAGGCCCCTCATATGTGGGGTGCCGCAGGAATCGGTCCTCTTGCCCCTTTTGTTCAACATTTATGTAAAGCCACTGGGCGAGATCATCCGTGGTTTCGGGGTGAAGTACCATCAGTACGCTGATGACACCCAGCTATACATCTCCACCCCGGACCACCCCAATGATGCCCTTGAAGTGATGTCCCGGCTGTCTTTAGAAGAGCACTTGATGGCCGTGACCAGGAGGATTTTTCACCAGGTTCGCCTGATCCGCCGGTTGCGGCCCTTTCTAGATAGGGACTCCCTATGCACAGTCACTCATGCCCTCGTCACCTTTCGTCTGGACTATTGTAACGCTCTCTACATGGAGCTCCCCTTGAGGTGCACTCGGAGGCTCCAACTGGCGCAGAGTGCAGCCGCGTGGGTGGTTATGGGAGCGACATGGAGTTCCCATGTAACACCTCTCCTGCGTGAGCTGCATCGGCTCCCAATGGTCTTCCGAAGGTTTTGGTTATCACCTTTAAAGCGCTCCATGGCTTAGGACCTGGTTATCTACGCGACCGCCTGCTACCACCAATAGCCTCCCATCGGCCAGTACGCTCCTATAGAGAGGGGCTCCTCCGGGTGCCGTCGGCCAAACAATGTCAATTGGCGGCCCTAGGGGGAGAGCCTTCTCTGTGGGGGCACCTACGATCTGGAACGAGCTCCCCCCGGAGATACGGAGGATCCCGGATCTGCGCACCTTCCGTCGCGCGCTTAAGACTTTTTTATTTCATCAAGCTGGCCTGGCCTAAATCTTCTCCCCTTTTTAAATGTAAATTTTAATTTGTTTTTAAATTATGGGGTATTTTAAATTTGTTTCAGCCAAATTATTTAATTCGTTTTTATTCTATTTTAAATTTTTGTATTTATGTATTTTATTCTGTGGCTGTTCACCGCCCCGAGTCCTTCGGGAGTAGGGCGGTATAGAAATCCAATGAAATAAATAAATAAATAAATAAGATCCTCATGCAAGGAAATCTGAGCAGAGCTTGGGCTCTGGGGTCCAACTGGTGATGACCCCAACTCAAACCGATCTCGCCACTGATAATAGTGATGATAGTCTAATCCTCTTGGGGTATTGAACATTTCAGTTGGTTGCAGTTCCTGAGAATTAGAAGAAGGGAATGTAAATAGCGGATTGATGGGGAGGAAGGAAGCTGGAAAACCAAGGAAAAGGGGGCCCTGGGTACCCCACCACTTCTCCCTGGTCCGTGTTGGGCTAGGGACCAAAAAAGGGTGTCTGATGTCCCAAACTGCGGACTGGTGGCCCAGGAAATCTGTGGCCCGGTGTTGGTGGTACATGGCTTCCTGTTGCCCACCTCTCTCTTTTCCTGGTGTGCCCCCCCGCAAAGCCGATGGTTTTTTTTTTTTGGCACATTGCCATTTGGAAGACTCGGGGTGTGTGCACTGACCTCATCCCTCCTCCAACCCGCCAGACCTCGCACACGCCCTCCACGCTGAATCCCATCCTGCCGGCCTCGGAGCGGACTGTGGCCTGGGTCTCCAACATGCCCCACCTCTCGGCGGACATCGAGAGCTCCCACATCGAGCGGGAGGAGTTCAAGCTGAAGGAATACTCCAAGTCCATGGATGAGAGTCGGCTGGACCGCGTGAGCCTCCCTCTGGGGTGCCCCCCCCTTGGGCTGGGGAAGAGGCAGCGGCCCCACTGTAGGCCTGGGTGCCGCAGGGCTGCCCTGCCTGAGGCTCCTCTCCCCCCCCCCGTTGTAGGTGAAGGAGTATGAGGAGGAGATCCACTCGCTGAAGGAGCGCTTGCACATGTCCAACCGGAAACTGGAGGAGTACGAGAGGCGCCTGCTGAGCCAGGAGGAGCAGACTGGAAAGATACTGCAGCAGTACCAGCAGCGCCTGGAGCAGAGTGAGAAGCGCCTCCGGCAGCAGCAAGTGGAGAAGGACTCGCAGATCAAGAGCATCATTGGCAGGTGAGCTGCAGGGCGGGGCTGCCACGGGGGGGGGGGGGGGGGCAGAACGTCAGGGAGGGTTCCCCCTGGTTTCTTCATCCTGTGGGTGGGGGGGCCACTGGCAACAGGGGGGACTGTGCGGCTCCTGGAGCTGGCGGGGCATGTGGGAAGGGGTGCTCCTCACCGGCGGGGCCCCAGCAGCGGTCTCTGGGGCCCCGCCGCTTTTGGGAGCCCCCGTTCCCGCAGCTGCTGGCGGCCCCGGCTCCCGCCGCCTGCCTGCCGGGTGGGGGGGCCCGGATTGACTCCAGTGAAGCTTGTCCCTGCAGGTTGATGCTAGTGGAGGAGGAGCTGCGCAGGGATCACTCGGGCGCCCTCGACACCTCCGAACCGCGGAAGCGGCTGCTCGACGCTCAGGTGGAAATTACAATGTCATTGTCCTTTCCCATGTCTCCATCCACCATCTGCCCTCCCCCCGTCCTCGTCTCCCCCCTCCCCCGCTTGCTCCCCTGGATGTGGCTGCTGTTCTCTGCCCGTGGGGTTGGTAGTGTCAGGAACAGGGGCCCCTAGCAGTGGGATTGGAGCTCCTTGCCTTCTTAGTGCCCAGCCCTGCCCTCCCGAGAGGGCCGTGGGGCAGCTGGGTGGGTGGAGGAAATGCACAGGGTACCTGGAGACAGCAGCAAAGGAGGTGGCAGGAGGTCCCGGGTACAGCACAGATGGAAGGGGGCAGGGCAGCTCCCCTCGGCCCCCTGGCCAGAACGCCACTAGGCCCCTGGGTGAACATGGGCCACCAAGGCCCCTGCGGTTGGGTGGAGGGGGGCTCCCCAGACCCAGAGGCTCTGGCCAGACCTGAGAAGCGCACCTGATGCCTGTGGGTGGAGGATGTGTCTCCGTGGGTCTGGCAAGTCGCCCTACAGCAGCCCCCCCGACTGCCTACCTTCTCTGCGGCGCTGCGGCCGCCCCGGGCCCCCCTGACCCCCTGTGTTTTCTCCGTTTCATCCTAGCTGTTTACCAGGTAACTCTGTGTGGCCCCGGTTTTGTCACTTGAGGGACCAGGGGACCCCGCCATCCATGTGGGGCAGACCAGGTGGGTCTTGCAGGCACTGCTTCTCCAGCCCCCCCCCATATTCCCTCGGCTGGGATGGGCCCCATTTCTGCCCCCCGTGGCCCAACATCCTCTGCTGGTGAGGGTGCGGTGTTCAGAGGTTGCGCTAAGGGGTCCTCTGTTGCTGTGCCCAGCATGTCACCCCCCCCACACTGCTGCCCCCCATCATGGCCACCCTTCCTTCCATCTCTCGTCTTGTCTGCCAACAGCATGCCATGTGGGGGTTGGGGCCAGGGGGAAGCACAGGCACATGGGCCATCTGGGCACTCACCTATCTGTGCGTGGGTGGGTGGGTCGGTGGGTGGGGCAATGGGGGAGGGGTGCAGGAGGAACCCCCTCCCTTGGAAAGGGGCCAGCAGCCAGTGGACACGGAGAGGTTAGTGCCAGAGGCAGGTGGGGAGGCTGCCCGGTGACCCCTTGGTGAACTGGGGAGCGAGGAGGGGGAGGTCACCCTTGGAGGGCTTTGGGGTGCCTGGCTGGCCCCTCCCCCAAACTTTGTGACAAAGACAATTGCAACAGATCTCTATCCTCTGACCTGGTTGAGTCCCTCCCCCCCCCAGGGCAGGAAGTTGGGGTCCCCCAGGGCAGGAAGTTGGGGTCCCTCAGCCTCCAGTCCTTACCAGGAGGGAAGCCCCATCTGACCACCTCCAACTGCCAGATCATTTGCTACCTGGTCACCCCTGAAAATTGGAGTGCCACAGGGACCCTAATTTCAGCTGCTGGGAGAGCTGAGGGCCTGGGGGGGCTGGCTGGGGGAAGAAAAGAGAAGCTCTCTTCCTTGGGGGAGGCCCCCCACCTTCATCGTGGGAGGCCCTGTGAGTTGGGGTGGGGGGGAGCCTTCCTGCTGGGAGGGAGGGGTCGATGAGGGAGGTGTGGGGGGGAATCAAAGCAGGTGCCTTGCGAGTGCCTGGGCCCCCTAACCGTAATAAATAAGGGGGCGCTCTCCCCTTCTCGCTCTCTTGCAGGAGAGGCAGCTTTCCGCCGTGGGTGCAGCAAACCCGCGTCTGAGCGGCGTTATGGGTCCGCCCTGGAACGGGATCCTACCCGGGCAACCGCCTCCGCTCCCGCGACTCCAGATCACGGAAAATGGAGAGTTTCGCAGCACCGCGTCTGAGCACTAGCGACTGCCCCCTGCCTCGTCCCGCCCCCCCACCAGCCAGCGGGCAGCCGTGGGGCGGTGGGTGGGGCGGGGGGCTAGTCTGGAATCACACGCCGGGGGCCGGGGAAGGGTCCGGAGGCATTCAGGGTGTTTTATAGCAGGACAGAGACGACAATCTTACCTACCCCTCGTGCCCGCCTGGGACCGCCCGTTCTTGGACAGAGCCGTGGACGGTGCCTCCCCCTCCCCTCCCCTCCCCCGTACTTCTCAGGAGTGGCATCCCTCCCCCCGACTCTTCACTTTTCTCAAGGCAGCGGCGGAAGGGGGTCTCCAGCCCTCCCCTCTGCCCCCCAACCTCTGCGTTGCTGGGGAAGGGCGCGTGGCCTCGGGGGAGGGCAGGCTGGTCCCGGTTCCCCCTTCGAGCGCTCTCCTCAGCCGGCCGCCGGGACGGTTGGGGGTCCCTCCCGCACGGGCCCCCTCCCCTCGCGCCTTCCCGGGGGGCCAGGGCGCAGGGGGTCGGTCCCTCCCCAAGAGCACCACTAGGCCTGCCCCCTTCTCTCCCCCCCAAGTAATCTGTGCCCCCTTCTCTGACAAAGGGCTTTGCCTCTCTGTACAGCATCCCTCCCCCCCCGCAGGACTCCCTGGGGGTCTCTCTCTTCTTGGGGCGGGGGGGCCAATGCAGGGAGAGGGGAGCTCCCTTCTTCCTCCCCTTCCCCTTCTCCCGTCTCCCCGGAGGGGGCTCATCAAACTCGCAAAAGAAGCCATTTTTCGGAACTGCCCAGCTGCAGGGTGCTGCTCAGGGCGGGGCGGGGCTCGTGCCCCCCGCCGGAGAAAGCGAAGGGAGGGGACCGGCTCCCGACTCGACTCGTGTGGTGCTCGCTCGCGTCCGTCTGTCCGTCCGTCCGTCCGTCGTGCTCGTCCCGGGGCTGCCGCTGGGTGGAAGTGTTTGGCGCGCGCCGCTGCTTCGTCGTGGTGTTTCTTTCTCGCTCTCCCGCTGCATCCCCCCTCCCTCCCTCCCCCCCCCACGCCGTCCGCCCCCCCTCCGTGTCCCCCCCCCAGCCATTCTCCTCCCCTCCCCCTTTTCTTTGGTAGGACTCCCCGCCCCCTCCTTTCTTTTCTCCCCCCCCCCGGACAATGACAGGGGCTCAGGTGAGCACCGTAGATATTTATACGTATTATGATGAATATGATGAATTATTATTACTCTTATGACGATGACTCCAAGTTTGTACATATGTGAATCCCCCCCCCACCACCCGCTGCCTGACCCCCATGGACTGCCTTCCCCCGCCCCGGCTGTAATTACGCGGGATTTGTACTGTACATAGACGAGTGCGCGTCCTCCCCCCCCCTGTACAGAGACCCCCCCCTCCCCCCTCCCAGTCCGCGGAAGGGGGCTCAGGCCGCTCGGCTCCCCCCCCCCCGCTTTCTCTCCTCCCTCCCTCCCTTTCCAGCTCTCGGGGTTATTTTATGTCAGATTTATTTTTTTCTCATTTTTTTCCTGGAGTGTGTGGTGACAACAGAAGAAAATGTTTAATAAAAGCAGTTGGTCTTTTATGCCACGTCTCTCGTTCGGGCATTGAGGGCGGGGGGGGCGGTGCGTGCGTGGGGGTCCCGACCGCTTCTCCCGCTGCCCTCCCGCCGCAGGGAAAGGGGCGAAGGCCGGGGAGGAGGAGGAGGAGGAGGAGGAGGAGGAGGCGGCGGGGGCTGCGCTCTCCTGGCGCCCGCGTGGGGTGGGGGTCGTGTGGAGGCAGCCGGGAGCAGACTCGGGTCACCTGGACGGAACGCCGGAACGAAGCCGCGGGAAGACCACGTGGCTGGGAGTCCTGCGCGCCACGCCCACTCTGCGTTGAGCCAATCGGGGGAAGGCCCGCCCACCCATCCGTATTGCGTCCTTAGCGAGGGACTGGAAGAAAAAACAAACACCGCCTATGGGCGCGCAGGTCCAATCGGCGAGCAGATCTACATCCGGGTCAGTCGTGATCACCGCCTCTCGCTCCTGTCCCCGATGACGCTACAGGGCGGGCAAAACTTCGAAACACCGCCCCCATCTCCGGACGCTCTCTGATTGGCCCGGAAAGGAGCGGGAGGTCGGACAGTAACCACTTTCCGGCTCCTAATTGGGCGAGGCGCTTGGGGGCGGGGCCGCTTCCGTCGGCGGCCTCCCTTCCGATCCCCCCCCGCGGGGATCCCCAGCGGCTCGCTCCTCCTTCCCTGCGCATGCGCAGAGGGCGTCCCAGCTCCCGGGGGCGGGGCTCCCCTGAGCATGTGCAGAGCGCCGCCGTCCCGAGGCCCCCCGAGCGCCGCCTGAGCGCCCGCCGAGGCTCCCGCGGGGGCCGCCATGGAGGCGGAGGGTCCGCGCAGCGTGCAGATCGAGTTCCCGCACTACGCGGCGGGGCTGCTGGAGTCGCTGAACCGGCACCGGCTGGAGGGCAAGTTCTGCGACCTGTCGGTGCACGTGCAGGGCCGCGTCTTCCAGGCCCACAAGAGCGTCCTGGCCGCCGCCTCGCCTTACTTCCACGACAAGCTGCTGCTGCGCGACGCCGGCCGCCTCGTCCTGCCGGGCGCCATCGAGCCGGAAGCCTTCGAGAACCTGCTGCAGCTCATCTACTCGGGCCGGCTGCGGCTGCTGCTCGACGCCCTGCCGGGGCACCTGCTGGCGGCCAGCGGGCTGCAGATGTGGCAGGTGGTGGACCAGTGCTCGGGCATCCTGAAGGAGCTGGAGGCGGCCGGAGGGCCCCTCTCCTACAGCCGCCCCTGGGCCGCCCGCGCCGCCGAGAGCCCCAGCAGCAGCAGCGGCGGCGGCGGCGGACACCGCCCGGGCCTCCGGGAGGACGGCGGAGGAGGGTCCGGCCGCCCCCGCCGCCCGCGGCGCTTGGACGAGGAGGAGGAGGAGGAGGAGGAGGAGGAGGTGGTGAAGATCCGGGTGTCCCAGGAGGAAGAGGAGGAGGAGGAGGAAGAGGAGGAGGAGGAGGAGGAGGAGAACCACCGGCAGGCCCAGATCTGCAGCGGCTCTGCTGACCGGCCGGTGAAGGTGGTTTTGGAGGAGGAGGAGGAGGAGGAAGAGGGCCGCCGCGGCAGGGGCCGTCCTGGCAAAGGCCCCAGGGAGCCGGGCCCTGCCTTTGCTTCGCCCCACGAGGCCCCCAAAGTCTTCTACATCAAGCAGGAGCACTTCGACCCCGAGGAGGCCGCTTCCTCCGTGCTGGGGAGCAGCCCGGCCTCCTGCCTCTCTGAGGCTGGCTACCTGAAATCCCTGGGCCGGCCCCCGGGTGTGTCTGAGGTGCCGGGCCTCTGCCAGCCGGAGATCCAGGCCGGCGGGCAGCTCGGCTACCTCCCCCTGCCCAGCGGGGCATCCACGGCTCCTGGCTGCTTGGCCGGGAAGTCCCAGGCCCTTTCCGCAGACTCTGTGGCGGCTTTCCCCGAGAGCTCGTGGAAGCCCGTGGACCTGCACGGCAACGAGATCCTTTCCCATGCTGTGCACGGCCAGGCGGTGCATGCGCCTGTCAAGCTGATGTCTGCGCCTGACGGGAAGAAGTTTGGCTGCCTGTGCGGGAAGCGCTTCGCTGTGAAGCCCAAGCGGGACCGGCATATCATGCTGACCTTCAGCCTGCGGCCCTTCGGCTGCTCCGTTTGCAACAAGAAGTTCAAGCTGAAGCACCACCTGACGGAGCACATGAAGACCCACGACGGGAACCTGCACGCCTGCCAGGACTGTGGCCGCAAGTTCCGTGTCCAGAGCTGCTTCCTGAAGCACAAGGAGCTCTGCAAGGGGCAGGGCTGGGCCACCGCCTGCTGGACCTACAAGTAGGGCGGGGGGGATGAGGGGGGCTGCCTGCTGAAAGCAGAAGTGGGGCTTGGCTTGCTTTCCCCCCAAACTCCATCCAAGGGTGGGGGGCTGAGAGCAGGGTGGGTTGCCTGTCTTCTTGCTCGGCTGGTCTTCCTTGGGGGGGGAGGGAGCGAGCATGGGAATATCTGGGGTGCTCCCATGTGGCCCTCTCCCCTGAAGAGATATGGATGCCGGAAGCAGATTTTCCTTCTTCTGCCAGTATCGCCCTCTTTCCCACCCCCAAAAATGTGGGAATTGTGGGCCGGGAATTGCTTGGACGGTAATGCTGCTGTTGCTCTTCCAGGTGCCGACAGCTCTGTGGGCTTCTGCACCAGTCAAGAGGCCGAGTCTCCCGAGCAGCCGTCTCTGCAGGGCAGGCCATCTTGGTGGGAGGCACTGAGTTGAGTCCTCTGGCCACAATCTGGCCTCCTGGGGCCTCAGCGTGAAGGCCCTTCTCTTGGGTGCTTGAAAGAATCACTCGGAAGCGGGTGGGGACCCCCTCGAGGGGCTGCTGCTTAGTGAGCAAAGCCTGTGCTGGGGAGTGGGCAGTGGCTTCCAGGAACACCGTGTCCTGGCCAGCAAACTGCCGAGGTTTGGGCTGGTTGGCTTCAGTGGCTAGGAAGCCCTACTCCTGGAGTTCCTGGGCCCCCCACCCACCCACCCAATGGGAGAGAGAGGGGTGAACGGGTGCTAGGAAGGGGCCCTCCAATCTTTTCATGAAAGCATGGGATGAAGAGAGGGGGAGTGGCTAGGTGGGACACTTCAGCCTGGAGCCCAGAAACAATCCTGGAAGGTCAGAGGAAATGAGCCAGCTGTAGCGATGCAGAATTGAGAATCAAACGCCAAAACAGTCTAGGATTGGGGGGGGGAGGGGAGGGGGATGTGCCCAGTAACACTTAGGGAGACGAACCACAGGAACTCGGGTGGAAGTCTAAGCCATCCTGGTGGAATTGCTCAGTCCGTTAAGAGGCGGCCGGGTGTGGCAGCCACAGAGACAGCAAAGGCCATTTGAGGCTGCCTTACTAGAAATACAATTTCCGAATTGCAAAGAAATCTTCCCCTCAACTGGGCTCTGTGGACTGTTCATTTTTGAGCACCAAGAATGACTGAGACAAATTAGCAAGATTGAAGAAGAGCTGGAAATCTTTGGCTTGGACTGCCCGGGGGTGGTGGTGGACTGGATGGCCTCAAGGGGCCCCTCTGGTTCCCCTGCCAGTGAATTCTCCCCTCCGTTTTGTACCCAGATGAGTCCAAAGGGATGTTTAAGCAAAACTGGGCACAGTGAATTCTCGGGGAGGGGCTCCTGGCCACTGCAGACCCCCCATCCCACAGGAAGACTCCCAGGAGTCACCGCTGCCCCCCTCCTCATTGGTCTCCCCCAGAAGAGACTCCCTTTGGAAGCCATGAGGTGGGGCCTGGGCTGGCCTCTTGCTCGGCTGTTCACCCTGCTGCTGCTGCTGCCGCCGCCGGTTCCCTGATGGAAAAGATGCCCCCGGAGGATGGGGGTTCCTGGCTGAGGCACTCTGGTGGGGCCTTCTTCCCTGGGGGGGAGGGGGGAGCAGCAGTTTCTCAGGGAAGGGGTCTCGGCTGGGCTGCAGATGTTCTGGCTCAGATGCAGATTGGAAGCCCCACAATTGGGGTTTTTATTTCCCCCGTTTTTGATGACATCTTCACCCCTGTTTTCCAGAGATGTCGAGGCAATTTTTCTCTGGCACTGAAAGGAGTTTGGTTCTAATTCAGACACTGTTATGTTTTTTGACACATAATCACCAATGAAGGAGAAATGCTTAATCACGATGGGTGAGCGATTTCATTCTGGGACTGGGCCGAGGTGGCTTTCCACGCAAGGAGCCGGGAGGTAGTTTGGCGCATTGGGGCTTTTCAGGGACTGGCACGGCTCTGCGGTGGGACACGCTCAGCTGTGCCCAAAAAAGGGGGGGGTGTTTGGTGCATCCAAAGGGGAGCTGAACCCTGTATGGCGATGGTGCTTTTCTGATCTGTGAATCCAGCTGGCATCAAATAAAACTGTGCGTGTGCCAGGGCTGAGGCAGGCGGGGCGAACAGCCCAGAGTTTGGCCCCGTTTGCAGGGAGCCCTCCTGGAGGCTGCGGTGACTCTGTCTCTTGTGAGAGGGAGCGGCCAAGGCAGATTTGGGGGCCACAATAGAGCTGCTGCTTTTCCCAGCACGACCAATTTCATAATCTGGGCAGTTCGTCTGAATCCATAAATTTTATTATCCTTTTAATATTGAATGAGAATGTGGAAGATGTGTCCAGCTGCACACAACCTGGACTTATCTCTAGGCCACCTGAGGCACCCACAGCACTGGCTGCTTTCCCGTGTTCCCCGCCACAGACTGGGAGGGATTCTCAAGGTGGTGGCCCCGTGGCCTAGCATGTAAAGGGGTTGGGCGGGCAGGCAGGCAGCCACTGCTGAGAGAGGAACTGCAGGGGGGGGGGTTCGGTTTCTGCAGCTGGGTTAGCCCTTGACCGGGCACCCTCTGCTGCCTGGGCTTAAAGGCTCCATCCCTTGCAGCTTTGGGGACTGACCCCATCTCTCTCCCTCTCCTCGTCTGACCCAGCAGCTGCAGTGTCCCCCCCTCCCCATTTCCTGGGCTTGGATGCAGAAGGGGAGGGCGACAGAGGTTCTGCCTTCCTCCCCTGTGCCCGCTCTGCATTTCTTTTTATTTTCGACTTTTGCCCAAAAAGCTAGAAGAATCTCTCTCTCTCTCAAATCAGCTATTAAAAACATGTATGTAATAAAAGAAAACATCAAAAGGGAAGCAACAACACACACAGGCACAAACATACCTACAAAGATTTCTCACCGTCGTTTCAGTTAAAGTTTTAGTTCCAATAAAGTGATTTTATAATCCTCCAGACCGCCACCTAAATGTGCCTGAAACGTTCTCCAAAATCAGCAGCAGCCGTCCCTGTGAGGCGGCCAAAGCCAGAGAGGGGCTCTAGCTGCGCCCCCACGCTCCCCCTCTCGCAGGAGCCTCCTGGGGAGGAACCCTGGATCTCTGGCATGGAAAGCCCCCAACCCATGGCAGGGAATGGGGGCCCCTTCATTGGTCCTTGTGGGGAAAAGAAACCTTGGAAGCCGCGACGCAGACGCGGTTTCTGGCTGCCAGCACAGCTGCGGAATCTCCCGCTCTGGAACCAAGCGAGCCCCGAGGGCCCTGGAGACACAATGCGGGGAGGGGGGGGTGTGAGCGCGTGTGCGCCCCGGGCCACCTTTCCTCCGAGCCCCGCGCCTCTTCGCCCCTCCTTCAGCTTTACGGACCTTCCTTTCCCGTCCCAGCGGCCCCCCCCCACCGCCTTCGCGGCTCCGTTTCTGACGGCCCCGCTTGAGCTTTGGGGGCCGCAGCGGACAGGAGAGGCGAGGCGGGGCGGGGGGCGGCGGCGCAGGGCGAGCGGAAGAGTCATTTCCGGCCAACTGGGAGCCGCGTTTCCCGAGCAGCAGCCGGCCCGGCCCGGCCTCTCGTTCGCCGGCGGCTCCCGCCGAAAGGTCGGATTTGCAAGGCGGGCAGCGCTCACCCCGCGCCCGGGACTATCGCGCTTGCCGCCGGGATCGGCGCCTCTGCCCGCGGCCGCGCGTTGCATCCGGCTCGGGGTGCGCGCAATCTCGGCCGCCTCCCGCGCCTTTCTTCAGCCTCCTCCTCCGGCAGAAGCGCCCCCGCCGCCCGCCGCCTCCGTCCTGGGCTGCACTGCGCCCTTCTGGGCTCCGGGCTTCCGCAGCTGCGGCCCGAACTCCCGGCGGCAAAGCAGCCTTCCAGCCGCGGAGCCCCCCGGAGCAGCGGCAGGGCGGCCCCCACCCGCGCGCTCCGCCCCCCGGGCCCGCCCCTCGCTGCCTGCCTGCCTCGACCGGAAGCGCCGGCGGAGGGAGCGAGCGGGCGGGCGGGCGGGCGAGCGCGCGGTCGGCGGGTCGGCGGCGGCGATGGAGCCGGGGGCGGCGGGGCCCGTCGGGGGCGGCGCGCCGGCCTTCTCGCCGGAGTGGATGGCGTGCCTGCTGGCCGAGGCGGAGGCGCTGCTGGCCGAGCGGGTCTCGGCGCCGGTGCGGGCGCGCTGGCGGCGGGAGGTGAAGCTGCCGCGGATGAGCCTGGAGGGCTGCCTGGAGCAGCTGAGCGAGGCGCGGCGCGGGCGGGAGGCGCTGCTGGCGCGGGCCGGGCCGCTGTCGGAGGCCAAGCAGGAGCGGCTGCAGACCTTCCTGCGGCTGGAGATGGCGCTGCTGCGGGAGATGCAGGCGCTGCGCGAGCGGGCCCTGGCCTCGGCCTTCGCCATCGCCAAGAAGGGCGAGCCGCCGCCGCCGCCGCCGCCGGGGGGCCCGGGCCGCGAGGAGGGCGGGGGCGGGGGCGAGGCGCGGCGCCCGGGCTCGCCGGCCAGGGAGGAGGGCGGCCCGCGGGTGGTGTCGGCGGCCGAGGCGGCCTCGCAGGCCAAGGCGGCGGCGCAGCGGGAGGCGCTGGCCGAGGCGCTGTGGGAGCCGGGCGGCGTCGGGGACCTGATCGCCAAGAGCGGCGACCTGCAGCTGGCGCTGGAGCAGCTGGTGGGCGAGCGGCTGGGCGAGGCGCTGCGCGGGCTGGAGCGGGCGGTGCGCGGGGAGGGCCGGGCGCGGGTGCGGCAGCTGCTGGCCGTGCGCGACGCGCTGCTGGAGCAGGAGGGCGGCTGGGCCGAGCGCGCCGGGGCGCTGCGCGGGGAAGCGCGGGCGCTGCGCGGGGCCGCCCGGCCGGGGGCGCTGCGCGAGAAGGCGGCGGCGCTGCGCGACTGCCTGGCCGAGGCGCCGCTGGAGGAGCTGCGGCCCGCGCTGGAGAAGGCGCTGGCGCTGCTGGAGAAGACGGACAGCTGGTGGGTGGCCTGGCTGGAGAAGGCGCTCTGGGCCGCCCCGCTGGAGGAGGCCGAAGCGGCCCGGCGGGAGGCGCAGGCCCTGAGCGCCGCCCTGCAGGAACAGCAGGTCCCGGAGCGGGAGGGGGAGGCCGGGCCGGTGGGGCTGCTGCTGCGCGCCCTGGAGGGCGAGGGCTCGGAAGCCTCGGCAGCGGCGGCCCCGCGGTGGGGCTCGCTGGAGGAGATGCGCGACGCCCTGCAGAGCGCCCCCTTCGACGAGGTCTTTGCCCTGCTGAAGCAGCCGCGGGCGCTGCGCCAGGCCCTGCAGGAGAGCCCCGAGGCGGAGGAGCCGGGCGAGCTGCTGGCCGTGCTGGGGGCGCTGGAGGAGGCCTTTGGGCGGGCCCGGCCAGGTGCGTGGCGGGAGCAGCTGAGCGCCCTGCGGGGCGGCCGCTGGGAGGAGGAGGCGGCGGCCCTGCTGGAGAAGGTCTGGGCGCTTAAGACGGAGGTCTTCCTGCTCGCCTCTGACCTGGACAGCGAGGAGAAGGTGGCGGCGCTGGCCGAGGAGCTGCGGGCACTGCGGGAGGCCGCCGCCGCCGCCCCGCTTGGCGACCGGGAGGCTCTGCGGGAGAAGCTGGCGGCCCTGCAGGCGGCCCTGCAGGCCTTGCCTGTGCGGGAGGTGCTGCTGCTGCGGGCCAAGGCCAAGGCGCTGCGCAAGGCTGCCACCGACTTCTGGACGGAGCCGCTGGCCGAGGCGGACGCGCTGCTGGCCGAGGCGGACGCGTTGCAGGAAGCGCTGGCCCGCTCAGCCCTGCGGGAGGCCCTGTGGGCCAAGGCGCAGGAGCTGCGTGGGGCGCTGCGCGAGATCGCCAAGAAGAAGATCAGCGTCCTCTCCTACTACCTGTGGAACGTGCTCTGGAGCCCCCTCTGGAAGAAGGTGGGCGACATGCAGCGGGCCCTCTGGAAGACGCCACGCAAGGAGGAGGGCGCCGTGCAGGAGAAGCTGGCCGACCTGGAGCACGCGCTGGACGAGATCCTGGAGGACAACCTCAGCGGCCTGCCCCGCATCCTCTACGCCCTGCCGGGCATCGTGACTGCGCTGCAGAAGAAGGTCCACGCGGTGCGCGAGAGCCTGCAAGAGACGCCGCCCGAGATGGCGGTGGCCCTGCAGGGGAAGGTGGTGGCCATGCAGGAGGCGCTCTGGAAGATCCCCTTCAAGGAGGCGCACCTGATGCAGGAGGACCTCAAGGCCTACTGCCTCGCCCTGCAGAGGAAGGTGGAGGCCTGGTGGGCGCAACCTCTGGAGGCAGCCCCGGCCAAGGTGCCCCCCAGGATGGAGAGACGGGACACTGGCTGGACCAGGAGGGGCGCCCCTGAGCCAGGTATGGCTGGGTCTGGGTAGGGCAGGGATCCCAGGGGGAGGTTGCGGGATCCGTGGGGTGTCTTGTGAAAGATGCTAAGAGCAGGGGAGCCTCTGCCAGGATGGGGAGGAGAAAGGCCAGTGGGGAGGGCATTGGGAGCAATGCCCTATGTTGGGTGTCCAACTGTAGCCACTTGAAGACCTGTGGACTTCAACTCCCAGAATTCCCCAGCCAGCTGTGGTGGCTGGAGAATTCTGGGACTTGAAGTCCACAGGTCTTCCAAGTGGCTACGGTGGGCTGCCCCTGCCTGACATCTTATTGAGCATTGCCCAAAGAGAAGGGAATGCCACCGGCCTCCCTCGGCTGAGAGAGAGACCAGCCAGGCTGGCATTACCCGGTGAGGCTCCCATGGGCAGCACATTGGCTGCCTCCATCCTAGGTGGTACCTGGCTTTGTGGAGGACCAGTCCCAGCTGTAGCTGAATCCCTGGGTCCGTCTCGGGGGCTTCCCAGTCAGGAGCCCCCACGGCTTCATTCAGTTCCCTCAACTGGCTGCTGGCTTCGTGGAAAATGGGGCCTTCTGGGGAGGCTGCCCTGATCCATGGCCCCAGCGGCCGACCCCTTCCTTGCCTCTGGGGGCTCTTCTGTCTTCTCTGCCCTCGGTTGCTGCCTGGCCTGAGGCTCTGAGTGGGGTTTCAGCTGAGGGGCAGTAGGAAGGGAGGGCCCGGCCCTGAAATGGGGGGTGGGTGTCCAGACCAGTGAGAAAGGTGGCTGGGGGGAGGGGTAGAGGAGGCAAAGCGCCCCCCCCCCACTAAGCAGGTCCTTGCTTTAATGGGATCTGAGTCGCCTTCCTCTTGCTAGTTCACACAGGGACGTAAAGAACATAGAACAGAGCATCGTAGGGCTGGAAGTGACCTCAGAGGTCTTCTAGTCCAACCCCTCTGCTCCAAGCAGGAGACCTGAGTCCATCCTAAACTTCACAAAGACAAGTTGCAAGTCTTGGTGGCCATTGGAAACCAGCAGAGAAATACTGCTTGTTAACAACTGTATGTTCAGCCGCTTGTTCAAAGGGGCAGCGGTGCTGATGAGAAAACTTGTGACTTGTTCTCCAAGTTGTGGCTGCCACAGTGTCCCCACAGCCAAGCGACCCCTTTCAGGTGCTGAGCCACCGGATGGTCAGGGTGGCTGTGTCCTGGGGTCAAGTGACCTACGCTCTCCTCTCCTGCCAAGCAGGGGCCATGGGGAAGCCAGTGGTGGGAGGTTGGGTTGACAGCTCCTGAGTCTGGAGGTTTTGAAGAAGACGCTGGACAGCCACCTGTCCGATATGATACAGGATCTCCTGCTTGAGCAGTTGGACTAGAAGACCTCCAAAGCTCTTGCAGCTGTACTCTGGTTGGTTGATTAATTGATTAGTGGCAGGTCCTGCCCTGCCTTTCCCTTTGTCCTTTCCCTCCCTCCCTGTTAAAAAGAAGGTGGCCTCCTGGACGAGTTCTCTTTTCTGTGAAGCCCAGCAGCCGGTGGCCAACGGGTGGGTTGGTCAGCTCTGGTCCCAGGCCCGGTGGCAGCCCTTGTTTTTATCTGTCCACCTGCTGGCCTTCTCTCTGAGCTAACGGGGGAAACCTTCTCTTTCAGCAGCCGCTGATCCCGGGGATGCTGAGGTTGGAGGAACCAGGCAGCCGGGCGTTCCCTCTCCGGCTCTCCTGGCAACACCTGGGGCGCCAAAGTAAGAGACCCTTTGAGGGGGGGGAGGGGCGAGTGAGGACTTCTGGGGACCATTCGCCCAAAGGGTCCTTGACCTCCGTTTCCTTAAAGGCTTCCCCCTAGTTCATTTTTTTCCTTCATGTTCAACCGCGAAATAACCGCTGCCGCTGCAGCTGCTGGTGGTTTAATTTCTGGCTCTGGAACGCAAACGAGAAGCTGCAGGGTGTCCTTTTGTGGTCCTTTTTCCAGCCCCTCAACTGGAGAAGCTGCACCGGCTGTCGGGGCTGGGCGTTTCCAGTATTCTGCGCTCAAAGCGATTCCACACTCCCACTTCCAGCAGAGGAAGGACTGGTACGAGAACACGGACCAAGACCTGCGCGATTACGTGGTGCAGAGGCTGTGAGTGACCCTTTGGGGGTTTCTGGGGGTTTTTTTTGGGGGGGGAGGGCTGAACCGTGCTGGGCTGCGGCCTGGAAGAGGCAGCGAGGAAATGGGAAAGAAAGGCGAAAAAAAGGCTTTGATGTTCCTTGTTTTTTGATGTTTTGTGGGGAGAAATAGAATCTGCTTTTTATTCTGCTCCCGCATCTTCATCTGTTGGAGGTTGGGGATGTGGGATTCTAAATAAAACCTGGTTCTCCTGGCTTTTCTAAAGTTGAAGCTTCTCAAGCTCCTTTGCATCATCTAGGGAGCTATAAAAATAATGTTTTTTTCAATTACTTTGCTTATTTGACTGTATTAGCTCCCGTGGCAATCCCAAAGGTCCCAAAGGACTCCTGGCAATCCCAGGAGGCAACTAGACTTCTCTTTTTTCACTTCTCATCCGAGAAGTTTCTTCAGCTCTGACTGAACAGTGGAGAACGGAAGGATTTATACTCCTTGCAGACAGCTGGTCATTTGCATTTTTTAGAGAGTCCTTGAGGCCACCTGGAGGTTTATCTGTGTCCTCAGGGTCACCTCCAAGTGGCCTCAGCGACTCTCTAGAAAGAATGCAAATGACCAGCTGTCCGCAAGGAATATAAATCCTTTCAGTCCCCACCATCCTGTCAGAGCTGAAGAAGCTTCTTGGAGGAGAAGCAAAACGTCTTCAAAAAGGAAAAACAGGAAAAAAAGTCCAGTTGCCTCCTGAAAAAACACCTTTGGGACAACCATGACCTGGATGGCTGAGAATCTCCATAGACTCTTGTGGCAATGTTTGCCAGTCCTGCTGACGGCCGGCCGTCTTTTTCCCCCTGCAGGGTCCATGCCATCTTTCCCGCTCCCGACTTGGCCGTCCTGAAGGATCACCAGGTGGAGAAGGTGGTGTCCTACGGCAAGAAAGTGGAAGGGGATGTCTACCAGTCCACCAACCACTGGGTAGGTGGTCTTGCTGTCCTCCTCACCCAGATGCCCTTTTCCCCATGCCCATGCCTAGCTGGGGCTCCCCTCCCGGGACTTGAGCTTTGCCTACACAGACCTGGGCTTCACGTTTCTCTCTCTGAAACATCATCAAACCTGTTTAGATCTTTTGGGGGTCTTCTCTGTCTAGAGTACGAGCTGCCCACCCAGCCTTGCGTCCATCTGCTAGCCTCCCAAGGAGAAGAGCCCGGACAGAGCCCTGGGACCCCACTCCAGCTGGAGCCCCCCCTTTCCCCCCCCCACACTTTGGGTTCTCTTTAAGGGCTGATCTGTTGATGGCTCTGCTGAGGTCCAGGGAGAAGACGGCCATCGGCATAGCTCAAGACTTACAGCAGTTCATTTAGTGACCGTTTGAAGTTACAACGGCACTGGAAAAAGCAACATGACCATTTTTCACAGTTACAACCGTTGCAGTGTCCTCTTGGTCACGTGATCAAGATTCAGACACTTGGCAACTGACTCATAATTATGACGGCTGCAGTGTCCCCTTTTGCGACCTTCTGACAAGCAAAGTCCATGGGGAATCCAGATTCGCTTAACAACCATGTTACTAACTTAACTACAATGATTCACTTAACAACTGTGCCAGGAAAGGTTGCCAAGTGAGGCAAAATTCACTTGACTGTCACAGTCCTTCGGGGGTTTTTCTGGGATGGCCCCCAGGGGCCCCTTGGCCGATTCCTTCCCTCGCTCTCCTCCATCCGGCCCAGCTGATGGACGCAGCTCCCTTCTCTCTCCTCCGCTGCCCCCTTGGAGGCTCTGCCTTCCTTCCTCCCTCCCATCCTCCCTGGGGCTCATCAGCTGATTCCGTGGCCTGACTCTCTTCGGGGCCCTTTGCACAAGGAATTCACGCCCTGCTCTCAAGCACCAGCTTTGCTGCTTTCCAGGACGTGTATTGCTGCCTAATTATGGTGAAGCTCTTCAAAATAGAGAAGGAACTGAGGGAGAAGAGGACCTTCCGGGGCCACAAACAAGGCACCGCGGACGGCCAGGCCTCGCCTGTGGGACCCACCCAGCCTGGGGTGCTTCTCAGTGAGTACTCGGCCAGGGAGCAAGGGGAAACAGGGGTGCCTGTGGGTCTGTGCGTCTCTTGTGAACCGGGTGAACTTGCTGCCTCTCCTTCCCCTCCAGACCCCAAACGGATGGTCAGAACTGCCCTCTGGAGCTTCAGCCTCACTTTGCTAGATGCCAGCTTGACATGTAGACTATGGGGGGGGGGAGGGAGCCGATGGGGAAGTCGGGACCGAAACTGCTGGTTGTGCTTTCCTGAGACATTGGGCTCATCGTCCCGAGGCCAGAATGCAATGGCCCCTCCTGATGCAGGGACCCTTACCAAAAGAATTCCTTCGAATGTAACTGGACAGTAGGGAGATAACAGGGGAGAGGAATGAGTATAGGGGAAAGTAAACGGGGGAACCTTCAGGTGCAGATTTTTAGTTCTGGCTTTGCTCCGGTTTTAGTTTGAAAGTATATCTGTCGCACAAATGGAGTCGAGGGTCTTTCTTTCCTAAGAACCCAAGTTGGGGCAGGCATGACATCAACCCTGGCCGCTGCTTGAGCGGAATTTCTCCTGTCGAAAGGATGTTCAGGGACGGGTTTTGTGAGAGGTGGGCTTCCTCTCACCAAGGCTGGGCAGGGTCTCTTGGCTGCAGCTGCTCTGTTTTGCTGACGGCTCCCTGAAAGTTGGCGGGAAGAGCAGGCCGCCTTTGAGGTGAGCTTTCTGGTCGTGGTGTGGGAGACGTGTCCTTCCCTTAGCCCGGATGCTTTCTGGTGTTTTATATTCACCGGCTTGGGCGTAATTGTTGTTTTTTTCTAATAAAACTTTTCTCTGGAGGACTTTGTTGCTCTGGTTGGCTTTTGCTGTTTGGCCCTTCCGGTTGTCCTGGATCGCAGCTGTCTTTCAAAGGTCTTTGATGTTCAGAGATTTTGACTGTTCATGGTTGGTTGATTGACAGGCTGGACCAGTTCAGAGCAACAGACGGGCAGTTGTCCTTTCGAATGGCCACTTGTCCCTCCATTTCAGGTGGGCCTCTGGGCCAATGCCTTCCCCAGGCTCCCTTTGGCTTCACCGGTGCTTCTTGGGCAGTTGTGATTCTGCTAGCTGTGAGTGTCTTCCGTCACAGCCTCTTTCTCAACCTGCCAAAAGCAGACTCTGCCTTTGACTAACAGAGCCTTTTTAGACAAAACCAGCCCGTTTCGGATCGCATCTTTTCACTCTGTGGAGTCCAGCAGGGAACGGGGCAGAAGTCCCCTGTTCTGAACAGCCAGAAGACCCACGCCCACCCCCCCAAAAAACTGGTCCTGAGGCACTTTCTGTCCTCGAGGACGCCTCCCACCTGCTCCCTTGAAGGCCGCATGTCTTCCCCTCTCCCGAACGGAAGATCTGTCCGGGATAGTCCCTCGTGATGCTCCCCACAAAGGCTCCCTTTAGTTCGTGAATCGCAAGATAATTTTCCATTAAGGGAGCATTTGTGGCTTGCAGCAAGTTAACTTGGCTTCGCTTCTCATGAAGGGTGCTGCACGGAGGTTATCCCCCCCTCCCCCCTCCCCCAGGCTGGAATAGCTGGCCCTTGAGGGTGAGTGGCAGGGACTAAAAAGCCCTTTTCAGCCAGGCTGATGAGCAAACCTGACCGTGTTTTGCAAAGAGAGAATGGGCTTACGTGATCTGTTTTCACTCGGACGGCTTCACACCCTTCAGCAGAACCACGGAAGAGATTGAAGAGGGTTGTGTGTTTTTATTGACAGGCAGTCAGCTGGGCGCCCCAGAAGTGCCTCTGAGCCCCACACGGGACCCCCCAGGTACACTTCCTTTCACTTTTGTTATTTGTAGCCAGCCTTCCCATCTCGGCGTCAGCTTTTCCTGCCCTCAAGAACCCAAATATTTAAGCTAACTCGGACGGGAAAGGCTGCAGCGATGGAGCCGTTAACCCACGATCGCTGCAGCAAAGGATTCGGCTTCTTCTGGTTGGCCTGGCCAAAGGTGGGGGGGCAGCCTCGGTTGTCCGACTGGCTCTGTGGCGATGCCCGGGGTCTCTTCCTGGGCGCAACCCCTGCCTGCCTGCCTGCCCTGTTTGGATGGGCAATTTGGGGATGTCCAAAAGGTTTCTCTCTGTGGGTGGCATCAAGCCAGAGTTCCTTTAAGCCTTTGCAAGTTTCACGTAGGCCCTGCTTCTTACGGGAGCACAGTTTTTCTATCTCTCCCTAGCCCAGGCTCTAGCGCGTTGTGCCTTTCATTGCCAAGGTGAATTTCACCCTTACAGAGTTGGGGCTTGGGAGCAAGTGGCGTTCAGATGCAGCCGCAGCTGCTGAGCTGTCCTGGGGTGCCTTTTGCAGGTGTCAGTCAGCTGAACCCCATGTCCATTTGGACCATCCAGAACTCTCCCACTTTGCTGGACCCCCCAGCGGCCTCTCCGGCAAATCCGCCTGCTCAGACTCACGACGAGGAAGCGGCTCTGACGGTTGGTCCCCCCCACACCCTTGTCCTCCTCTGCACCCAGATCCTGCACTCTAACCACTGTGCCACCACCGCTCTTTATCACACCAGCCCCATGGATGGCTCGGGGGGTGGATCTCACCGTGCTTAGAAGTCCATAGTGTGACTCTCCAAGGCGGGCATGGCGAATATACGGGGGGGGGTGGAGGGGGTGCAATCCCTCCTGCAGAACAGGTTTGTAGCTGTGCTGATCCTTCCTCTCCCTCCCCCAGTACAAAAGAAACCCCTCTCATTTCTGGGTGGGAAAAGCCCTGAGCTTGGGGGGGGGAGGGCTGTGTGCGGTGGGTTCGGGTCCGGAGACGCCCCCGGCCCTTTTCTTGGGTATGCCCCCCTTCTGCTTCAAATTAGGTGCCCCCCGCACCCGTGCCTTGTAGCCTGATGGCCCATCTTGTTTTCTAGATGGCCGCCTCTCCCCCTTGGATGCCTCAGCCCCAAAGCGCGATGAGGGCTTCTTCGGGGACCATCTCGAGTCCTCCTTCGGCCCCTGGCCAGTTCCTGCCCCCGCATCTGTTTCCTGCCCCCCTCGGAGCTCTGGACACCAGCGGGGGCATCCTGGGGGAATCAGTTCTGCAGGGTGGAGGAGTCCAGGTAGGCCCGGGGGGTGGGGGCGCCCCTATGCACCATCCCCTTTGCCCGCTTGGGTGGGAAATGGGGAGTTTGAGGATTTCAGCTGGCAAAGGTCTTCATATTCGGGGTGTTCCCTGCGAGGGGCCACTTCACTTGTGGGCAGCAGAATCTCTGGTCTTGTCCGGTCTCTTGTCTGATGCCACAACCCCCTACAGACATCATTGGGTGCCAGTCTGCCAGTTGCCGCTGCTCATGGATGCCTGAGACTGGCCCTGAAGATTTGGGGTGGGGGGGGTCCAGCTGCCCCCCTCCTTTGGTTGGGGCAGGGGCCCCTTGCACAGGGGGGCCCTTGGTGGGGTTTGATGAGCTTCTGAATGCTCTGCTGATTGTTCTTCCTCCTGGCAGGGTCTGGATCCGGGCTCCCCCATCTCTTACTCCGCGCCCACCGTGGCCCCTCTCCCGCCTCATGCCTTGCCAGGGGCCCAGAGTGAAAGCGCGTCCTTGGGGCCGATGGTGGGAGCAGCACCACCAGGCCTGAGCCCAGAGCCCCCTCCGCAACAGCAGCCCCCACCGCCCTGCCCGAAGCCAGCCCCGGGCCCTGGCACCCTGGTGAGTGCGGATGGGGGTTTATGGGGCTGAGTCGGTCTCCCGCCAGGACCCTTCTAAGCAAGAGCCCCAAAATGGTGCCAGGAAGGTTTTCGGGCTGTTTCTTCCACCCGGTGGGGGAAATCCTTGCCTTGGGCTCTCCTGAGGGCCCCCCGCCCCTCTTTTCCTCCCCTTCTGCCTCGGGGGGGGGGATTTCCAGAGGCAGAAAATACCTTTTCCACTTTGGCAGTTGTGCAAAAGCATCCTTGCAAAATCCACTTGTGGCTGTTCTGGGTGCATCCAGCCTGTGGAGGGAAGCCCTTGGGTGGGTGGGGGCCGAGGGGGGGGCCCTCAAGTGCCCGTTTGGCGTGCAGAAACTCACAGGCCGGAGAAGAGGTTGAAGCCGGGTGCTGGAGTGAGGCTGCCAGTCCACGGAGGGGCTCCACCTGCAGAGCAGAGAGGAAGGGGGTGGTGGTGTTGAGAGTTGATGGCCTCCAAGGTACCCCCAAATTGCACCCTTTTTGGGTTTCGCCTCCAGAACAGAGCCTCTTCCTGGCAGTTACATCAGTCCAGGGGGGAGGTCTTGAATTCAGAGAAAAGGGGCCGAAGGGCGTTTTGGGGGAGCCTCCTTTCTGCCAGGAATTGAGGTTCCAAGGAGAACCTAATTTTTTCTCTTCCTGGCAACCATTTCTGACTTTTGTTTCCACCAGGGGGACCCCCATTTTGGGACCAGAGAGGCCTCCTCCCACGGGCTGCTGGGTAAGCTGAGCGGGTCCGGTTCTTCCATGCCTCCCCCTGCGCCCCTCCTGGAGGACATGGAAATCCCCGCCCACGACCTGTGTCTCCCCCCCCAGAGCCCTCATGGAAGAGCACCTCCCACCTGCTTGCCTGGGCAGTGCCAGGGGGAGGGTTCCAAGGCCAGCTGCAGCTTCAAGTGCAGCAGCTCAAGGCTATTCCCCCCAGGTCATCCAGAGGCACCTGCTGCTCCTTCCCGGGAGAGCGGGGGCCACTGCTGACCCCCAGCCCCCCGTTTTCCCCTGTGTGGGAGGACCAGGGTCTTGAGGAGTCGAGGTCTCTAGCACCATCCTTGAGCCACCAGGGCAAATGTCCCGTCCTCCCACAAGGCGGACCTCTGTGCCCCAAAGGAGCAAAGCTCCTCCTACCTGGGCTGCAGGTGCTCCCGGAGGCATTAGGAGGTGTCCTTTCTTTGCAGGTAAACGCCGGAGACTGGCAGATGGGGCTTGGAGGGCATCTCCTGCCAGCTCCTCTCCCTCAGCCTTGCCCGATGCCCCAGCGCAGCAGTCTCTGGTGACGCTTGAGTCCCTGCAGCGCTCACTGGAGGACCTGCGGATCTCCGTCCTCCGCAACTGTAAGTGGGACAGCCCCTTCTGTGATCCCCCCTCCTCCAACCTGTGGGTCTGTTCCGGCAGCCCCTTTCCCCGGCCCCCTCCCCCTCTTCTCCCCACAGCCCCGCCTGACTCTCCCCGGTTGCCTCCTTCCGCAGTGGGAGCCGTGCACAGGCAGGTGGAGGCCCTGGAGAAGAGGATCCACACGCTGGAGCGCTGGCGGGCAGAGACGGAGGGGCGCCAGCAGCTGCCACAGCCGTAGCCGCCGGCCGGGCTCCCCTCCTGCTCCTCCTTTCCATGTACAGAACGCCCCGTTCTCAGGACGGCTCCTCCTTCGCTTCACTTTTTATTCCTCAACGTGTCAAACGGAAGACAATTTTCACTCTGTTACTTGGACGGCAGGGCCCGGTTGCTGAAGACGGCCTCCCCAGCACGTCCCCCCACCGTGCTTCATCTGGTGCCAGACGGCCGTGGTGCCCAGTGATGGGACGGCCTCTGAAGCCGAAGTGGAAGGCTGTGGAAGCCAAGGCTGCTCCAGGAAGTGCCCAGCTGTCACTGGGTCCCGGAGTGTGTGTGTGTTGGGGGGGAGGTCTCAGGAGGCCACACGGGCCGAGGCCAGTGGCAGGCCGTGGGAAATCCCAGTGGGAGCTGGGCTGCTCTGGCCGATCTGGGTGGTGGTGGTGGGGGGCTTGGCAGCCCCTCGCCTGGAAGACCAGCTCATGCTCTGAGCTGCTTCCCTTCACGACTGTGAACCGTGTGCCTGACTCTGGGAGCGTCCTGGGACTTCATCACCTCCGTGAATGTCGCTGCCCCGGAAGACCCGGACACAGACAGCAGTTTCACCTCCACAAGCGGCCTCTGTCCTGATGGCAGGACTTGTGCCCGACCGGCAGGGAGCAACGCGTTGCCTGGCCCTTGGGCCGCCTGGACAGTGGTGGGAGGCCCACGTGAACGCTCCCCTGTCCAAGCGGAAGGGCAGGTGGGGAATTCGCTCCACCCGGTTTGTGATGTTAAGTTTGATGCAAGGCAGTTTGTTTGGGAATGGAAAGATTTGCGAAGGGACCCGGTCTGTACGTTTGCTGTGAAGACGAAGGATTGTGAAGGCTACACTCTGCCTGTCTTTATGAAGCCACCCAGGGTGAGGAATAACCTCCTTTAGAGGGAATCAACTCTGCAAGTCTCTGCCGGATGTTTTCAAGGATAACGTTTCTTTCAGGTCATTGTAGGAGAAGATCTGGGTTAGCCTAAGGGGCCCCGAAACAGGGGTTGCCTGGTCGCTCAAGAAAACTTCTGCCTTTTAATAAAAATTGTTAGTTGGAAAAGACGCTCTGAGCTCCTGGTTTCTTCTAAGGGGAGAGAGAGAGAGAGAGAGAGAGATTGATTGGCTGAATCTACAATTTAAAACTCACAAACAGGCCCAGATTGTCAAAAAGGACATTCCTGCTGCTTCCTCCTCCTGCCGCCCCCAAAGACAGGAAACCCCCAGTTTGGAGTGGATCTGATAAGCAGAGCTGTGAGGACCCCACTGTGGCTCTTGGCTCCCAGGGGTTCCGGTGGCAGCAGGAGGCCGGCAGGGGGAGAGTCCCAGCGCCACCAGATAAGGGTTGGAGAGAGGGAAAGGCCGAGAGGGAAAGGCAGCTGCCAGAGGAAGCAAAGGAGGCGGCCATAATAAAGAAGCAGACTTGGGGAGGCCGGTGGGCTCCTGCCTCCCTGCTTCGAGCAGCAGGGCCCATTTGGGGAGAGGCCAAAGGTCATGGTTGCTAAGACAGCCGTGCTACGGCTGGCTCAGGAATTCTGGGAGTTAAAGTCTGCAGGTCATAAAGTTGCCATGGTCACCCTCTCCTGCTCTAGCGCCTTTCCTCTTTGGGTGGCCGGTAGAAAAATGGGACTCCTGAGTCTGTCCAGAGGAAGGTGGCACATGGGCTTTGTGCTGACCTGGACAACGGACGTGGAACAAAATTGAACCGTACCTGCTGCAACTCTTCCACGCTAGCTGGGAGAATTGCAGCTGCCCTCCACAGATTTCAGGGCCCCATCCAAATTAAATCCCATTGATCTTAAATACCTTTTTCTGAGCATATCCTGGGGTGTGCAGTCCTCAAGGCCACGGAAGGGACCTTCTCCTGAGCAGATGGTTGGGCTCTGGGTGGCCCTTTATTTTATTACCTAAATAAAGGCCAGCCTCTCTTTAATTCCATATTTATCAAATGTCCACAATCTCCCAGTTGCTGCTGGAATTCTGTCCTCTGTATCCAGGCGAGGAATAATAATAATAATAATAATAATAATAATAATAATAATAATAATAATAATAATTTTATTTATATACCGCCCTTCTCCCGAAGGACTCAGGGTGGTGTACAGCCAGAATTAAAATATAAATATACAATATCATAGTTAAAATTAATTAAAATCATTAAATAGTTTTGGTCAAATTTTAAAACCCAAAATTAATTCCCAATTTAAAAGCATTCAATTAGACAGCCCCGCCTGTCGGAACAGTAGGGTCTCGAGGGCACAGCGAAAGACCCGGAGGTCAGAGATGTTACGTATTTCCGGGGGCAATTCATTCCAAAACGCAGGAGCTCCGACAGAGAAGGCCCTCCTCCTGGGTGTCGCCAGCCAACATAACTTGGCCAACGGTACCCTGAGGGGGTCCCTCTCTGTGGGAGCGAACTGGTCGGTGGGAGGCTGTTGGTGGCAGAAGGCGGTCTCGTAGGTATCCAGGTCCTGAGCCATGGAGTCTGTTAAAGGTGGTGACCAACACCTTGAATTGCACTTGGAAGACCACTGGGAGCCAGTGCAGCTCGTGCAGGAGAGATGTTACATGGGCGTAATGAGGTGCGCCCATAACCACCCACGCGGCCGCATTCTGGACCAGTTGGAGCCTCCGAGTGCTCTTCAAGGGGAGCCCCATGTAGAGAGCATTACAATAGTCCAGACGGGGGGTGACGAGGGTGTGAGTGACCATGCGCAAGGCGTCCCAGTCCAAAAAGGGACACAACTAGCGGATCAGGCAAACCTGATAAAAAGCCCCCCTGGCTACGGCCGTCATATGCTCTTCTAAAGACAGCCGTGGGTCCAGGAGGACACTCAGATTGCAGGCCCTCTCTGTGGGGGGCAAAGATACCAATAGTCAGCGATGGCACCAGCTGACTATACCGGGATGCCGGGAGCCACAGCCACTCAGTTTTGGAAGGGTTGAGCTTGAGCCTATTTCTCCCCATCCAGACCCGCACAGCCTCCAGGCAGCGGGACATCACATCAAGGATATCATTGGGGTGGTTTGGGGTGGAAATGTACAGCTGGGTGTCATCAGCGTACTGGTGGACTCTCACCCCAAAACCACAGATGATCTCACTCAGTGGCTTCACATAAATGTTGAACAGAAGGGGCAAGAGGACCGACCCCTGCGGCACCCCCCAAGCGAGGCGCCTCGAGGTCGACCTCTGCCCCCCTGCCAACACAAACTGCGAACAGTCGGAGAGGAAGGAGGAGAACCACCGTAACATGGTGCCTCCTATTCCTAACCCCCTCAACCACTGCAGCATGATACCATGGTCAATGGTATCAAAAGCCGCTGAGAGATCTAATAGGACCAGGACAGAGGAACAACCCCTGTCCCGAGCCCTCCAGAGATCATCAACCAACGCGACCAATGCCATTTCTGTACTGTTCCCCTGCCTGAAGCTTGACTGGCACGGGTCCAGATAGACAGCTTCCTCCAGGTACTGGGGTAGCTGTCGTGCCATCATACTCTTGACAACCTTTGCCACAAAATGAAGGTTGGAGACTGGATAGTAGTTGGCTAATTCAGCCAGGTCCAGGGATGGCTTCTTGAGGAGGGGCCTCACCACCGCCTCTTTCAAGGCACCCTCACTCAACGAAGCATTTATAATCCCCTGGAGCCAACCTCGTGTAACCTCCCGGAAGGCCAGTACCAACCAGGAGGGACACGGGTCCAATAAACATGTGGCAGCACTAAGCCTACCCAGAATCCTGTCCACGTCCTCGGGAGCCACGGGGTCAAACTCTTCCCAGATAATGTTCTCAAGACTCACCCCCGTCTCCCTCCCCGGACTCACCCAGTCGGAGTCCAAGCCTTCCTGAATCTGAGCGAATTTGAGTGACTTTATCATGCAGGAATTGCACAAAATCCTCAGTTCGACCCTGCAAGGAAGGATTGCTACGATCCAATCAATCAATCAAAATAAAATGGGTGGCTGGGCCTGATTCATCCACAGACTCGGCTGATTGATTCCTGCAACCAGATTTGATTGCCGAAAATGTAACTCCCTTCGGACAATTTGGTGACAAACAAAGGGCCCGTCTTGCTACAAGGAGCCCCTTGGGAGATGTTCAGGTGCCAGACTCTCTCAAATTGCAGGCATGCCGCACGGTAATCCTGTTGGCACCACCACCACTCGATGGTTTATTTGCTGATCCATGCCAGCTCCCCCCAATGGTTCTTCCTGCACCTCAGGTCTGGGAACAGCGAGTCTCCAACCAGACTCGACCCACCAAAGCCCACTTGAGAGCACCCACAACGTGAACGGAATCCAACTTCCTGCCGAAAACTGGAGTCTTGGATTTGGGGGCAAAGCTGGAAACTCTTCTTTGGCTGCAGTTAGAATTCTGTTCCTGGTTTTTCGCTTTCGTTTTATCATTTCTTTCCTTGTGTTTTGAGTGTGAAACCTTTTGGCAATTTTAGAACATAGAACCCAGAATAACAGAGTTGGGAGGGACCTTCGAGGTCTTCTAGTCCAAGCCCTGTTTGAGCAGGAAACCCTGTGTCATTTCAGACAAGTGGCTGTCCAGTCTCTCTTTGAAAGCCTCCAGTGATGGAGTGCCCAAGATTTCGGAAGGCAAATACTTCCCCTGGTTAATTGTCCTCCCTGTCAGGAAATTTCTCCTTAGTTCTAGGCGGCTTCTCTCCTTGTAGAGTTTCCATCGTTGCTTCTTTTCTTGCCCCTCTGGTGGTGGGGAAGAGAGGAGCTGGGGGCTGGCAGCAAGGAGACCGGAGGAGCCAGTAACTGCTTCCCCACCGGCAGGGGTGCTCAGAACTGAAAGACTCGGAGGAAGGGAAAAATTTCGACCCCGAGGGGACTTTCCCCCTTATTACGTGATGTCAGATGTTGAAGACTTCAGAGTATCAGGGAATCAAGGAAATTTTCCTCCTTAAAAAAAACATTTTCCTCTATCAACCAGCAGAGGTCAGACTTCAACCATAAATCCTTCTATTCCCTACCATCCAGTCAGAGCTGAAGAAGCTTCTTGGATGAGAAACATTTTCAAGGGAAAACCAGCAAGTCCAGTTGCCTTTTGGAAAAAGCCCCTTTGGGATAACCAGGACCTGGGTTGACTGAGAATCTCCAACAGACATAGGCTTAAATTTAAAAAAAGAAAAGAAAAGAAACCAGGAACGACTGACAGGGTCGTTTCAGCCTCTAGCCTTTCCCCACCATTGCAAAGAGAGTTGGCCTCTAGGCACCGTCTGGAGCAGAAGGGCCCTCCTTCCCTGCAGCCCCCAGGTTCGGCCTGGATAGTGAAGCTTCTGTGTGTGTGTGTGTGTGTGTGTGTGTGCGCGCGCGCGTGCCCTGCCCTCCTGCCATTTTCAGTCACGGATCATTTCCCCATCCACATGGCACAAGGCTGAAAGTTTCCCATTTGGGGATCAGAGGATCGTGTGGCTTCTTCGAGTTAAGAGAGCCAACCTGTTCTCATCTGTTCTCTTCTCTTTGGATGGAGTCTTCACAGAGGGTGTCGAGACTTCCTGGTGCAGTTTTGCAGCAATTTCTGTTAGGCCATGCCTAGAAAGGGGAGAGGGATGGAGATCATACAACTCTGAGGTCCCACAAGGATTATGGGGTCACCCAAGACCTGCAGAAAACACATGGGAGACTTTTGCCCGTCTGGACACCCAGCTCTCCCGTCACCACCTACTTTTGAGAAAACCATAGAGTGAAAGAGAGCATGTTCACACAGACTTAGATCTTCATATTCATCTCACAGTAGGAAACAGACTCCTTCCCCCCTCTTTTTGGGGAGTCTTGTCTGTTCTGAAACTGTTTTATCTTAATATAACGATCATATTTCTTATTTTGCCCTTCACTGACTGTATGACCATTTTATTTGTCAATAGAGGAGAGAATTTGTAGCTCAAGGTGGTTGTTGTTACAGAGCTTGCTAACGAAATATCTGCAAGAAATCAACCAAGCTCAGAGAGCATCTAGGACTCCACAATTTTAATTAATTCACTTTTTGCTCTGACTGGTGAAGTTGCGTGGACGAGCAACGAAACCTCTCAGATTAACAAAATTTGGTCCAGTTGCCATGATTCAACCTTTAGACATATTAATTCACTTATTTTACTGAAAGATGATTATGTTAAAAATTAATTTCATTAGTCTTACACTGTTCGTATGTTTATTTCCTTTGGTTTCAAATCATCTCAATTGTCAATGATGCAAAGGAACCATACAAGTCGAATAGTAACTGCAATGAAAAATGAAACACTATGAGCCTAAGAAACCAATTCTCTATCAGTTCTCTACTTTTATCATTAGATGTTCCTTGGTATTTAGATCTGGTCTCAGGATGATAATGTAGCATTTGGGGAAGAAGATGCAGCCCAGCACTGGAGGCCAGGATGGAGAAGACCTGCACAGCCACCATGGACTTTCCTTTGGTGCTCAGTTAGGTCGGCAGGAAGGTGACCCAGATGTTGCAAAAGGCCAGCATGCTGAAGGTGATCAGCTTGGCTTTCTTGAAAGCCCCACAAAGATTCCTGGCCTGAAAAGCCACCGTGAAACCGATAGCAGCTAGGAAACAGATATAGCCGAGGACGACATAAAACATAGTGACAGAGCCTTCATTGCACCGACGGACAATCTCTCCAGGCTGGGAGTGGAGGTCAGAGTCAGGGAATGGGGGAGAAATTCCCAACCATAATGCACAGATGAAAATTTGGCCAGCAGAACCAGAAAGGATGATGGAGTTGGCCAAGCTCTTCCCCAACCATTTTCTAACCCTGTTCCCTGGTTTTGAGGCCAGGAATGCCAGCACCACTCTGATTGTTTTGGCCAACACAGAAGACACAGCCACTGAGAAGATGATGCTGAACACTGTTTGTCGGAGAAGGCAGGTGGCTTTCCTTGGCTGACCAATGAAGAGAAAAGGAGACAAGAAGCAAAGCATGAGGGAGACCAGGAGGATGTAGGAGAGGTCCCGGTTGTTGGCTTTGACAATGGGAGATTCTAGGTGTTTTATGAATATGATTAAAACAAAACCTATGGTTAGAAACAAGAGTAGGGCAAAGGAGACCAGGATGATGCCCAGATGTTCTTCATAGGACAGGAAGGTTATTCTTTTGGGGATACATTGGACTCGGTTCTCGGTTGGATATTGATCATCTGGGCACATGGTGCATTTTTCTGTATCTGAGAAAACAGAAAATAATATTTCTCTTATAGTTATCTCCTTTAAATTCTTTACAGTTAATAGAAATCCAGCAAAAGGAGAGAGGTGTACAAGAGTTTGCCAAAATGCCTTCCTCCCTCCTCCCTCTTCCCCCTCCTCTCTCCCTACCTCTTTGGAGTATGGATAAAGAGGTGCTCTAAAGCGTGGAATTCTGCGGTTTGATTCCTGATGATAAATCCTGATGATTTCTCATCAGGATTCTGAAGATGATGATGATGAGGAGGAAGAGGATGATGAGGAGGAGGAGGAGGAGAGGGGTGGAAGGGAGTACTTTATCCATACTTCAAAGTGGGGGGAGAGGAGGCGGGGGGAAGAGAGAGGGGGGAGGGAGGGAGGATTTTGCCAAACTTATACGACTCTCTCCTTTTGCTGGATTTCTATTAACTCTAAAGAATTCCTTACTTCCACCCCCTCTAGTTGATTTGTTGGGTGCTAACTGTCCCGGGTGTCGAAAAACCCAGGACGAACCCTCCTTCTGCGTATCGGCCGCTCCGAAGCACGTAGGATGGAGTGGCCATGGCCCATTGCCCAAGGCGAATCGGTGGAGGCGTGTCAGCCAAGGAGAATAGCCGGCGGAGAATCGCTGGAGGGAGGAACACCGGCAGAGAACTAGGGGCAGCCAAGGGTACGAGACGAACAGTCCTAGACCCTGAAGGGTGATTTTACTGCCTTTCTTTTGCCTGGGGCTACCACATATTTTTCAGAGATTTACATGCATTCAATGTCTATAGTCCAGAGCATAAATTTGTGTGTGTTTATTTTGTACATCAGGTAGCATAAGTCCAGCTTAATATTCTATTCCTGGTATGTGATGTTTTGTATACATACAGAGAAAGAAGCTGTCTTGTGATCTTTGACTTTTAGGCTTGCTGTCAAACATCAGCCATAATATTATTTATTTATTTATTTATTTATTTATTTATTTATTTATTTATTTATTTATTTATTTATTTGTTTGTTTGTTTGTCCAATTTATATGCCGCCCTTCTCTGTAGACTCAGGGTGGCTTACAATGCATTATAGCAATAGCCTGCATACTTTTTTGTATATACCTGCTTATTAGGGCTTTCGACCCACCCTAAGCGGTGTTGTTCTATACAAAGTTGGCTTATTACCCCCACAATCCAGGTCCTCAATTTACCTACCTCGAAAGGATGGAAGGCTGAGTCAACCTTGAGCCTGGTGAGAGTCGAACTTGCACTAATTGCAGGCAGCTGGCAGCTGAGTGCTAGCACTTAACAGCACTTTAGTCTGCTGCACCACCGAGGCTGTTACTGTTTTGAACAATATGCAGGTTGTATTAAATGACTGACTATTTTATATGTGAAATTATGTCTGAAATATTTCTGCACCTGTATTGGTTCTCACTGTCAGGAAGTTTCTCCTTAGTTTTAGGTTTCTTCGGTTTCCATCCATTCCTTCTTGTTTTGCCTTCTGGTGCTTTGGAAAATACATTGCCCCCCCCTTCTTTCTGGCAGCCCCTTAAAAGCCTGTTGCCTATCACACTCTTGGGCAAAGCATGTGAGCCATTTCCTCCTTTCAGTTGGCCACGCCTACCCAGTCACATGACCATCAAGCTACACCCACTGTCACATGACCATCAAGCCACACACACAAAATAAGTCATGCCCACAGAACCGGTAGTAAAAAAAATTTAGAACTGCCACAAAGAAGGCGGGGGGGGGGCGCAATGTATTTTCCAAAGCAGCAGAAGGCAAAACAAGAAGCAATGGATGGAAACTGAACAAAGAGAGAACAACCTAAAACTAAGGAGAAACTTCCTGACAGTGAGAACCAATATAGGTGCAAAAATATTTCAGTTATAATTTCACATATAAAATAGCCATTCGTGTAATACAACCTTCCTTCCTTCCTTCCTTCCTTCCTTCCTTCCTTCCTTCCTTCCTTCCTTCCTTCCTTCCTTCCTTCCTTCCTTCCTCTTTCTTTCTTTCTTTCTTTCTTTCTTTCTTTCTTTCTTTCTTTCTTTCTGTCTCTTTCTGTCTCTCTCTCTCTCTCTTCCCCCCCCCCCTTCTCTCTCTCTCACACACACCTGGTCTGGGCGTTGTTACAGTATCTGTTGTTACAGAAGTTCTCATATCTCTCTATAATACACCTCATACTAATCGATACCCTGTCTCTCAACTACATAAAGCCTATGCATGTTTACTTGGCAGTAAGGCTACTCTCTTTCAGTGGGATTTACTCCTAATAGATACACATGATTGTAGGCAGACAGCTAGCTCTGTTGTTTAATAGGCTGTAAGTAAAATTTCTACATAAACAAAATTTATACCTAGACAACAGAATATAGGAGCAAAAAAACCATAACAATAGTCTGAGCTATGCTTTTCTTCGTTAAATGGAAGTACTACCCATTTTAACCAGACATTAAGACTCATTAGTTTGGAATACTAGTATGGCTTGCACTGAACCTTGTCAGTACTTGTTTTCCTTACAAACTAGCTCAACTTTCCTTCCTTTAAATCTTGCTTTCGTTACACATTGCCCGCTTCGGACCAAGAGCTCCGTTTTTAGGGAAAGAGAGTGGACTGGAGGTGGGGGGGGGGCCTTTGGAAATAAAAGCACAGCAAGAGAAAAGGGGAAAGGCACGCTCTGGATTCCGGACTCTGAGCCTTCCCTGAGCTGGGAAGCCCTCCTCGTTCTCATTCTTCCCAATCCCTTCCCACTCCCGGATCCTTCCCCACCCCCTCGCTTCCTTTTGCTTGAAACTCCTTTCAGGGTGGGAGGGAAAGCCAAATAAAAATGGGAAGGAGGCAAGGACAGAAAATGGTGCATGGAGGAGGGCATTTTTCAGCCGCTTTCTGGGACTGAAAAGTTGAGGGGATCCAAGGAAGCAGCAACCGCCCGGGACTAAGACGCCCCCTGCTCCCACCCCCCACCATCCCGCGCTGCCTTCTTTTTCTCTCCCTGCCCCTGCTCTCCGCTCTCCTGGGAAGAAGGGGACTAACCTTAAAAAAAAGCTCTGCTGCTGAGCCGAGAAAGCAGTAGCTGGGAAAGATGTTGCTACAGAGTTAAAACAACAAAAAAATTGCCCTTCCCCTCTTTCTACCCTCCCTCTTTTTCTCCCCACCAGTTTCTTTTAGCTTTGGCTCTGGTGCCATAAGAGGGAATTCTCTTTTGTTTGTGAAGTCCCCCTCCTTTTTTTCCCGCCCAGCTGGGAAAGGGGAGGGCTGCTGCTGCCCCTATCAGTCGCAGCGCAGCGGCTGCATGCAACGTCAGCGGCTTCTGGAGGCGTTGGCTGGCAGGGAGAGGGGAGCTGGCACAGCAACCTTTGGAGCCACACAGCTGCAAAGCTTGCTGAGCTCCCCGCCATCCCCTGCCCCACCTGCCACCCCAAATTGTGCCCCACTGCGAGACGCGCATTTTACCGGAGAGTGGCAGCTCCGGGTCGTCTCTCAGCTGTTGCGTGCAGGGAGTGCGAGGCAACTGACTTCTTGCACTCAGGAGAAGTTTTTCTTTACTTTGCAAGGTTTTTCCCTGCACACAACGGCTGAGAGACAACCTGGAGCTGCCAGTCTGCACTCTGCCAGGCGAGCAGCAGAGCGAGTAAGCCAGCCATCTGCCGGCTTCCTGTAATCTGCAGTTTACTGGTGAGCACCATGCTCACGAGTAAACTTGCTCATGAGTAAACTGCAGATTAGAGACAGGCAGCAGATCGCAGCCAGCGAAAGAAACCACCGCCGCCTCCTGCCTCCGTGCATCGAGGAGGTCGAGCAGCAGTGGGAAGAGCATGGGATGGGAGGTGCAGGAAGTGGCTGCCAGCGATGCCCTCAGGTGAAGATGTTGTGGGCAGGGAGGCTCATCCTCTCTTAGGAGCCTCAGTTTACTTGTGAGCACCATTGGCCTTTCTCCCTGCCTCTCCCGGCCAATGTTGCTCATGAGTAAATTGCAGCTAGGATCTCCCGCATGTTTCCCTCGCAGGCCAGGCCAGCTGGGGGAAATGCACGGGAAGAGCTCCAGTGCCGCGATCTCCCGTGTGCTCCCCTCCCTCCCTGCATGCATCGGTCTACCACCCGCTGCTGGTATCACCCCTCCACCAGCTCTCCCTCCCCCGCCCACCCACTGGCCCATGACCTTCAGCCTTACATTTGCCAGCAGCGGTGAGCAGAAGTACGGGGCTAGATTTTGCAAGAAGTGGCTGGGCAGGGTGGGCAAGCGTCAGGCGAGTGGGGTGAGCGAGAGGGGACCGGTTCGGGGGCATGGCCAGCCAAAGATCACTAACGGTTCGGGGAAGCGCATCAAATTTCCACTAACGGTTCTCCCAAACCGGTCCGAACTGGTACCAACCCACCTCTGAAGTGCATCTATAGTATGTAGATAATAAAGTTGAAAAAAGGTGAACAACATTTTTACAGAACTATAGATACGTTGAGGCTGGGTGTGACAAGGAATGGGTGGGAGGGGAGGGGCCAGACGAGGCACTCCTTGACATGAGTGACATTGAGTTGGCCACGCCCACCCAGTCACATGACCACCAAGCCAGGCCCACCAAGCAAGCCATGCCCACAGAACCGGTAGTAAAAAAAATTGGAACCCACCCTTGGTTCCGACCAATGCTCTAATAAAATCAGGAGCCTCAAGTCATTTTGCAAGGAAAATCCAGTTGTTTATTAGGAGCGTCATGTCAATTTATTAGGAGCGCCACGACCTAAGTGAAGCCAGCTCTGACTTCATCCAGTTCGCGTCTTGCCTCTGACCCTGTTGCCCCTTCCCCCAAGGTGTGTCACCAGTCACATTCCCCAACGAAGCAATTTCACGGATTGTAGAAGTCACTCCCTCCAGCTGTTGCGGGTCTCCCTGGAGATGGCCTTGACTTTGTCCGGCTAGGATGTGTTTTGTTTTCACTGAGCTGTGAATTCCTTGGTGCAGTTGTGAGATGCGATTTCCCATCCCCCTGCCTATGGCAACTTGGGAGCAGGTCAGGAAAGCTTCGCGAGTTGACATGTGACTTGCTTAACTCCATCCCTAGCTCTGCCTTCTCTACTCCTGCACTGTATGACAATTTTCATTATTAATTATTTTACTGTTTGATCATTATCGTGGATTTTAATTTGCTTAGTCTTATACCCTTCATATAATTGTTTCTTTTAGGTTTCAATAACCTTAATTGTCAAACAGATTCAAAGAAGAAAAAAAGCCCAATAATAATTGGAATGAATAATTAAATGTTTTCAGCCAAGGAAACCATTTCACTATCGGTTCTGTACTTTTACCATTAAATATTCCTTAGTGTTTAGATCTGGTCTGAGGATGATAATGTAGCACTTGGGGAAGAAGATGCAGCCCAGCAGCCCAGCACTGGAGGCCAAGATGGAGAAGACCTGCACGGCCACCATGGACTTTCCTTTGGTGCTCAGGTAGGTGGGCAGGAAAGAAACCCAGACGCTGCAGAAGACCAGCATGCTGAAGGTGATCAGCTTGGCTTCATTGAAGACCCCAGGCAGGTTCCTGGCCAGGAAAGCCACCACAAAGCAAATGGCAGCTAGGAAGGCCATGTAGCTGAGGACAACATAAAACATGGGACAGAATTTTCATTACACTGAAGGATGATCTCTCCTGGCTGGGAGTGGAGGTCAGACTTGGGGAATGGGGGAGAAATTCCCAGCCATATGGCACAAATGAAAATCTGGACAGCAGAACAAGAAATGATAATGGAGTTGGCAACCTCCTCCCCCCTCTCTGGGAGCCCCTGCCCTGTGGAATGAACTGCCCCCGGAAATGCGTAAGATCTCCGACCTCTGTGTATTTCGCTGTGCCCTCAAGACCCTGCTATTCCGCCAAGCCGGGCTATCAATTGAATGATTTTTAAATTGGGTGTTTTAAATTTTTGGGGTTTTAAATCTGAGCCGAAATTATGTAATAATTTTAATTATTTTTAACTGATGTTTGTCTTTGTGTTTTTAATAGGCTGTACACCGCCCTGAGTCCTTCGGGAGAAGGGCGGTATAGAAATAAAATTATTTATTTATTTATTTATTATTTATCTTCTGACCTTGTTGCCTGGTTTTGAGGCCAGGAATGCCAGCGCCACTGTGATTGTTTTGGCCAACACAGAAGACACAGCTACTGAGAAGACAATGCTGAACACTGTCTGTTGGAAAGCAAGTGGCTTTCCTTGGTTGTCCAATGAAGAGAAAGGAGGACAATAAGCAAACCAGGTGGGAGATCAGGAGAATAAAAGGAGAGGTCCTGGTCATTGGCTTTGACAATGGGAATTTCCAAGTATTTAATGAATATGATTAAAACAAAACCTGTGATTAGGAACAAGAGTAGAGCAAAGGAGACCAGGATGCTGCTCAGATGTTCTTCATAGGACAGGAAGGATATTCTTTTGGGGATACATTGGACTCGGTTCTCTGTTGTATATTGATGATCTGGGCACAATCAGAAGATTGTGTGGCTTCTTTGGGTAAGAGTCAAATCTGGTCTCAGACTTTTTTTCCTTTTTTCTTCCCATAGACCTGATGGACTATGTGCATACTTTTTAAAAAAGGTTTCCACTGCACTTTCAGAACTTCTAAGCATAATTTTTGAAAAATCTTTCAGTACCAGCACTTTGCCCTACCAATGGTCACAAGCCAGGGTCATCCCTATCTTCAAAAAGGGAGACCATAGCCTAGTTGAAAATTACAGACCAATCTCTTTATGTTGGGTCACCTGCAAAGTCATGGAATCAATCATTAACCAATCTGTTACCCTACACCTAGAGACAAACCACCTTCTTTCTAACAAACAACTTGGTTTCAGAAAAAAAATTATCCTGTAATCTACAACTACTACATTGCAAAAACATATGGACTACACATCTCGATCAGGGCAAAGCAATAGACGCAGTTTACATAGACTCCTGTAAAGCTTTTGATTCAGTGGTACATGACAAATTACTTCTAAAACTAAAATCCTATGGCATTTCTGGACTCCTACATAAATGGATGGCTGCCTTCCTGTCAAACAGACAACAAGTGGTCAAAATAGGAAGCGCTCTATCCAATCCTGTACATGTTAATAGCGATGTTCCCCAAGGCAGTGTCTTAGGTCCAACACTCTTCATACTTTACATAAATGACCTTTGCGATCATATTAAAATCAACTGTGTTCTCTTCGCTGACGATGTTAAACTATTCAACACCACCGACAATGCAACTACCCTTCAAAAAGACCTTGACTATGTGTCAGATTGGTCTAACAAGTGGCAACTTCAAATATCAACCAACAAATGCTCTTTCTTGCACATTGGCAAAAAAAATCAAAACATAAAATATAAATTAGATGGACATGACCTTGTAGATGACCCTCACTCTGTCAAAGACCTTGGAGTACTCATTTCTAATGATCTAAGTGCCCGAGTCCACTGTAACAACATTGCCAAAAAGGCTTTAAGAGTTGTTAACCTAATCTTGCATAGCTTCTTCTCTGGTAATGTTGTACTACTAACTACAGCATACAAAACATTTGCTAGACCAATTCTTGAATACAGCTCATCTGTCTGGAACCCGCACTGCATATTGGACATAAATACAATCGAGAGAGTCCAGAGATATTTTATGAGAAGAGTCCTCCGTTCCTCTAACCGCAACTTTATGCCACCAGACTTCAAATTTTGGGCTTAGACAACTTAGAACTACACTGACTTCAGTCTGACCTAAGCATAGTACATAAAATTATCCGTCACAATGTACTTCCTGTCAATGACTACTTCAGCTTCAACCACAACAATACACGAGCAAATAATAGATACAAACTCAAGGTAAACAGTTCCAAACTCGATTGCGGAAAATATGACTTCAGTAACAAGAGTGGTCAATGCCTGGAATGCACTCCCTGACTCTGTAGTTTCTTCCCCAAACCCCCAAAACTTTAACCTTAGACTGTCTACTGTTGACCTCACCCCATTCCTAAGAGGTCTGTAAGGGGCGTGCATAAGTGCACCAGCATTCCTACCGTCCCTGTCCTAATATTCCTTTTTGTTTACTCTTTTCACGTATTCAAATTATGTTTATACTTTTACCTGTTATCTGATATATGCTTGACAAAATAAACTTATGATTATGGTGTTGAACCTTTCAGGTGCTCTTTTGCAGTGGGATCACTCCTGTTGGGATCTGTCCAGAAAGGGTGTTGGGAGAGTGAAGATTCCACACTAAGGTCTGGAGGTCCCACAAGCTCTGTGATGTCACCCAACACTTGCAGAAATAACTGGGGTAGCTCATCCAGCGTGTTGCAACTGGGGTCATCTGCATGGTTTTGACACCCAACTCTATTTCCCTTACTTAACTTTAAAAACAAATAACAGAAGGAAACCAGGTTCAAGCAGATTTAGATTGCTAGAATCATCACACCTTAGGCAACGGATTCCTCTCCCGCTCCCAATTTTGGGAGCCTTGTCTCCTTTGCAGCTGTCATATGCTAATGTAAGTTCTCATTTTGTATTCTGTCCTTCACTGGCTGCAATGCAATTTTAATTATTAATTCATTTATTTTACTGTTTGAGGTTAATTTTGGATTTTAATTTGATTAGCCTTACAGTCTTCACAATTTTATTTCCTTTGGTTTTAAATGACTTTAATTGTTAAAATGAAACAGATGAACATGAAATATGTGCACTCAGTAATAACTGCAGTGAATAATTAAATGTTATGAACCTAAGAAACC
The DNA here is from genome assembly GCF_059756535.1 of Pantherophis guttatus. Classification (NCBI taxonomy): domain Eukaryota; kingdom Metazoa; phylum Chordata; class Lepidosauria; order Squamata; family Colubridae; genus Pantherophis; species Pantherophis guttatus. Next base: position 293,588,838 of record NC_142064.1, read on the forward strand.
ATCTCACTATGGCTTCCCTACTTTTATCATTAGATGTTCCTTAGTGTTTAGATCTGGTCTCAGGATGATAATGTAGCACTTGGGGAAGAAGATGCAGCCCAGCAGCCCAGCACTGGAGGCCAGGATGGAGAAGACCTGCACGGCCACCATGTATTTCCCTTTGGTGCTCAGGTAGGTGGGCAGGAAAGAAACCCAGACGCTGCAGAAGACCAACATGCTGAAGGTGATCAGCTTGGCTTCATTGAAGGCCCCAGGCAGGTTCCTGGCCAGGAAAGCCACCGTGAAGCAAATGGCAGCTAGGAAGGCCATGTAGCCGAGGACAACATAAAACATAGTGACGGAGCCTTCGTTACATTGAAGGATGATTTTTCCAGGCTGAGAATGCAGGTCAGAGTCAGGGAATGGAGGGGAAATTCCCAGCCAGATGGCACAAATGAAAATTTGGACAGCAGAAGAAGAAAGTATGATGGAATTGGCCACATTCTTTCCCAACCATCTTTTCACTTGGTTTCCTGGTTTTGTGGCCAGGAATGCCAGCACCACCGTGATTGTTTTGGCCAAAACAGAAGACACGGCCACTGAGAAGACAATGCTGAACACTGTTTGTCGGAGAAGGCAGGTGGCTTTCTTTGGCCGGCCAATGAAGAAAAAGGAGGACAAGAAGCAAAACAGAAGGGCGACCAAAAGGATGTAGGAGAGGTCCCGGTTGTTGGCTTTGACAATGGGTGTTTCTAGATATTTAGAAAATACGATTAAAACAAAGCCTGTGATTAGGAACAAGAGTAAGGCAAAAGAGACCAGGATAATGCCCAGATGTTCTTCATAGGACAGGAATGTTATTGTTTTGTGGATACATTGGATTCGGTTCTCGGTTGAATAATGATCATCTGGGCACTTGGTGCATTTTTCAGCATCTGAGAAAACAGAAAGTAATATTTCTTTTATAGTCCCTTCTTTCCCATTTATCTTTTAGTCCTTGATCCAACTGCTCACTCTCCATGTCCACTCAATTAGGTATTTCTGCTTATGTGTCTCTATGATCTTAAAATTGATTGATTGGTTGATATACCTTTTGCCCTGTAAGATAAAGTTGGTTGGGCGAACAAAAGTCACTGACCTGAATCCATTCCTGGAGTTTCAAGGATTTCAGATATTCCTCAGAAAAGTTAACTACCTAAGAAACCTATCCTAAAAAAATGGGTATACACTCCCATACTGACCAGTGGAAGAGATATTTCTTCTGACAAAAGTGAATCCACTATGTTCTCCTATCTCTTCCTATTTCATCCTTCAAGGTAATTAGAATAGAATGGAATGGAATGGAATAGAATAGAGCAGGAAGGGACCTTGGGGGTCTTCTAGTCCAGCCCCCTGTTCAAGCAGGAGAACCTATACTATTTCAGACAATTGGCTGTCCAGTCTCCCCTTAAAAACCTCCAGTGATGGAGCACCCATGATTTCTGAAGGCAAGCTATTCCACTGGTTAATTGTCCTCACTCTTCGGGAGTTTTGCCTTAATTCCAGGTTGCTTCTCTCCTTGATTAGTTTCCAACCATTGTTTGTTGTCCTGCCCTCTGGTGCTTTGGAGAATAATTTGATCCCCCTCTTCTTTGTGGCAGCCCCTCAAATACTGGAATACTGCTATTTATTTATTTATTTATTTATTTATTTATTTATTTATTTATTTATGAATCAAATTTCTATACCGCCCTACTCCCGAAGGACTCAGGGCGGTGAACAGCCAAGATAAAATACAGATAATCCAAATATTAAAAAAGTCCCTTAAAATTATTAAATATTTCAGCCGAAACACAGATTAAAACACCCAATTTATAAAATCACAAATTAAAAAATTTAAAAAATTTAAAAGATGGGAGTTAGGCCAGGCCAGCTTGCTGAAATAGAAAAGTTTTGAGAGCACGGCGAAACGTACACAGGTCCGGGATCTTCCGTATCTCTGGGGGGAGCTCGTTCCAGATGGTAGGTGCCCCCACAGAGAAGGCTCTCCCCCTGGGGGCCGCCAGTCGACACTGTTTGGCCGACGGCACCCTGAGGAGCCCCTCTCTATGGGAGCGTACTGGTCAGTGAGAGGCTATTGGTAGCAGAAGGCGGTCTCGTAGATACCCCGGTCCGATGCCATGGAGCGCTCTAAAGGTGGTAACCAAAACCTTGAAGCGCACCCGGAAGACCACCGGGAGCCAGTGCAGCTCGCGCAGGAGGGGGGTCACATGGGAGCGCCACGTCGCTCCCATAACCACCCGTGCGGCTGCATTCTGGACCAGCTGGAGCCTCTGGGTGCTCCTCAAGGGGAGCCCCATGTAGAGAGCATTGCAGTAGTCCAAGCGGGAAGTAACGAGAGCATGAGTGACCATATTTAACGAGTCCCGATCCAGAAAGGGACGCAACTGGCGAATCAGGCAGACCTGATAAAAAGTCCCCCTAGCCACGGCCGTCATGTGCTCTTCTAAAGACAGCCGTGAGTCCAGGAGGACACCCAAGTTGTGAACCCTCTCCGTGGGGGCCAGTGACTCGCCCCCAATAGTCAGCGATGGCACCAACTGACTATATCGGGATGTCGGAAACCACAGCCACTCGGTCTTGGATGGGTTGAGCCTGAGTCTGTTTCTCCCCATCCAGATCCGCACGGCCTCCAGGCACCGGGACATCACTTCAAGGGCATCATTGGGGTGGTCCGGGGTGGAGATGTACAGCTGAGTATCATCAGCGTACTGGTGGTACTTCACCCTGAAACCACGGATGATCTCACCCAGCGGCTTCACATAAATGTTGAACAGAAGGGGCGAGAGGACCGACCCTTGTGGCACCCCACATACAAGGGGCCTCGGGGTCGACCTCTGGCCCCCTGTCAACACAGACTGCGACCAGTCAGAGAGAAAGGAGGAGAACCACTGCAACACAGTGCCCCCCACCCCTAACTCCTCTAGCCGGTGCAGCATGATACCATGGTCGATGGTATCAAAAGCCGCTGAGAGGTCTAATAGGACCAGGACAGAGGAACAGCCCCTGTCCCGAGCCCTCCAGAGATCATCAACCAACGCGACCAATGCCGTTTCCGTGCTGTACCCAGGCCTGAAGCCCAACTGGAACGGATCTGTTATAAGCTGGATCTAGCCCAATAACTCAAAGACAGACTCCAATTCTTTTCTGTAGCTTTATTATTGATCTGTTGGTACTGGAGGTCACTGACCTTGTACCTTTCTCTTTCAGGTATACATCTGGAATCATCTGTGGACCATGTGGTTGGACCTTTTGTACCCAGGAGGAGGGGCTAAGAGGTAAGGAGTGGTTATAAGGATTATGGGATATGTGGTTAGTTAACCCTTGAAGGTCCGGGTGATCAGGGAGACATAGTAGTTAGGCATTTATCATGACAAAACCCCCTCTAAATGCCTAACTGGGTACCTGGGGCGGTGTTTGCGTACATACAGAGAATACACAGGTACAGGCATGAATTACAGGCAAACACGCATTTTTGACATGAGGTAAGCATGTTGTTTATGTGGTAGGGGTTTAGTGAGAATATCTGCTGTTTGCTCCTCTGTGTCACAGTGTACTGCCCTAATGAAACCTATCTCTGAAAACTGCCTGACGTGTTTGTATTTAATGTCAATGTGCCTAGAACGCTGACCTATGGCATCGGCCCTAGAGATCTCTATCGCTGCCTTGTTGTCTTCGTGGATAACTATTGGATATGAGGGTTCAGCCCAGATGTCGCAGAGCAGGTCATCGAACCATACTAAATTGTTTGCGGCCTTTGATAGGCAAACAAATTCTGCTTCCGTAGTTGATGTGGCCACCAGTTTTTGCTTTCCAGTGTACCAATGGATGGGGCAATTGTTGAGTAGTAGCACGTAGCCTGAGGTGCTTTTTCTGCACTCTACGTCCCCAGCCCAGTCAGCGTCAGCATAGCAGGTTAGCTTTGGTTCCTCGGATGTTTCTGGTTCTAGGCAGAGTAGGGCATCCGCACTGAATTTTAAGTATCTAAGTAGTCTTTTGATGGCGTTCCAGTGTGTTACCGTGGGTTTGCTTACATGCCTGGACAGCAGGTTGACGGCTAAGGCGATGTCGGGCCTGGTCCAGTTGGATATGTACAGCAGTGACCCTATCGTTGATCTATACAATTTGTTGTCTGTGAAAGGTTCAGATTCCTCATACATGGTCTTCAGGAACTCGGGTTGCATGGGGGTCTCGCTGGGTTTTGCTTCGGACATGTTGCATTTGGACAGCAGCTCGATGATCTTTTCTCTCTGGGAGAGGCGGAAGCCCTTGTTGGTTTTTATCACTTGGACCCCTAGGTATCTGTCAATCTTTCCAAGTGACTTTAAGGAGAAGTGGCTACCCAGGTCAGTGGCGAACTTGTCACACCTGCTCTTGTGTTTGCTGATGTACAAGATGTCGTCCACGTAAACGAGCACACCTTCGAATGTGTTGTTTTCTCTCCTCGTAAAAAAGCATTTGTCGGCTGAGGTGGCCTCGAAGCCCATGGATCTGAGGGCCTTGGCCAAGCAGTCATACCACCTTTTGCCTGACTGCTTGAGCCCGTACAGGCTTTTATTCAGCAGCCAGGTTTGGTTCTCGCCTTTGTTGTACCCAGGCGGCGCTTTGACGTATATTTCTTTATCCAGCTCGGCGTGCAAGTACGCTGTTTGTACGTCGAATTGGAAGACCTCCAAGCCCAGGATGGTGGCCACCACCAGGGCGCTTTTGACGCTCTCCGCCCTGACGGTTGGCGAGTAGGTGTCTGTATAGTCTTCGGGGTATCTTTGGGCGAAACCCTGCGCGACTAGTCTTGCCTTGTATAGGACCTTGTTGTCGTCTAATGTCTTAACCCTGAACACCCATTTGGTTCCTATTGGTTTTTTGTCCTCTGGAACTTGGGCAGGTGAGTATACCTGGAGGTTCCTTAGGCTTTCCATCTCCTTCTCCATGGCAAGCATCCATTTTTCTTTCTCTTCCTGGGGGAGCCCGAGGATGTCTTCATATGAGCTGGGCGTGAAATGGGTGTTGTGGATGGTCATAACGTAGTCCTCTAACCTCTTTGGTAGCTTGTTTCTGGTTTCTCTGATTGGCCTGCTGGGGGTTGGCTCGGTTTCCTGCATGTTGTCTGCCTCTTTGTCCGTCAGGTCATCTATCTTCAGTGAAGGGTGCCCTTCTTTCCAACCTTTGACGCTTGCCTTGCGATGGTTGGCTTTGTGCCCTGTGACCTCTCTGACCTCCCTTTCCCCTTGGGCATGCTCGAACGTGACCCTATTGGCTGGGATGTCATTGGAGTGTACCCTCGACCAGTTTGCGTTTTCGTGGAAACTGGCCGATCTGGAAACCACAAAACGGTTATTGTTGTCGACAAATCTGTAGCCCTTTGTGCCCGGTTCGTAACCCACGAACCTCAACCTTTTTGATAATTTCTCCCCTTTTCTTCTTAGCTGTCTGGGAATGTGGACATCAGCTGGGGTGCCGAATATGTGTAAGTGTGTAATGTTGGGCTTTCTGTTGTATAGCATCTCGTATGGTGTCTTATTGATAGAGCTTGACCACAGTCTATTCAGGGTGTAATTAGCGTAGTGTAATGCCTCTGACCAGAAATGCTGCCCCATCCCAGCATCCTCCAGGGCGCATCTCATCATGGTTTGCAACATCCCGTTTTTTCTCTCTGAGACTCCATTTTGAAAGGGGGAGAAAGGTGAAGAGGTGTAATGCGCTATGCCCTGCTCCCTCAGCCACCTTGTGAATTCTTTGGCCATGAATTCTGAGCCCCTATCAGTCATTATCTGCCTTATTCTCATGTTATGTTGCATATCTACTCTTCTGTGGAATTCCTTAAACCTTTGGAACACTTCGTTTTTGTGTCTGAGGGAGTAGACATACCCGTATCTGGTGTAGTCATCCACAATCGTGAGGAAGAATCGCTTCCTATGTCCTACAGAGGGTTTCATTGGCCCTACCAAGTCCATATGCACCAATTGGAAGGGGTATTCCGTGGTTCGTTTGGATCCCCTGGGGATGGCCTTAACCTTGATCTTAGAACGCTTACAAACTGAACACTCTAAGTAGTTTTCGCAGTTCTTTACTTTGAGACCTTCGGTACATTCCGTCATTTTCTTTACAATGGGGAAGCTTATGTGTCCCAGTCTCCTGTGGAGGAGGTGGGCGCAGTTATCATGCAATGGCTTGCCGATAGATACAGACTTGTTTGTCTTCTCATGGCTACATCCTGCCTCCTGCTGCACCCCCTCTGTTTCTGGATACTTATCTACCTTGTGGTTTGTGCTGGCATCAATGCCTTCTTCCTCCCTTGCGTTGGGTGTGAAGTAGGGAAACCCCTCGTGTATGGTTACCTTCCCTATCTCTTTCCCTTGCTTGATCAAGTGTGCCTTTCCATCTTTAAATTTTATTTCTATATTTGTGTCTCGTGTCAGCTTTGTGATGGCTAGCACGTTGTGGGGAATCTCTGGTACGTACAGTACTCCTTTTAAGTCCCCTACCTGTGTGATGTGTACGTTTCCTTTCCCCACTACTTTGACCTTGCTTTGGTTTGCCACCTTTATTTCTGAGTCTATTTCTGTGAGTGAGTCTAGCAGCTCTGGGTTACAAGTAGTGTGGCTTGTGGCCCCTGAGTCCAGGAGCCATGTGTTTCTCTCTGCCTTATGTTTGTCACTTGGGTCATCGTGCCTGATCCCATACATGGAGCCAGAGTTACTGTCCCTGGAGTGGTCTCTGCGCTCATGGTGTTTCCTGGGGTTGGGTGACCACCCTCGCCCTCTTTCCTTTGGGTGCCTGCGTTCGGGTGACCTTCCCCCTCTACTGTCGTGCTGTCCCCTATCCCTATGGTTCCTGGGGCAATCCTTCTTTAAGTGGTTCCTTGATCCACAAGAATAACATTCTGAGGTATCCCTGGCCCTATCCTGGAAATCCACCCTCTTTGTGGGTCTAGGGTCCCCTTTGGCTAGTTGGCGTTCCCTCCTCAGAGTGTCCTCTGCAACGAGCTGACTGGTCAGTGCGCCTAGTGTGAGGTATTGCAAGTTGAGGCTATTTAGTTGGGTCATGAAGCTGTCCCAGCTGCTATCAAGAGAGTTTATGATTATACTTATCATGCTCTCTTCAGTGATGATTTCCCCCCTCTGCATGAGTTCTGCCCTTGCAGCATTCATTTTTAAGATGTGCTCACTCATGGGGACCCCTGCCTTATGCTTGGTGGAGTGGAACTCCCTAGATAGTCTAGTGGTAGTGGCTCTGCTTTGGCTATAAAACAGGTTACATAGTTTTTGCATAATATCATAAACAGTTAGATTGTCCTCAATAGATGGATACATAGCAGATGGAATGGAGGTTAACATGATACAAAATGCCCTGTGATGAATGCAGTCAATTTCCAGTGACCAGGGCTTTTGGGGAGGTCTGTTAGCTAGGAACAGTGCATTCTCTCTCATGAGAGCAACTCTTAATTGTTGGCTCCATTCTATAATATTACCCCCATCTAACTGCAATTTTGGCAAATTGGTGTAATTTGCCCCAGAAATATTAGTAAGGTTACTTACTGGGGGGAGCTGTCCATGGTCCAAAATGTGATTAAACTCACAATAAGGCTTTGGGATGTCTGTGGCCATTCTGTACTTGCTTGGATCTATGTAACTTGCTTCTCTTGTTACAGGCAGGTACTGGGCATGCGCGAAGCTCATTCCGCGTTGGAGTCCATCGGGTGAGGTTCCTGTTGCTGGAGCTCCCAGGCCTAGGCCTAGGCCTGTCGGTGGGAGGCTGGACCCACCCCCGGTGGGTCCGAAGATTCCCCCTGAGGCTGGACACCACTGCTGGATGGCCGGATCCCCGGCGAAGAAGGGCAGAAGGTGAGGAGGCGACGCGGTCGCAAGTCGAGGACTTTCGCGGGTCGGCGGCGCGGCAGCAGCGGAGGTCGTAGGTTGAGGATTCCCTGCACTCAGCGGCTCGGCGGTAATGGCGGCGGCGGCGGCGGCGGATCCTCCCTCGTGGTCGCTGGTCCCTGGTCGTGTGGACTGGCCTGATGGATGTCGTGGCGTGGGTGAGTAGCCGGTTCTTCTCTTCTCCCTCGGGCCTCGGGTTGTCGGTGTAGCGGGTGGTGAGTTCGAGTTCTGCAGTTGATTCTTCCTGCAGGTGGGCGGTCTTTTGTGCCGGTTGTTGGTGTGTGCGGTGTTTTTAGTTGGCTGTGACTCGGTTGCCTGGTCTTTGTTGGTTGTCCTGGCCTTCTTGTGCTTTCCAGGATTTTTCTTTGGTTTATTGAGTGCCGCGGGAGGCTCGAAAGCGGAGCCTAGGGCAGCGGTGATGGTCTCGATTGCCTTTTGCAATTCGAGATCGGTAGGTGTTTTTCTTTTTATTATTGTGGTCTCTTCGTGGTCGCTTTCAGAGCTGGGCTCTTCGTAGTCGCTTTCTGAGTCCCCCTCGTCTGTTTCGGGGTTCGGGCATTTTCGCGCCAAGGGATTCAAATCCTGGCTTCCCATTGGCTGGTTCTCGGCTTGTCGTTCGTTCAGAACTGCGATAGGAAATAATCACCAGTAACGCACAGAGAATCAGGGTTTACTTTGGCAATGATAAGCTTGCAGTCAAAAGTAAAGTACAAGTCGGTGTTTTGGTTCAAAGTCAGCGCTGGGTGTAATCACACCACAGTGCTATTTAACAAAAACTCAGCCCCTTAAACATACATCCGGTGATTATCAATCAAGCACCCCCCACTCCCTTAACAGTAACAGCTGCGAGCACCAGAGCAGCGAGGACAGCAGAATCGGAGAGGCCCAGCAACGTCATCAATCATCGCCCTGAATGCTGCTATCCAGGAACTATTTGTGTGTTCGCTGCGGCTGCTTATCTCCACTCCTTTTCCTCCCACACCCTCCATTGATGGCGAGCTCCGGTAGGACTCGACAGGCGGCCCCCCCTACCGGGAGCTCACCGATAAATAGAAAGCATACAAATGTTAGTCACTGTTACGATCCTGTATTAGGTTTGTCTGGGTATTTCCGATGGAACCGTTGTATCAATCGGGCAGCGTGAACATCGGGTGCTGCCACCCACGAGGCCTGTGTTATAGGATATCCTTTCCACCGCACAAGATATTGTAACATCCCCCTACGAACCCTGGAGTCCAATATTCGATCTATCTCATATTGGTTGGTATGCACGGGACCCGGTGGAGTAGTCGAGGTACCTGGCCTTTCTGTCGTCACCGGTTTCACCAAACTGCTATGGAATACGGGATGTATCCTACTGAACAGAGGGGGAAGTTTAAGAGCTACGGTTACGGGATTGATGACTTGTGTTATGGGAAATGGTCCTATATATTTAGGTCCTAATTTTTTACTGGGCAGTCGGAGTTTAAGGTATTTTGTAGATAAGTATACTTTGTCTCCTATCCGGAATGGTTTTGGATCAGCTCTTTTCTTGTCTGCATATTTTTTGTACTCGTCTGCTGCCTTTTGTAATGCTGTTTTTACACTTGGCCATACATGACTAATTTTATCGGCCCAACCGCGTGGCGTGTCACCGTCTGTCATAGGGGGATCTAACTCTGGAATGGCTGAAAACTCTCGGCCATATATTACTTGGAAAGGGGAGAACCCAGTACTGCGGTGAGGTATGTTGTTATATGCCATTTCGGTGAAAGGCAGGAGTCCTGACCAATTCGTCTGCTGGTAAGAAACGTAGCATCTGATATATCTTTCGACCATGGCATTGGCCCGTTCAGCCGCCCCATTAGTGCTCGGGTGGAATGCTGAACTTAACCCTTGAGAGGACCCAATTAAACGGACAAATCGTCTCCAAAATTTAGAGGTGAATTGAACACCGCGGTCGGATATAATCCTCTTAGGTGCTCCATGGAGACGATAGATATGTTGTAAAAAGAGTTCGGTTAATTGTCGCGCAGATGGTATGCTTTTACATGGCACAAAGTGGGCCTGTTTCGAAAACAGATCTACCACCGTCCAAATTACAGTGTGGCCATGGCTAGGGGGGAGATCGACTATGAAATCCATAGCGATCTCTTCCCAAGGCCTGCTAGGATTCGCGACTGTCTGTAATAGTCCTAACGGTCGTCCAGACCAGGGTTTGGCGGTTGCACAGGTTGTGCAACCTTTTACGTATGTTTCTATGTCCTTACGCATTCGTGGCCACCAGAATTGCCTCCTCACAAGGTGTAGAGTTTTTAAATACCCAAAATGGCCTGCTGACTTGGCATCATGGCACCTGCATAACACTACGTTCCGTAAACGTTCTGGAACATATATTCTATTCTCCCTCCACGCTATTCCATCATTATAGCTAACCATAGAGGGGTTTTGGATTACCCATTGATCCTGTTGTAAAGCTGTTTTAAACTCGGTACGTAAGTGACCATCTACTTCTGTAAGTCTTAATAGGATTTGGGAAGGTGCAATTAGAGGTTCTATCACTTCCTCTCGCTTGCTATTATACTGTGGCATCCGGGACAGCGCATCAGCCAGGAAGTTTTTCCCAGCAGGAACATACCGCAACCGGAAAGAGAAACGCTGAAAATATTGTGCCCACCTTATCTGTTTGGGAGATAGTCGCCTGGGCGTTTGTAAGGCTTCTAAGTTTTTATGGTCCGTCCATACCTCAAAAGGATGAGACGCCCCCTCCAAGAGATGTCGCCATGTCATCAACGCCCAACGGACCGCGAATGCCTCTTTTTCCCAGATCGCCCATGCCCGCTCTGTCGTGGTTAACTTTTTAGACGTATAGGCACAAGGTTGTAACCCTCCCTGCTGTGTTCTTTGTAGGAGTACTGCTCCTACAGCCACGTCGCTAGCATCTGCCTGGACTACGAATGCCTGCGTTGGGTCTGGATGCTTGAGTACTGGTTCTTGAGCAAAGAGTGTTTTTAACTGCTTGAAAGCCATTTGACACGCTGACGACCACGTCAACGCTTGTCCCGGCTTTGGTTTAGCCGTGGCCGGTTTGGTCCGTAACAGATCCGTTAGTGGTAGGGCTATTTCAGCAAATCTGGGAATGAACTGCCGATAGAAGTTTGCAAAGCCTAGAAAGCTCTGCAATTGCTTTCTGGTTCTAGGGGCCTGCCATTCAAGCACTGCCTGGACTTTTCTGGGATCCATCTCTACCCCGCTCTCTGATATTCTATAGCCTAGATAATCTATCCTCTTTTTGTGAAACTCACATTTGGATAGTTTCACGTACAGCCTAGCAGCTAATAATTTGTCTAAGACCTGTCGGACCAGAGATATATGTTCCTCTTCAGTTTGCGTGTAAATTAAGATGTCATCCAAATATACAAGGACACCCCTGTACAGATGTTCATGCAGCACTTCATTGATGAACTGCATGAACACCGCAGGGGCGCCCTGTAGTCCGAACGGCATGACCTGGAACTGATAGCTTCCCAAGGGACAATTGAATGTTGTTTTCCACTCATCCCCTGGTTTGATTCGTATCCTATAATACGCTTCGCGTAGGTCGAGTTTCGTAAAGATACGACCGGTGGCTAGGGCAGCTAACAGGTCCTTCATTAAAGGAAGTGGATAGAGGGGCTCCACACACACCGCATTGAGACCTCTGAAGTCAACGCATAAGCGTAAACCCCCATCTTTCTTCCCACGAAACAGGACAGGGGCAGCCATCTTTGATCGACTAGGTGTGATAAAACCCCGGGCCAAGTTCTTGTCTATATATTTTCGTAATTCTTTTAGTTCGGGTTGTGTCATTGAATACATCCGGGGCTTGGGTAGCTTCGTCCCGGGTATTAACTCAATACTGCAATCCGTAGGCCGGTGAGGAGGCAGGGTCTCACATTCCTCCTCACTAAAGACTCTGGCGAGATCCTTATACACATTAGGATACGTCGTGTCTGCTGGTGGGCTCTCTACTTCTATTCCCCCTGCTGGCTCCTTTTCCTCCTTGGTAGGGGGAGGTCCCAACGGTAATCGAAGTTTGCGAAAACCCCCTTCCCACCATATCGTAGGAGCCCACTTGTCCAACCATGCTAATCCTAAAATTACTGGTTCTAACATTTTCTCCACTATAATAAACCGAATAGTTTCGGTATGCTCCCCAATATCGAGGTGCACCTTTTCTGTTATATGAGTCACTGGTGCCCCTCCCAGCAATGAACCATCCATTTGTTCAAATGTAATAGGGGTTCTCAACCGCACAACCCGCAGCCCAAGTTCGTCAACTATTGCCCTACGAATTAAACAACGAGTACACCCTGAGTCAATCAATGCCTCATATCGGCGTCCGGTGGTTGCCCGTGGGTTTCGGAGTACGACTGGTACCACAAAAGGTCGGATGGGGTCGCTCACCATCGGGTCGTGTTGGTCCTCATCGTCGTCATCACTATCCCCAGCCACAATCGGGAATTTTTCCGCCACCACTTTCTTAGTATCTGTAGCCAGGGGATCCCTCTCCATACAGGATGTTTGAGTCATTTGGGACCGTTCAGATGTTGGTCGGCCTCTGCCTCTCAACACAGCTCTAGGAGGGGGGTTTTGGTCCGAGTTGCGGGGCATGGGATGAGGACAGTCAGCTGCTCGATGACCAAGGCGATTACATCTGAAGCAACGAAACGCAGGCCGCTGGATCCTTTCCCCCAAGCCGGAGCCAGCATTCGGTTTAGTCTCCTTGGGTGGTTGTGTGCGTTCTGCTGGTCGTTTTCCTTGACTTGCAACCCCTTCACCCCGTATACGGAATTCTCGGAGACCGACGTCCAATTCGATGGCTGCCTTGTACCACACACTCAACTTGGGGGGCAAGCCCCGGTACACGCAGGCTTGCCGTAAATCACGGTCTAGTCCTTTATGGAATTGGTGCACCAGAAGACGTTCTGGCCACCCCACCAACCGAGCCGCAATCTTTCGGAACTCCTGTACATACTCCTTTGCTGGTACGCCCCGTTGCTTAAGCGCAAACAAATCCCCCTCTGCAACCTGGGCGCTTGTTTCGTCTTCAAATCTGGCACGAAGAGCCTCCAGAAATCGTCCCATGTCCACGAGTTCCCTTGCATGTTTAGCATGGAGGCCTGCCACCCACTCAGCCGCTTCTCCCGTCAGGACCCCCGTAACAGCAACCACCATAGCCCACTGGGAGGGATACCACTGTCCATATTGGTCCATATGGCTTATCACCTGGCTTAAGAAAAGAGCCACTCGTTCAGGGCTTCCGTCAAAGGAAGTCTGCAGGGCAGGCGGTCCCCAAACGGCCTGCGGGACCCACAGCCCCGGCGGGGCCCCCGGAGGCCAAGGCATGGGGCCTGGGGTCCTCGCTGCTCCAGTCGCTCTCCTGTCCTGCCTAGGTCGGTCCCTCGTCGCCCTGCGACTCCCAACAGGTAAGCCCCCTGCCAATTGCATTGGTTGGGGCTCAGGACCGGCTCCAAGGTCTCCCGACGAGGCACCTTGGTCTTGTTCTGGAGGGGGTTGGTCCATGGATCGTCTAGAAGTCCGCTCCATCCTCAATTTAGGACTTGTGAGCCGGAATTGGGTCTCCGAAGCAGTCACCCCTGTATCCTGCCAAGAAGAACCTGGAGGCTCCAGCCCTGCAACCCAGGGCTGCCAGGATGGGGCGTCACGAAATCCAGATTCCCCAAAACGCTCACGTAGCATATCCATGGTGCTGGGACCGGATGAGGCAGGATACCCCCAATCCCCTTCATCCTCCTCAGTCCATCGTCTTTCCCTCCAGCCCTCCACATCTCCACCACACTCCTGCTCTTCCAAGGCTGTCCCTTCTGCCATATCCCCCTTTGCTGCAAAGCCACAGGGACTCCTCACCTCTTGCGAAAAGGAACCAAGCGCTGACTTTCTCTCGGCTTGTCGTTCGTTCAGAACTGCGATAGGAAATAATCACCAGTAACGCACAGAGAATCAGGGTTTACTTTGGCAATGATAAGCTTGCAGTCAAAAGTAAAGTACAAGTCGGTATTTTGGTTCAAAGTCAGCGCTGGGTGTAATCACACCACAGTGCTATTTAACAAAAACTCAGCCCCTTAAACATACATCCGGTGATTATCAATCAAGCACCCCCCACTCCCTTAACAGTAACAGCTGCGAGCACCAGAGCAGCGAGGACAGCAGAATCGGAGAGGCCCAGCAACGTCATCAATCATCGCCCTGAATGCTGCTATCCAGGAACTATTTGTGTGTTCGCTGCGGCTGCTTATCTCCACTCCTTTTCCTCCCACACCCTCCATTGATGGCGAGCTCGTCCCAAGATGGCCACCGGGAAGGGGGCGCGGAAATGGGTTCTGCCGGCTCAGGATCATCAGGTTGGGGTGGCTTACCCTTTTTTTGCTGGCTTTTCTTTCTCGGTGCTCTTTGGGGCCTCAATCGCTGTTTCTTGTTGCTCGAAGAGGCTTTGAATATCCGCGATGAGGTTTTCTTTGTCGCTGCTTGCCTCCATCAGTTTCAGGATGGAGAGTTTGAATTTATTCATTTTCTGTGCTGTTTCTTCTTCCGGGGCGGTGATTTCCTTGGATGGCCCCTCTTCATCTGATTGTGAGTCCAGGCTGGAGTCCTGCTCGCTTCCAGCTTCTGTCTCCTCCATGGCTGTGGCTTTGGTTGCAAGCTTCTCAGCCATCTTCTTGGTAAGAGCTCTGGTCTGTGCTCTGTTTGCTTCTTCAGGGTAGGTGTTGGGTTCAGTCATTGTCTGGAGTTATGGGCAACCGACCTCTGCTACCATTTTGTTATAAGATGGATCTAGCCCAATAACTCAAAGACAGACTCCAATTCTTTTCTGTAGCTTTATTATTGATCTGTTGGTACTGGAGGTCACTGACCTTGTACCTTTCTCTTTCAGGTATACATCTGGAATCATCTGTGGACCATGTGGTTGGACCTTTTGTACCCAGGAGGAGGGGCTAAGAGGTAAGGAGTGGTTATAAGGATTATGGGATATGTGGTTAGTTAACCCTTGAAGGTCCGGGTGATCAGGGAGACATAGTAGTTAGGCATTTATCATGACAGGATCCAGATACGTCGTTTCATCCAGGTACTGGGGGAGCTGCCGCGCTACCACACTCTCAACAACCTTCGCAACGAAGTGAAGGTTGGAGACTGGACGATAATTTGCCAACACTGCCAGGTCCAGGGAAGGTTTCTTGAGGAGAGGCCTCACCACCGCCTCTTTCAAGGCGGCAGGAAAGACACCCTCACTCAAGGAAGCATTTATAATCCCCTGGAGCCAGCCTCGTGTAACCTCCCGAGAGGCCAGCACCAACCAGGAGGGACACGGATCCAGTAAACATGTGGCTGCGCTCAGTCTGCCCTGTATCCTGTCCACGTCTTCGGGCGTCACAGAATCAAACTCTTCCCAGATAATACTCACAAGACCTGCCTCTCTCCTCCCCACTGAATCTACCCAGTCAGAGTCCAGATGTTCCCGAATCTGAGCGATTTTGTCATACAGATACTGTACAAAATCCTCGGCTCTACCCTCCAAGGGGTCCTCCCGTGCTTCCTGATGGAGCAGGGAGCGGGTCACCCTAAACAGGGCGGCCGGGCGATTATCTGATGATGCAATAAGAGTGGCAAAATAGTTATACTTTGCCACTTTTATCGCCACCAGGTAGGTCTTAATATGAGACCTTACCAGTGTTCGGTCAGATTCAGAATGGCTGGCCCTCCAACCACTCTCCAGGCATCTTTTCCGGCGCTTCATCTCCCTCAGCTCCTAGGTGAACCAAGGAGCCAGGCGAGATCGACGCCGGGTCAGAGGCCGCAAAGGCACAACCCGATCCAAAGCTCCAGCGGCCGCCCTATCCCAGGCGGCCACCAGCTCCTCAGTCGAGCCGTGTGCCAGAGCCTCAGGAAATGGCCCAAGCTCCGTCTGGAACCTATCAGGATCCATCAGGCGCCTGGGGCGGTACCACCTCAATGGTTCCGCCTCCCTGCTGCGGGGTGCAGCGGTTCGAAGGTCAAAGCGAAGGAGGGAGTGATCTGACCATGACAAGGGCTTGATCACTATATCCCCTATCTCAAGATCACTCAACCACTGACCAGAGACAAAAACCAGGTCTAGTGTGTTTCCCCCCGTGTGAGTAGGGCCATGAACTAACTGGGTCAGGTCCATGGCCGTCATGGAAGCCATGAACTCCCGAGCCATCTCAGACGCCTCACCGATGGATGGCAGGTTAAAATCCCCCATGACCATAAGCCTAGGGGTCTCAACCGCCACCGCGGCTATAACGTTGAGCAACTCGGGCAGGGCTGCCGTCACATGGCAGGGAGCCAGGTATGTAACCAGCACGCCCATCTGCACCCCATGACCCCACTTCACAAGGAGGGACTCACAACCAGCCGTCTGAGGAACAGTGACCTCCCTCGGACCAAGACCTTCTCTAATGACAACTGCCACCCCCCCGCCCTTCCCCTGTGTCCTCGGCTGATGGAATGCGCGGAAACAGGGTGGGCACATCTCAACGAGGGGGACCCCCCCCTCCTGGCCCAACCAGGTCTCCGTAATACCCGCCAGGTCCGCTCCCCCCTCCTGAACAAGATCACCAATGAGGGGGGCTTTATTTACCACGGACCGGGTGTTGCACAGCATCAGCCCCTAATTCTTCTTTTCTTTAGACTAGCCAAGCTCAAATCCTGCAGCTGCTCTTCATATGTTTTAGTCTCCAGGCTTTTTTCTTGATCCTCCCATTATGGAAGAAATTGGACATTTGAAAATAAAGATCAAAAACAAAATATCATATTTTTTGCTCCATAAGATGCTCCTGACCATAAGACACAACTAGGTTTAGAGGAGGAAAACAAGAAAAAAAATCTGCCTCTGCCGCCCAGTGTCTTTTGTGTGGGGGTGGGGGGTGGGGGGGGTTGCCCACACCCCTCTGCCTGGCCATGCCTCAACCACCATCTGGTATTTGTCTGGTTAGCATCCTTGCAGCCAACAGCCAACAGCCTGGTCAGCTTCAATGCGTTATCGCAGCTCCAGCACGTGGCTCATCAGGGCTGTGCTCCATTGCACCCACCACCAGTCAGCTGAGTGACAGCTGGATCCCGGCCTCCTGTAGCCCAGCCAATCAGTGGGCTGGCCAACTGGAAATGCTGCCATTGCTGCCTCCTCCGTGTCTGCTGCCTCCGCCAGGGAACGGTGGAGCCTTTGCCACCGAGCAGCTCGGTGGTTGGATGGGCTTCCGAGAATACCACCGATCAGCTGTTCCAGGGGGTGGGGATCACTGCTGCCATTCGCCACTGCTGCCTATTCGCTCCATAAGACGCACGGACATTTCCACCCACTTTGGGGAGGGGGAAGTGTGTCTTATGGAGTGAAAAATACGGTAGTCAAGCCAAGATGTCTCTTTTAACATGCACGTTGGTCCAAATGCCCTGGATGAAATCAACAGCCTTTCCTCTGGTTTCACCCACCTTCCTGAGTGGAGATGGTCCCCTCCGGACAAGGGATGCAGTCATAGCAGCAAACTGGCTCTCCTTCCCGAACCTGCTTGAAAAATCCAGGATGACAATTTTCCACACATTTCGACTGAGGCAGAGACTAAGCAGAAAAAGCAAGGAATGTCAAAGAAAATATGTTAGGACTAACCATTGATGTAAAATGGATGTAGACGTGACCATTAGCCAAGGAGTCTCTGGGCTTCACTTAGATAAGTATAAAATCTCTTAACTTCAATCAAACAGAATCGAACTGGAAGGGACCCTGGAGGTCTTCTAGTCCAACCCCCTGCTCAAGCAGGAGACCCTATGCTATTTCAGACAATTGGCTGTCCAGTCTCCCCTTAAAAGCCTCCAGTGATGGAGGGCCTACAGTTTCTGGAGGCAATCTGCTCCCACCGGTTAACTGTTCTCACTGTCAAGAAATTTATCCTTAATTCCAGGTTGTTTCTCTCCTCGGTTAGTTTCCATCCATTGTTTCTTGTCTTGCTTTCTAGGGCTTTGGAAAATAAGTGGACCCCCCCTCTTCTTTGTGGCAGCCCCTCAAACACTGGAATCCTGCTGTCATGTTCCCCCTTCGTCCGTCTTTTCTCTGGACTGGCCATGTCCACTTCCTGCAACCGTTCTTCATATATTTTTGTCTTGTGTCAAAATATTATGGGAGATATAACATGTGCAGATTTTTCTTCGTTTAATTCCTCTCTTTTTCTTGTGGCATCTCACATTGCAACAAAACCCTTTTCTATTTAATAAAATCTGATGGGATTTAAGCATAAAGTGACAACTGGTGGGTTCCTCCTCCTGGCCATATGAACATGCATTCCTCCATTCTTCATACATTCATGATATTAAATGTATATTAAATTGCTAACATTAATAATAAAATTAAATTTTATTAAGTAATACGTATTAAATTTATTCAAGAAGTTATATTATTTTTTTGTCATTTGATTATTATTTTTAGAACCAGTTTGTCTAGTATCAAATATCAGCAAGTGACGGTTGATAAGATATAAAAATCAAATATCAGCAAGTGACGGTGAGTTCAAGTCCTGCCTTAGCCATGAAAGACCTCGGGTCTGTCATTCTTCTTAGTCCAACCCACCTCACAGGATTATTGTGGGGAAAACAGGAAGAGGAAGGTGTGTTGTGTAAGTTAGCTGCGTTGAGTTATTTATACAAATAATAAAGGCAGGATATACATAAATACGCAATTTTTATCCTACTAGATATATAAGATAGAAAATTTAGGACTAGGCTTACCCCCTTAAAATGGGTCATAAGGTTTTGGAAAACCGAAATGTTGACAATATTTTCCCCACCTTGTTGAGCAACTTTAGCTGTGACACAGCATCCTGGTTGATGATAAGCCTCCGTCTTTCAAAACTCCCCAGTTGCAGTTTCATTGGATTCTCCTCAGGGAGAACCACCAAGCTCATGAGGTTCAGATCTGCTGCTACGTCTCCATTTTGGTCCAAGTACAGTTTCTTTTGGGAAAGATTGCAAAACTCATTCTTCTCCAGAAAGGGGTGGAACTAGAATGGAAACATCCAGGAATTAAAAAAGAAAGAAAACTTGCTTTCTTATCCCACGTGGTATCTATTTTGCAAAGCCCCTGAAGGCAGGACAAGAAGCAACGGATGGAAACTAACCAAGGAGAGAAGCAACCTGGAATTAAGGAGAAACGTCCTGACAGTGAAAATAATTAATCAGTGGAACAACTGGCCTCCAGAAATTGTGGCTGCTCCAACAGTGGAGGTTTTTAAGAAGAGATTGGACAACCATTGTAGGGCAATGATGGTTAATCTTTTTCTCATTGTGTGCCGGCACCCATAATGCAATGCATGCGACCCCTGCACATGTGCACACGACCCCCCCGGCTCCCCATGTGTGTGACCTCCCCCACCCCCCATTTTTGGCCTAGCAGGCCTCCCTGCAGCCTCTTGGGCCCAAAAATGGACCATGGGGGTGGGGCGGGTTGCGACCCCCCTATGCATGTGCGTGCATCTCCTGCATGTGCCTGCCCCCTGCGCATCCCAAAAACCAGCTGGCTGGCGGGAGGCGCGCGCATGCATGCGCAGTGGATATGAGCTGGGCGACAGCTTGCGTGCCCCCAGAGAGGGCTCTGCGTGCCAGCTGTGGCATGCGTGCCATAGGTTCGCCATCACGGGTATAGGATTTCCTGCTTGTGCAGGGGGCTGGACTAGAAGACCTCCAAGATCCCTTCCAACTCTGTTATTCTATGTTCTACATCTTTTCCCATTTGAATCTTTCTTCCTTCTACAGTTGTCTAACTTCAAAATATGCTTAGTTGATGACACAAGGGTCACCACTATCTACAAAATAAGGATAAAATAAGCATTCAGGAAAGTTTGTAAATCATATATTGAAAAAAATATATGTTGACAAAATTAGTAAATTCAAAATTTATCAATGATACGGAGCGTTCCAGGCCAGGTCAGGCTAATGTTCTCCTTGGAAGACCAGATGAGAAACATGACCGGATGAGCTCATTCTATTTTATTGTAGGGCAACATTAAAAGAATCTGGCAACTCTGAAAGTAGAAATCTCCCACCAACTCTCTTGACAGCCTGGAAAGTTATAGAGGATAATTTCTGCGTTCCTTTCACTGCATATTATGAAGCTGTGAGCTCCCCCCCACCCCCCAAAAAAGTCTGATTATTCCTAGGACTTGACAAACTATGGTATATTGTATAAGAAAAAAATAAGACCTACAATATAGATCTTTGTTACTATTTCATGTATACTTTTTATTATATTATTGTATATGTAATTGGTCACTGATTATAGTAAATTAGTGATTGTATTTTAATGATTAGATAATCATAGAATTAATTAGAGTATAATATCACCTTATTGGTGATATAGGCCATATAAATTTAATAAATAAATAAAATATCATTAATGATGCAGTAGAAAAAGAATGAAGGATACCAAGCTTGATAACAATATGTATAAGGGTCCCCTTATTTATTTATTTATTTATTTATGTATTTATGTATTTATGTATTTATGTATTTATGTATTTATGTATTTATGTATTTATGTATTTATGTATTTATGTATTTATGTATTTATGTATTTATGTATTTATGTATTTATTTATTTATTTATTTATTTATTTATTTATTTATTTATTTATTTATTTATCGTATTTATATGCCGCCCTTCTCCCATAGGACTCGGGGCGGCTCACAAGATAAAACAATACGACAATAAAATGATATTAAAATAATCCAATTTAAATTTACTGTGTGTGACCAACCATATGCTAAATAAATAAATAAATCCAATTTAAAATCCCCAAGCAATTAAAACTGGCAGATCAGGGAATTTGCTGAAAAAGCCATGTCTTCAGGTCGCCGTGGAAAGTGCGGAGGTCGGGGGCCGTCCGGAGCCCAGTGGGTAACTCATTCCAGAGGGTTGGTGCGACCACAGAGAATGCCCTCATCCTGGGCACCACCAGCCGACATTGTCTGGCCGATGGCACCCAGAGGAGGGCAATCCTATGTGAGCGCACTGGGCGGTGGGAGGCCGGTAGGAGGTGGTCCTGTAAGTACTTATGGGCACCATGGTTGGAGAAGATATTTCACAAAAACTAGATCAGTTTGGAGAAGGGCAAGGAAGCCAAGCATGAAATCTAAGGAGCTCTCACAGCCTTGAGGGAAAAACAACAAAGACCATGTTGGTGTGTGGGACCTACAAAGTATCTTGTTTGGAGAAGGGAGGATACAGCACTCTTCTAATTAATGAAAGATGTTGCAGATGAAAGATGTTAGCCACCAGATTCTGGCTAATAAGAGGAAAAACATACTAGGAAGAGGAGCCATATTAGAACTGAGCTTTAAAGAGAAGTCTTCAGTCTCCACTGGTTGTCTTAATGCAAAGACCAAGCATTAAGGTTTACCAAAGTTCCCTTCCTTCTCCCTTGGATTCATTCTCCAAAGAAACTAGATTTGATGGATCCTTGTTACCTGCCACACCTGCAGCCTTGGAGACCCTGAACTCTCTTTGCCCTCCTTCCTCCTCCTGGATCTGGAGGTATACGCAGCACTCAAGGCCTGGGCAAGAGTCTTAATGACACTGTAAATATGGTGGTTAAATGGGACCCGTATCATGCTCCTTTTTCCTTGCGTCTCCAGTGGCGCTTCCTGGGTGCATCTGCTCCGGCCTTTGACAGAAAAGACATGCTTTGAAAAAGAACAGTAAAAGTAATAATCTTCATTCTGGGGTTCCACAAAGATGTTGGGTTCAAGGGCATCATCGTTTGGCCTTTTCTTCTCCTGAAATGAAAAGCTTGAAATACTATGGATGTATTTATAAACTCTGTCCTTTTTCATCGGGTATACTCCCAAACTTGTAGTGATCCAGACTTTCCCTTCAATGGGTCCTGGCAAACTTGTAAGTGTTAAATGGAACCAACGAATTCGCTCCAAAAGGGAAACATATTCTATGAATTGAACAAAGACATTGACTTGTCTCCACTTAGAGATGGCCTTCCTGAAGGATGCCGTAGGCGGAACCGTTGAGACTCGTTGTGATATCACAACAAAGATCCCATTCCTGAAAAGCACAGGAGTGAAAGTCTTCATGAAATTCTCTCCCTTCTCTGTGTCTGAAGCGAAGAGGCCGATCAGGGTCCATCTGAAATGGAGGAGCAGTTGGAGAATTCCTGGGTACTCGATCCCTTCTTTGGGGAGCATCCTGTGGAAAAAAGGGAATTGACTTTTATCACTCAGGGCCTCTGAAACAGTTGCATAACTGATCTGAAAAAGTGATGAAAAAGCAGAGCTGTGTTACATGTAATATTGTATATAATATATCTAGTAGTGATATATTTTCAGCCCCAAACTTCAGCTTGATACAAAAGGTTTGGGGTAACCTTGGCCTTATATACTTTAATAAATGGGGCTAAGGAAGTTGATTAGCTAGAACTTTTTACATTTGAGCTGTAACCTATTTTCAAATACCAAAACTTTTGATTTTTGATTTATTAATAGTCAGAGAACTATCATGAGAGTAAGAGTCAAGATTTTTTTTAACAGTTGATGCATGTGAAACAGTTGATTATCAGGATTTACTATATGTATTTAGCCCCTTAGACACGGTTCTTTAGGATCCTTCAGTAGACCTGGTAAGTCATTCATGTACGTAGACTAAATAACAAGGGTTCAAGGATGCAGCCACATCTGCCCTTTCGAAAGTATCGACCCTTCTCATCATTGGCTCCATTGAGCCCAAACTCTCTCACTGCTGCTAGGAAAGGGGCTGATCGAGGTCAGCAGTTCTGAGTTCTGTCTTAAGGGCAACCAATATTTCCCTGCTCGCTGTATCAGATTCTGCACTAAGATATATAAAAGTAACAAAATGTTGTTTCCTCTGACTGACGCATTTTGTAATTAGATGGTTCAAAAAAGACAATTGTCACTTGTAGATTTCCTCTGTCTACAACCCACGTTTGCTTCTGTAAGTAATGCAATTTTAATCTACCCATTTTCAACTCTACTCAAGAGGAACCTGGCATATATTTAGCCACAATATCAGATGGATGGGCTTGTAATTGCTGGGGTACTTTTTATTCCCCTTTTACACGTAGGAACTAATATTGCCATCTTCCATCCAAATGGATATACAGTAGTATATACAGAGTAAATGAAATTGCCTGTAGAGTGATCAACCAGCTGGGATATTTTTGGAACAGTTCAGCTGGTAGAAAGTCCTGTCCAGGGATTTTATTACTCTTCAAATCTTTTACGATGAATTTACTCATAAACATATTGGTATAAAATAGTTAAGATATTGGCTAATAAGCTTGTAATTTTTTAAATAAAGTGGCTAAGTATTGCTAATCCTCCCTATGAGTTCATGAGACATATATGATTTTTCAAATGTAGGTCATATAATCTATTAGGGTTTTTTTCATGAATATGCGATTTGTTCACCTTTCAAAATTTTGTAATTTTGACTAAGATCATGTAGAAAATATGAGCTTCCCATCACTGCCACGCTTCCCTTTTGCATAGAAGACCTTTTGATTGGCCCCCAAAGCAATGGAGATGGTGGCATAAGAGGATACGTCTGCTTTGATCCTTGCCCCCTCCCCACTGTGGCTCTCAACCCACAGCCATGACTGGCCATTCTGAAAAGCAGCCATTGAATTCAAAACAGAAGATGTGGTTATTTATTTTATTTATTTATTAAATTTATATCCCGCCCTTCTCCCCGAAGGGACTCAGGGGGGTGAACAGCCGAGAATTAAAATAACATACAATATAAAAGTTAAAAGAAGTAAAAATAAATTAAATTAAACGGCCGCCCCAATTTAAAACCCCTAGCAATACAATTAAAAAAAAAACCCTAAAACCTATTCAGGCCAGGCCGGCTTGCTGAAATAAAAATGTCTTCAGGGCCTTACGGAAAGTGCGGAGATCCGGAATCAGCCGTATTCTGGGAGGTAGCTCGTTCCAGAAGGCGGGTGCTCCCACAGAGAAGGCTCTCCCCCTGGGGGCCGCCAGCCGACATTGCTTGACCGACGGCACCCTGAGGAGGCCCTCTCTGTGAGAGCGTATTGGCCGGTTAGATCTATCAGTCATCCATCAACATCCCACTCACTTTACCAGATAAAGAAATTGTCAGCCCTGGAGGCCATCTTTTCTGCCACACTTAGTCTGTGGAAAACTGGGAGGGAGTTTGTATAGAGTTGGTAGAAGTATTTAGCCATAACATTCTTTTCTCTGAGAGTCAAGAAGGTTCAGCCTGCACCTGGAGTGGTGTGATTGGGAGGCAACTCCAGTTGGGACGGTGGATTGATTGGACCATGTGATGGACATGTGGGTGTAGGGGAAGGGACTTCGGCTTTCCTTTGGGTGGGGGAAACCCGGGAGCTTTCAGATTCGGGTTTTCCCCAGATGTGCCAATATGAAATCTCTAATAAAATGGAACTTTGAGGAGCTGCTGGCCTTGGAGTCTTCACTGGTTGGGGGTGTTATTTGGAACCCTGACATAAATATGCACACACACAAACCTGGGGGACTTTGTAGATGCCCACTAAGTTTGACATCTGGATGGTGATGTCCCTTTTAGCTGCATCAAGAAGTGCCAGAAGGTTGTCCTCTCTGCCACAGCTGTAGTTGGGGACGTTGGCTTCTCCAGTAGACAGCAGGTCCAGCAAGGCATCTGAAGTGCCGAGGTTGCTCAGATAGTTGTCACGGATGTTGTAGCCGAGTGTGAGGTTGTGCAGGAGCTGAGGGTTCTTGTTGACCATTTGAAAGGTGAAAATGATGCGTAGGAGCAGAGGCAGATAAGTATATGTAGCACTGTAGAAATATGTTCAGATTATCATCTCTTTCTTTAGACATGTATATTGAGCCTCAAGCCAAGACATTGAAAAAACAAAGGCGAATGATAGTCACACATCATCATTATTTTTATTTTTTTTTGAGTATTGAGATGATGGGCTGGAAATACTCCTCCACCAGGGTTAATGGTCACAAATATAACAACTATTTATAGTGATTTTCATTTAGCCAAAAATTAGGATTCAAAACCTAACATTCAATCATTAAATTAGAACCACCATTAAAGGACTTTTCATAAATGACCCAGAAAGAGCCTTCTACGAGCAAGTGAGCCTGTGAGGATTGGCCATTGAATGTTAATGAGCAGTTAAGAAAGTATGGAAATGGGCCAGTCGACTAAACCTTTTCCATAATTACTGTAAACAACAGCAATAATAAGTATCTAGTATTCAAGTGATGGATTTAGGATTGGGCAGGAAGGGGAAAATAATCTGGAATTATTTCAGGGTTTTTTTCTTCCCCATCCTTGGATTTGAGTCATTTCTACAAAGTAAGGCAACAGAGGGAAGCCATGGAAACCAAAACATTTCAAGAAACCAGACAAGTCTGCAATATAACAATAAAATGTAACAAGAAGAAAAGAAAAAAGACTGTTGGAACTGCAAATAGAAGGAATAAAACTCCATCAGAATGAGCTACTTACAAGTGAGACTGCCTAGAAGGAGGCGTGTTGAAAGGCAATGTTGTACGTGGTATTGTTGTTGCAGAGATGACCAAGCTAAAGAGATGGTCTCCTGGCTTGTAATAGCTCCATGGTCCTTTTCCATCCTGGTGCTCCAAAATCAGTGGGCACTTCATCCTAAACTTCCCAGAGACCGGCTGGGACATCAGCAGCACCAGAAGCAGAAGCAGAAGGTCCATAATTGATAGGTATGAATCAATCCCTTTCCTCTTTCTAAACAAGAACAACAGGAAGAGTTAGAAGAATTCAAAGCACCTCACAAGTTGAAACTGCCAAATGGCTTTCTCAATTCAGAGAGAGAGACAGAGAGAGAGAAAGAGAAACAGAGGGGGAGAGAGGGAGAGAGAGAAAAAAACTGAGCTTCACATGGAGAGATAAGTACCCTGAAGAGCACAGCCCCTGTCCATCCTAAATCTTATGCAAAACACCCAGCATGATCCCTTCCACGTTGTTTCAATCTGATGTTTACATCCAAGGAAGTCCCTGGAGAAATAGCAGAAGAGGCCTCAAAGACCAGGATGGTGATAATTACAGTGAGAAGCAACTTCTCCTCTGGGGATCCCGAAATTCTTCTGGAGCATTTTATGTAGACAGGTAGTCGGAGAAAAGCATTTTAGTGAAAAAAAAATACAGATATAACAAGGGGTGCTATTCAGCAAGTTCTTTTTTTTTTTATTGAAAAAGTTTTTCAAATACAAATTTTTCCCCCTTTTCCCCCCTCCTCCCTAACCCCCCCTCACCCTCCCACCCCCCATGGCTTCTCCAAAAATAAAATCCAGATTGATATCAAATTATATATACTTTACCATCCTTTTACACCACCCCCCACATGCTAACCATTTCTTTCTAACGTTATTATTATATTTCCCCTATACTATACATTTCAAAGCAACCTTCAACTATAAAACTATATAATAAATCCTAATTTGACATTTACTCAATTTATAATCTACCCATTTCCTCCCCCATACATATATCTCCTAATTCAAATCTTTTGCGTATATTTATATCTAAACATAACATCCCTTTTCCTAAACTAAACAATCAGTAACCTAACCCATCTCCACACATTTTCCTACAGGTCTACCATACATAATATTTTTAATATCTTTGTTCATCTGCCCGCACCACACAACTAAAAAATATTTCCATATAAGTGAAATCCTCTAATGACTTTAAATTTATAATCCATATAGCGTCTTCTGTAACGTCTTTCAACTAGATTATTAATTCCATCGCCCATGTTAGGGTAACATCAGGTTCAGCTTCCAACAGTATATTCAGTATCTTCCATTACCATCTGCCCCCATCAATAGTAAGTATTTTCGTATATAAAAAACCACCCGAGTGACTTTATATTTATATTCCACATGGTATCTTCTGTAGTGTCTTTTATCTAGATTATTGATTCCAACCACCACATTGGGGTAACAACCAGATCTTCTGCATGCCCCAATCCCATAGTTCTCTTGCCTTATAGCTCAGCATATACGTAATCCATTTTTCAAAGAGTCCAAAATAGAAAGTTCCAATCCACCAAATCAGAGGCCACCTTCCACATCCCGAAAGCACCAGCACTGCAGAGATCTGCCATTCTCCTCAAAATAGTATAAGTCAATAATTTGCCTCAATTATATTTTCATATATCAGCCATCTATAAATCCCACTTATTGTATTTAATCATCTCTTAAGTAACTGGCATTAGTCTGTTGGCTAATAAAAAAGAAAAAAAAAGAAAAAAATGTTTTTTGTTTAGTTTAAAATTTTTTAGTTTTGTAGAACCTGCTTCTTCTTTTCTTAACTTGTTGTGGTTTAGATCTCCATCCTGGTTGCCTTTCTAGGACTTGTATATCAGCTGATTGAATTCCATGCTGGTCTGTAACTTGATGAGACATCAAATCAAAATCCAAAGCCGCCTCTCTTATATTTATAGGTGATCCAGCTATAGCCTCTGAAGGAGAATCCAAAAGTGGCTCATCCAAAAAGACCTCTGTAACTTGTTGTTTTTCCATTACCTCCATCTCCATCTGCTTAGCCTGAATTTCAATCTCTTGTTCATTTTGCTTTTCTTTATCCCCCTCCTGTGTTCCTGACACTGTTGGCATACGTGGAGGTGTTGGATCCATCTTGAAGACCTTGTAGTAAAATTCTTCCGCTTTTTCAACAGTATTTAATTGATATCTTTCTCCTTGGTATCTCAATATTATACCAACTGGAGCATCCCACCTAAATGGGATGTTTTGTTTTTTTAGCTCAGTCACCAGAAATTCAAATTCCTTTCTATCTTTTAACATCTTGGACGGCAGCTCTTTATATATCCAAATCTTCCTTCCATTTATTTCTAGAGTGGAGTTAAAAGACTTTTGCACAATATCATTTCTTATTCCTTTATCAGTAAAGTAAATCACCACATCTCTAGGCAACTGCCTTTGCTTTGCAACCCAAGAGTTTATTCTGTACGCCTTATCAATCTTACAGGATACCTCTTCAGGACTAACCTTTAAAATCGCAGCCAGAACTTCAGCAGACATCTTTCTCAGGTCCTCTCTGCTATTTTCCTGTATTCCCCTCATTCTGACTGCAAATTCCATGGACCTATATTGCATCATTGTAACTTCTCTTTCAATCCTTTGTTTTATATTATCTGCATTGTAGGTCTTGTGCTCAGCTTTCTTTATTTTAGGCTTTACTTCTGAGCTATTTTCTTGAGTATTTATCAAATCATTTTCAATTTTTTGTATTTTATTGTCCAAATTATAAATCTTATCATCAGCTTCATTCATTTTAGACTCTAATAAATTGATATTTTTATCCATCTTTATAACTATTTCTGAAAAAGTTTTCAAAGCTGTTATAATCTGTTGTTTCAGATTATCATACTTTCGTTGTACCAACTCTTTAATTTCCTGCCTGAATTTTTCAAGATTCTGGTTCACAATCTCATCATGTCTTGCCATCTCCTCCAAAACAAATTCCTTTAGGTCTTTAGAGCCATTCTTCTGAATCTGCAAGCTCAAAACTTGCTCATATGATTTGTAGATGGGGGACCCCCCCCCAGCTTGGTTGTCTGGCTTTATCTGTTTTAACGCCATGCTGCCACACAGACAAACTCTTTTTTTTTTTAAAAGGACTTTCCTCCAAACAATATCAATATCAAGTCTCTAAGAAGGAAGAAACTTAAAATAGAAATTTTTCTCTTCAATTCTAGCCAGCGCTATTGTTTCAGATACTTTGTAGCGTATTAGGCTATTCAAACGGAAGGACTTTCGCTTTCAGCTTTCTTCTTCTCAAGCCTCAGTCAGTCACCATTTTAAAAACTTTCTTTCTTCACTTTTAAAATCACTCATAAAATTGTTAGAAATACTTGGGATTTAGGGTTCCAAATCCAGATTTCATCCTATTTGTTCAAACAATCTGTTAGATTTTGTTGATTGGGTTGGTCCCATCGCCTGGCTCTGCAAGAAGCAGAGTTCCCCCGACGCCCGGAGCAACGGTGAGCTGTATAGGGAGCCACATTCTGCTTCCTCCCCAAGAGTAAAAAAAAAACTCTGGGGAGTTCGCAGAGGGCTCTACCTGTCCTCGCCGGCTCTATCTCACGTCTCCTAAGGAGACAGAGTTTTTCGAGCCGTCTCTCAGCTGTAGAGACGGCTCTTTACAGGCGGTGAGGCTGGTGGTCCCGAAAGACCGTCCGGCAGTGGCGGAAACCAAACCGGAAGCCCTATTCAGCAAGTTCTGACAGGTTCTGGAGAACCAGTAATGGAAATTTTGAATAGTTCAGAGAACCAGCAAATACCACCTCTGGCTGGCTCCAGAAGAGAAGGACTAGGGGAGACATGATAGTGTTCCAATATCTCAGGGGTTGCCACAAAGAAGAGGGAGTCAAACTATTCTCCAAAGCAGAATAGTTCTGAGGGTAGAACAAGAAGCAATGGGTGGAAACTAATCAAGGAGAGAAGCAATTTAGAACTAAGGAGAAATTTCCTGACAGTTAGAACAATTAATAAGTGGAACAACTTGCCTGCAGAAGTGGTGAATGCTCCAACACTGGAAATTTTAAAGAAGATGTTGGATAACCATTTGTCTGAAGTGGTGTAGGGTTTCCTGCATGGGCAGGGGGTTGGACTAGAAGCAGGACAGGAGGCGGCAGTCATGACATGGGTTTCGTTCACTGCCTGCAAGCTGAGGGTGGCAAGCAGCCGAGCGAGCCAGCCAGCGATGTGCTGGCTGCCTCTAATCTGGCCTTTCTCCCTGCCTCTCCCAGCCAATGGTGCTCACAAGTAAACTGCAGCTAGGAGTGTCAAATATGGCTGGCAATGAACATTTGTGTGGTAGCTGCTGGCTGAAGCTACTAAACAGGTGGCCAAACTAAGTGCCTGAAGGACCCCATCCCGTCACTGGGAGTCCAGGTGACTTGGTGATTGGTGAGTGGCTGGGCTCCTCGAGAGATGGAGTTTGCAGGGGGCTGATCTACCACTGGCTACAACAGAATGGAATGGAATGGAATGGAATGGAATAGAATAGAATAGAATAGAATAGAATAGAATAGAATAGAATAGAATAGAATAGAATATAATAGAATAGAATAGAATAGAATAGAATAGAATAGAATAGAATTCTATTCACTATTTCCAGGTTGGTCCCATGGGCCAGATCTAAGCTCCCCATGGGCTGGATCTGGCCCCTGGGCCTTGAGTTTGACACCCCTGCCCTAAAGCATTTCAGTCAAGTCTCTGTCCAGTCTCTTCTTAAAAGCCTCCGGTGATGAAGCACCTACAACCTCTGAAGGAAAGCTGCTCCATTTGTTAATTGCTCTCACAGTTAGGAATTTTCCCCTTAGTTCTAAGTTGCTTCTTTCCTTGATTAGTTTCCATCAGTGGTGAAATCCAAATTTTTTTACTACCAGTTCTGTGGGCGTGGCTTGGTGGGCATGATGTGGCTTGGTGGGTGTGGCAGGGGAAAGAAACTGCAAAATCCTCATTCCCACCCCACTCTGGGGCCAGCCAGAGGTGGTATTTGCCAGTTCTCCGAACTGCTCAAAATTTCCACTACAGGTTTTCCAGAACCTGTCAGAACCTGCTGGATTTCACCCCTGGTTTCCATCCTTTGCTTCTTGTCCTAACCTCAGGTGCTTTGGAAAACAGGTTGACCCCCTCTTTTCTTTAACAAGCCCTCAAATATTGGAACACTGCTATCATGTCACTCCTGGTCCTTCTTTTGTCAAGACTAGCTGTACCCAATTCCTGCATCCATTCTTCATATGTTTTAGTCTCCAGACCCTTAATCGTTTTAGTTCTTCTTCTCTGCACTCTTTTCAAATTCTCAATATCTTTCTTACAATGTGGTGACCAACACTGGATGCAGTATTCCAGGTATGGTCTTACTAAGGTCTTATAAAGCAGTACTAATACTTCACATGATCTTGACTCTATGACTCTGTTTATGCAACCAAGGATTGCATTAGCTTTTTTGGCTGCTGCTGCACACTGCTGGCATAAACCATATTTAAGTGATTGTCCATTAGGACTCCAAGATCCCTTTCATAGTTATTGCGTGTGAGTCAAGTTTCACCTAATCTTTACTTGTACATTTTCAGCCTAAGTGTAAAACCTTACTTTTCCCTACATTAAATTTCATTTTGTTGGATTGGGCCCAGTGTTCAAGTATGTTGAGATCCATTTGGATCTTGAGCCTATCAGCTGGGGTGTTGGCTATTCCTTCTGGCTTAGTGTCATCTGAAATTTTGAAGAGTTCCCTTTCTATTCCCTCAACTAAGTTGTTTATGAAGATATTGAAGAGTACTGGCCCTAAGACGGAACTTCCTGGTGCCCCACTGTTCAATTCCCTCCATGTAGAAGTAGTACCATTAAGGACTACTCATTGAATGCAGTTTGTCAGCCAGTTACAAATCCATCTGGTGGTGACTATTTTGGACTTCTGTATGGCATTTGATAAAGTAGACCACAACCAACTACTCGATAAGGTAGAAAAATGTGGGTTAGATAGCATGACCACCAAATGGATTCATAAACAGCTGACCGACTGTACTCAACATGTAGTCCTTAATGAAACTGCATCCATATGGAAGGAAGTATACAGTGGAGTAAATCAAGGCTTTGTCTTAGGCCCGGTACTATTCAATATATTCATAAATGATTTGGACAAGGGGATAGAAGGGGAATTCATCAATTTTCAGATGACATCAATCTGATGTCAAGCCTCCAAGTAATATGTCCCCAGAATGAATAATCCAAGGCAACCATATTCCATCAAAGTCTTTTTATTAGAAACATATCAAATTGGCAAGGTCTTGGTGTAATTCCGGCTCTGACCTCATGCTGGAATTACATCCAGTAAAAAGCAAAAGTTTGAAATTTCCCCCCCTAGTCACATTCTCCAATCAGCTTACAATCCAACTTTCCAGTGACTCCAAACTCCACCTTCAGCTATCTGCAGGCACATTCTCAGTTCCCACGGGAAAGAATGCCACCTAGCCACAACATCCCCCCTTATCCCTACAACCTCCCTTCCTACTGCTGACAGACTGGAACCAGGGCGTGTCTTAGTCTGCAACTTCTGAGTCTGTGCAGAGAAAGAGAAACTGAAACCAGTGTGTGTTAATCTCTCTCTGCTGTAATCTGTGTCTGTGAACATGTCTGCTGATCTGAGCTGAAGAATCAACTATTGGTATTGTAAATACTTTATGTGTTATTATGAATATAAAGAAGTTAATGAACCCAGCTGATTCAGTTATCTGTGTGTGCTTCTGGATTTGATTTTTGCAAGAAACTCTGACAAAATCCCTTTGCAGAGTACCTAGAGAAAGTTTAGAAAAAGAATAGGAAATGACTACAATAAAACATATGTCAGCTTCAGGGTCGACATCTGGCAGGAGTAGCCAATACTGCAGAAGATGGGCTGAAGATATAGAAGGATCACAACACACCTGAACACTGGAACGTATCTAAAAAAATGAAATTCAATGGCAAGAAAAGTAAGCAAGAAAAATCAAATGCACAGGTATAGTACCTGGTTCAATAGTACTAGCTGCAAGAGTGATCTAGGAGTCCTAGTGGACACTCACTTAAATATGAGTCAGCAGGGTGCGGAACCTGCCAAAAAAGCTAACACAGTCCTACGCCGCATTAACAGACAACAGCTTCCCATTTGTGGACCAGAGGATCATGTGGCCTTTTGGATAAGAGACCAATCTGGTTTCAGGCTGTTTTCTTTCTTTTGGGGATACCTTCACAGATAATGTTGAACCTTCCAACTGCTGTTTTGCAATGGAGTTATTCTTGTTGGGATATACTGTATCCAGAAAGGGTTTTGAGAGAATAAACACTCTTCATATTTTTTATTTCCTTCCATTTTAAGTAACCTTAATAGTAAAACAAATGCAAAGGAAGTGTAAAATTTAATAACTGCAATGAAAAATTAAACATTATGAGTTTATGAAACAATTTCAATATAAGTCATGTACTTTTATCATTAGATGTTCCTTAGTATTTAAATCTGGTCTCAGGATGATAATGTAGCACTTGGGGAAGAAGATGCAACCCAGCAGCGCAGCACTGGAGGCCAAGATGGAAATGATCTGCACAGCCACCATGGACTTTCCTTTGGTGCTCAGGTAAGTGGGCAGGAAGGAGATCCAGATGCTGCAGAAGACCAGCATGCTGAAGGTGATCAGCTTGGCTTCGTTGAAGGCTGCAGGCAGGTTTCTTGCCAGGAAAGCCACCGTGAAACAAATGGCAGCTAGGAAACACATGTAGCTGAGGGTGATGTAGAACATGGTGACAGAGCCTTCATTGCATTGAAGAACAATCTCTCCAGGCTGGGAGTGGAGGTCAGAGTCAGGGAATGGGGGGGAAAACCCCAGCCACAATGCACAAATGAAAATTTGGACAGCAGAAGAAGAAAGGACGATGGAGTTGGACAAGCTCTTCCCCAACCATCTTCTAACCCTGTTGCCCGGTTTTGAGGCTAAGAATCCCAGCACCACTGTGATTGTTTTGGCCAACACAGAAGACACTGCTACTGAGAAGACAATGCTGAATACCATCTGTCGGAGAAGGCAGGTGGCTTTCCTCGGTCGTCCAAGGAAGAGAAAAGAGGACAAGAAGCAAAGCAGGAGGGAGACCAGGAGGATGTAGGAGAGGTCCCGGTTGTTGGCTTTGACAATGGGAGTTTCTAGGTATTTTATGAATATGATTAAAACAAAGCCTGTGGTTAGAAATAAAAGTAGGGCCAAACAGACCAGGATGATGCCCAGACATTCTTCATAGGACATGAAGGATACTTTTTTGGGGATACATTGGATTCGGTTCTCAGTTGGATACTGATGATCAGGGCACTTTGTGCATTTTTCAATATCTGAGAAAACAAAGTAATATTTCTTTTATAGCCCTTCTTTTCATATTTCAAGAAAGAGCTTTTTGGATGACAGCTAATACTGAGAGGCAGGAAAGCCATAATAAATGTTAACTAGGAGCCTGTACGATTCGCCAGTGGTGCGATTTGCTGGTTCTCCAAACTACTCAAAATTTCTGCTTGAACCAGTCCGAACCAGCTGAATTCCACCTCTGGTGGTAATGCTGTCTATCTCACATTTTTTTTCTAGTTTATCAAGAAGTAGGTTGTGGTCTACTTTGTCAAATGCCTTGTTGAAATCTAAGTATACTATGTCCAAAGCATTTCACTGGTCTACTAATTTAGTCACCTTGTCAAAGAATGAAATAAGATTGGTTTGGCATGATCTTTTTTTAACAAACCCATGCTGGCTACTAGTTATAACTTTATTTGTTTCTAGATGTTCACAGATCTGTTTTTTTTTAAATTATCTTTTCCAGTATCTTCCCAGGTATTGGTATTAGGCTGATTGGTCTGTAGTTTCCTGGGTCTGTTCCCCTCGCCACTTTTTTGAAGACGGGAACCACATCAGCTCTTTTCCAGTCCTCTGGTAGTTCATTGGTGCACCAGGATTTTTTAAAGATATGGTACAATGTTTCTGAGATAACACCTGCCAGCTTCTTCAGAACTCTGGGATGTAATAAAACCCAAAAGAGTATTACCTGGCACTACAACTACCCTTCGTTGAGGCCACCCACATTTTCATCCTGCGCTTACCTCACCCTATTTGCACCACTTTTGGAAACACCAAATTCCCTGGAAGGTTAGAAGGCTGGAGGTCTTTCAGAACTCATCAGGGAGGGTGTTCTATATAGCGGTGGTCCCCAACCTTTTGTTTTATGTTTTGTTTTTTGTTTGTTTTATTAGATTTATATACCGCCCTACTCCCGAAGGACTCAGGGCGGTGAACAGGCACAAAAGAAAATAAAATACATAGATACAAAAGTTAAAAGACATAATTAAAACCAGATTAAATCTTTTGAGCACCAGGGACTGGTTCCAAGGAGAAAGGTTTTTCTGTGGACTGTGGGGGGCATGGTTTTGCATGCTGCCTGCATCCTGCAGATAGGGCTTCACTTCTTTGCGTGGACTGGTTTCTGGCATTCCGTGGCCCAGTGCCAGCCCACAGACTGAGGGTGGGGGTTGGGGAACCCTGTTCTCTAGGACAGGGGCTGCAATAGAAAAACACAGAGTTCCAAGGATCCACAAAGTGGCAAAGTTTTAGGGAATGGACCTGGAGCGTGGCTTTCCTATCCACTCTGGTGAGACAAGGAGATCTCCTGAGGGAGAGGGAGAGGAAGTCCCACAAGTACCCTAGTTCTATGGATGTAGAGCTTTAACTTTGACTTTAATTGCATTTGGGAAGAAACTGGAAGCTTGTGCAACTCACACAACAGGGATGTAACTCAACATTGTGCATGCACTGCCATCGTACTCATAAATTCCAGGTGACCCCATGCAAAGCACAACGCATTAATTCAAGCAAGAAGTGGCCAAGGCATGGGCAAGGCCTCCAATCCAGGAAAAGGCACAGCTGGTACATAAAAAGAATCTGTGTCAGCAGCTGACACGAGTTTATCAAAAACAGATCATATCAGACAAATCTTTTTGCGTAGGTTGGCAATGTGACTAAATTAGTAGACCAGTGAACTGAACTATGAGATTTCCAAGGTCCCTTCCAACTTGGCTATTCTGTTAATCTGTTGTATTGTTATTCCATTGCTGTTATTCTCACAGTTATATCCTCCTGATGGATTTTATGATGAGTCCTCCATTTGGTTTTCTCTTGTCCCTTGAGTCAAACCACTATCCCTCAATGATCTTCCCAATTAGATCTTCCTGCTTATATTGCTCTATGATCTCAGTAAGGATTGATGGATGGATGGATTTATATCTTTTGGCCTATAAGGTAAAGATAGTTTGGGTGAGCAAAAGCCATTGACCTGAAACCATTCCTGGTATTTCAAGGGTTTCAGATGTTGCTAACAAAGTTAAACATGGGAGGACACTTCCAAGTTGACCAATAGAAGAGAGATTCCTTTTGACAAAAGTGAATCCACTATGACCTCCCATCTTTCCCTACCTCGTCCTTCAAAATCTTTTTCTTATTCTTCCCACAATGGAAGCAATTGGGCATGTTGAAAATAAAGAACAAGAACAAAATAGTCAAGCCTAGATGTCTCTTTTAACATGCACCTTGGTTAGAATAGAATGGAATGGAATGGAATGGAATGGAATGGAATGGATTAGAATTCTTTATTGGCCAAGTGTGATTGGACACACAAGGAATTTGTCTTGGTGCATATGCTCTCAGTGTACATAAAAGAAAAGATACGTTCATCAAGTATCATAAAGTACAACACAATGATAGTCATAGGATACAAATGCTCTGAATGAAACCAGCACCCTTTCCTCTGGTGTCACCCACCTTCCTGAGTGGAGATGGTCCCCTCCGGACAAGGGATACAGTCATAGCAGCAAACTGGCTCTCCTTCCCGAGCCTGCTTAAAAAATCCAGGATGACAATTTCCCACGCATTTCGACTGAGGCAGAGACTAAGCAGAAAAACCAAGGAATGCCAAAGAAAATATGTCAGAAGGAAGCATCCATGGAAAATGGATGTAGGCATGACCATTAGCCAAGAAATCTCTGGGCTTCACTTAGATAAATATGAAATCACTGACTCATTCCCTACTGATGTAGGAGATAGAATTATTGGTATATTATTCATTTAGTTCCTCCCTTTTGCTTCTGGGGTATCACATGGCAATAAAAGACTTTCCCACTAGCTAAGTCATTGAATGACAAGCATCTGGGTTGCTCCTCATGGCCATCTTAGCATGTATTCCTCCAATCTTCATATACTCAAGATTTTAAAGTATGGTGATCTAATATTAAATTTTAGAATAAATAAAATGTATTTATTCTAAAAAAAATTCTAAAAGTTTATTAAATTTTAATAAATTAATTATATTAAAATAGAATAAAATAATGGTAAAGAAAGAAACTTCTGACCAGTAGGAATTTGGAAAGAGTCTTGTGGACTACAGAAAACAGAAAACAGTTTTCATTGCAATGAAATTCAATGGTGAGAAAACCATTTCTTGCCTACATTTAGGCAAGAAAAACCAAATGCACAGGAATAGTGCATGCTGGGCTCAACAGTAATAAATGGTGCTGGGCTCAAGAGTAATAAGTGCGAGAGGGATCTTGGAGTCCTAGTGGACAATGACTTAAATAGGAGCCAGCTGCCAAAAAAGCCAACACAGTCCTAGGTTGTGTTAAGAGAGAGATAGAATCAAGATCACATGAAATGTTAATGCCACTTTATAATGCCTTGGTAAAGCCACACTTGGAATACTGTGTCCAGTTTTGGTCACCGCAATATAAAAAAGATGTTGAGACCTTGGAAAGAGTACAAAGAGACTCTAGAAAAAAGCAGCAAAGATGATAAGGGGAAATTACTTTCTCACCAATTTTATGGAGGTACTGAAAAAAAGAGTGGACAGAAAATTTCCTGTGTCCTAAGCAATAATTATCCAGCGTCCCATTTTTGACATGGCTGAATAAGCTTTAAACTAGGTTCCATATTACAGCATCTGAAGGACACCTTTGCTCAATAGTACTGAAGGCATCCCCCACAATTATAAGGGTTCTAGGACCAACATTTAATTCTCACTGAAGGTCATCCACCTTTGTGACTAGGTTTAATTCCCTTGAAATGGCTCCTAAGGCCATTTGGAAGAGAAGAGAAAAGCTACCGATGTTTCTCCGACCTTGTTAAGCAACGTTAGCCGTGAAAGAGCCTCTTTGTTGATCATAAGCCTCTGTCTTTCATAACTCCCCAGCTTCTCATTGAAGGGCTTTTCCTCAGGAAGGTTCACCAAGCTCATAATGTTCAGATCTGCTGTTACATCGCCATTTTGATCCAAGTACAGTTTGTTCCGGGAAAGATTGCAAAACTCATTCTTCTCTAGAAAGGGATGGAACTAGAATAGAAACATCTAGGCATTTTAAAAGCAGAAAACTCCATGTCTTGTTTCATGTGGTCTTTTCACATTGGAATGTTTTTTATGGTTATCTAATTTTCAAATATACTTATTTGGGAAAACAAGGAATCTGCAAATCTATCAACGATTACAAATCTCTGACCAACACTTTTTGGAGCTTAGAAAATTACAGAAGATCCTTTCTGAATTTCTTTCTCTCCCAGTTATGTAGCTCTGGGATCCCACACTCCCCCTTCAGGGGTTGTCCGGTTGAAAGCATCTCTTCCCCTCTCCCATTGCCCAAGGTAATTTATTTATTAAATTTATATTGCCGCCTATTCGCCCATGGCATTGCATTGCATTCCTTACCAGATTGTGGGAACGCTAGTGATATAATTTGATTTTGTAAAATCTTAACGAACTATTTCCTGGTGTTATTACAAACCTAGTTAAATGAGAGCTGCATGGTACAATAATTAGGTGGATAAAATTGTATTCAAATAATAAGTGAAGTGGGTGTAAAGTTCTGTGCTTGGAATAAGAAAAAACGAGAAGCATGGGAAGAAGGCTGAAGGATACCAAATCAGAATATTTGTGAAAACAATCCAAAATAGTGGTTGATTGCAAAATTACAGTGAGCCCCAAGTGTGATGCTCATGGAAAGAATGCAAATGGGTCCATTATTTTGCTATATTATTTTATTAATTTATTATATGATTCTCTCTTTTATTAGTTTTATTGTTTTTATAGGAGATTTTATTTCTTGTAAGCTGCCTTGAGTTGCCATGTGCAAATAGGCGGCAATATAAATTTCCAAATAAATAAATAAGAGGCAAAGGAAGTGAAATTTGTGTTTTGGGGGCACCCCAACTCAAAGGCAAGATCCCCCTGTGTGCACCATTGTAGGAGACGGCTTTTCACAAAACCTGGATGAGGTTTAGGGAAGGGCAAGGAAGCCAAGGAAGCTCTTAGACTTGAGGAAAGACAACAAGCTAAAAATCAGGAGGAGTTTGGGAACAACTTTTCCAACTAACACAATCTCTTAACTGGAGAAGAGAGGATACAGCACTTTTTAAAAAAATAACTGAATATGTTTCAAAGAAACTTAAAATCTGTTCACCATAGTTCCAGAATGCCAGACATTGAAAAATGATTTTAATTGCAAAAGGGGAAATTCTGGCTAAAGGAGCGGGAAACGAGGAGCAGTTTCAGAGCTGAGTCACTGAACCAGAGACATTCTGTCTCCCATTCAGTGATTTTCTTAAATGCAAAAACCAAACTGCCATCAATCCGAACAGCTTTAAACTGCAGAGATGAAGGGTTGGGCTAGATGGTCTCAGGCTCTTTTAAATTTATGAAGTATCATTTTAATCTCAAATTCATACATACAGGAATTTATGTAAAAAAAGTAATACACATCCTTTTTTAAATTGGGAACGTTCAATGTCAACATAGGTCTGTTATGGTGCCTGCTCTTTGGAACATTATACCCTGAGCTATTAGATTGGCCAAATGGTTGGCCTTTTGTGGCACAAGGAGGAGGTTTAGATGTTTCCCCTTCATCATCCTCCAGGTTCCTCCTCAAAAGGAACTAAATCTGAAGGATCCTTTTCCAGACCCTCATACCTGCCATGGCTGCAGCCTTGGAGTTCCCAGCCTCTCTTTGCTTTCCTTCCTTCTCCACCTGGATCTGGAGGAATAGGCAGAATTCAGGGCATGAGCCAGAGTATGAATGATAGCGTGAATATAGTGGTAATTTGGGATCCGGATCCTGTTCCTTTTCTCTGTGGTCTCCAGTAGCGCTTCCTGGGTGCACTTTCTCCGGCCTTTGACAGCAAAGACGTGCTTCAAAAATGAACAGTGAAAAGACTGATCTTGGTACTGGGCTTCCACAAAGAGATTGGGTTCAAATCCATCGTTATTTAGTCTTTTTTTCCACTGAAAAGTAAAAGTCCAAATACTATGGACATATTTGAGAAGTCTGTGCTTCTTTATCGAATATGTTCCCAAGAGAGTCATGATCCAGACTTTCCCTTCAGTGGGTCTTGGCAAACCTTCAAATGTTGAATGGAAAGGAAGAATTCTGTCCCAAAGAGAATCATATTCCATGAAGTGAACAAAGACATTGACTTGTCTCCACTTAGAGACAGCATCCCTGACGGGTGCTGTAAGGCCAGTCTTTGAGATTCGTTGTGATACAATGACACAGATTCCCTTCCTGACGAGCAAAGGAGTCAAAATCCTCATGAAATGTTCTCCCTTCTCTGTGTCTGAAGTGAAGAGTCCAATCAATGTCCATCTAAAATGGAGGAGCAGTTGGACAATTCCTGGGTACTGGATCCCTTCTTTGGGGAGCATCGGGTGGAAAAAAGGGAACCGACTTTTATCACTCAGAGCCTCTGAAACAATTCTGTCTCTCATCTGAATAAATAACGAAGAATGCTATGTTATACTTTAGGGTCCTATGACATTCAAAATAATCACTTTTAATAAATCCAACTTTGTTCTTATGAATAGATTAGAATAGGTTTTTGATTAGTCATTAAGTTATATCAAAGTACAGAATTAAAAGACACAGAATAGTAACAAAACTGTATATAAAAATATAATAAAAGAAAGAAATTAACTAAAATAAAACAAGAACAATGAATAAAAGTCGTATTCCTGTGTCAACTATAGAATTTACCTCAGTCAGACCCATATATACAGATCAAGTGAACAGTTTTGTTTCAAAAAAAGGGCTGCATTATATATATTTAAATTCTTATTGCACAGGAAATATTTTGTTTTAAATATCACCAAAAGTCATTTGTCTAATGTGCAATCCAAGACACCGATTTTTCTTACAAAATTAACATTCAAATAATAGATGTGTTACATCTTCTATCTCTGGAGTTCCACAAATAAAAGCCTGTCTGTTTTAAGGGACTTTGTTATATCTTCCTTATTTAACTGTGTCCAGAAGCTAAAACCTTTTTCAAGTAAATACTTGAAAATACTTGACACATCCGGCCCGCCAGTTTGATGCCCTTGCAGTCTACATGAGCTCCTTTGATGATGAGGGAGGCAAGATGAAGGCTCAGAGGAAGCTACTCCCAGGTGAGGAAAGGCGTTCACTCGCTCTACTGCCTGGCCACTGAAGAGCCATCTATGGCTGTGAAGTCCTTTCCCAAAAGCTGCAACTTCTGATGCCGATTAATTAATAATCAGAATGTTATTATGAGAGCAGGAGTCAAGCCTATGGAACAAACCTGAGATTATGGTAATAATATCCTATTGTCAGCACACGTAACAAAATGTTTACTATATGTATTTAGTACTTTAGGCATGTGTACATCTGACTCCCTCATTGGTCCGGATAAGTAGTTCTTTCCACGGTGCAGGTATGGAGCCTGGTTTTACCACCTCAGCAAGTATCAATTTCTTGGCTCCTTTGATCCCAAACTGATCTCTCTCCAACAAGAGCTAGTAATAAAGGGCTGTGATCAGGGCCATTGGTGCTTCCATTAGTCTTCGTGCCTTTTATGATTAATTTGATCAGGAACATTTTAGGCTAAAAATAGTTGATGCGTTAGATAATGCGCCTGAATTTTTTAACAAAATGGGTAATTTATGTTAGTGATCCCTATGAGCCCATAACACACACATATGTATTATCAACTGTACTGTAATTAAGATAATCCATTGGGATTTTTACTGTCAAAATAGAAGGCGCAATCTGCCAGATGGAAGTGGACACCGGATCATCCAAGTCTATTGTGTCTTGGTCAACTATAAAGAAGCTGATACCCGACCTACGAAAGAATCAGCTGCGCCCCTGCCCTGTCAAGCTTCGATATTATCAAGGGAATTACATTCCCATAATTGGGCATGGCCGTTTCCTAGTGGAGAAGAATAGTTTTGCAGGGCATCTTCCCTTGATTGAGGTTGACTGTTCTCTTCTCAGTCTCTTGGGGTTAGATTGGTTTAGCTCTCTGGGTCTGGGCATTACAGAAATCCACTCCACATCATCTAATGATTTTGATGTCCTGTCCACTGAGTTCGCTGACGTTTTCGATGACTCTCTGGGTAAATATGTTGGCTCCCCTATAATGTTTAATTTGGATCCTCAAGTCACCGCTATTAGGCTCAAACCTCGTCGGGTTCCTTTCGCCCTCCACCCTAAGGTGGATGCTGAGCTGGACAAGCTAATTGCCCAGGGTGTTTTGGAACCTACTGACCACTCACGGTGGGAAACCCTGATAGTGATCCCTATTAAGCCTGATGGCTTGATTCGTATCTGTGCCGATTTTAAATGCATACTAAATAAGGCATTGCAGGCCAATGCATACCCAGTTCTGGTGGTCCAGCATTTACTCCACTCCCTCGGCCCTGGCTCCATTTTTGCCAAATTGGATTTGGCTCAGGCTTACCAGCAGCTCCCAGTGGATGATGCCTCGGCTGAGGCTCAGACCATCATGACACACCGGGGAGCATTTAAATGCCGGCATCTTCAATTTGGAATCAGTGTTGCCCCTGGACTATTCCAGAACCTGATGGAGCAGTTGTTACACGACCTGCCGGGGGTCATGCCCTACTTCAATGATGTGCTCATCTCCGCTTCTTGTCGAAGTGAGCTCATCGATCGAGTTAGGGCAGTCCTTTTGCGTTTTCATCAATATGGCCTAAAATTGAAGAAGAGTAAATGCATAATTGGTGTTCCAAAGGTCGAGTTTCTAGGCTACCTGATTGATGCCATGGTCATACACCCCACCCCTTCTAAGGTTGCTGCTATTAAACATGCTGCTGTGCCCGCCTATCAGGCGGAACTGCAGGCATTTTTGTGCCACATAAAGCCACTGTGGCTGAGCCCTTCCACAGGTTACTGAACAAGGACATGCCGTGGTCATGGGGCCACGTACACTCCCGCTCTATTCAGGTGGTGAAAGATTTACACACTTCTTCGGCTGTCCTCGTGCAGTATAGCTTGACCCTTCCCCTCACGTTAACAGCTGATGCCTCCCTGTATGGTATAGGAGCTGTTTTGAGCCATAGGTTTCCGAATGGATTGGAGGCTCCTAAAGCCTTTTACTTGAGGACCTTGTCTTCTACGGAACGAAAATACAGCCAGCTTGATAGGGAGGCTTTAGGTGCTGTCGCCTCCATCAAGCGGTTTCATGATTATGTGTATGGCCAACCGTTTGAGCTGGTGACAGACCATAAACCCCTCTTGGAGCTTCTGGCCGGGCACCATCAAACCCCTCAGATTCTTTCCCTTCGGATGTCCCATTGGGTGGTGTTTTTGATAATTATACATTGGTTTACTGCCCCGGCAAATTGATACCACACGCGGACGCTCTCTGCTGCTGCCCCTTGCCTGTGTCTGTTGTGGATCCTGCGCCTGCTCTGTCCGTCCTTCTGGTTGATGAGCTTCACAATCCCTTAACTGCCACTGACATCGTGGCCCACTCACTGAGGGACCCCATCTTAGCTCAGGTCCTGGACTGGGTGAGCAGGGGGTGGCCGTTAGGGCAGGTGGCTGAACCATTTTTGCCTTTCCGGTTCTGGCAGTATGAATTGTCCATCCAACAGGGATGTTTACTGTGGGGAAATAGGGTGGTGGTTCCACCCAAGCTACAGCCCTCAGTTCTGGGGTGTTTACACAAAAGTCATCTCAGCATTATCAGGATGAAGGGCTTAAGCCGGAGTTATGTCTGGTGGCCCCATATTGATAGGGACATCGCCAACCGGGTCTCCAGGTGTCAGAAATGACAGCTGTCAAGGCCTGCTGCACCAGCCCTCCTAGAGAATGGGAAACTCCTAGGGGACCTTGGTCGCAAATTCATCTGGATTTCGTTGGCCCATATATGGGTTGCACTGTCCTTATTGTGGTAGATGCCTATTCTAAGTGGGTGGAGTTACAGTTAATGACCTCCACCACCTCGGAGGCAGTCAACAAGGTGTTGCACAGGCTATTTTCTACTCACAGCCTCTCTGACGTACTGGTGTCAGATAATGGGCCACAATTGACGTCTGCCACCTTTCAGCTGTTCTTCGCCAACCTAGGAATCCGCCATGCCCAGGTTGTCCCATTTCATCCAGCCAGTAATGGCCTGACTAAACGGGCCATAAGGTCAGCCAAGGAGATGCAGGCCAGGCTAAAACCTGCTGACTGGCAGGAAAGGGTGTCCGTTTATCTGCTCTCGAAACATACGATGCCTTGCTCAATCACTAACTGAAGCCCCGCTGAAATGCTAATGGGTCGCCACTTGCAGACCACTCTAGACCGGCTGCATCCCACTTACGTGCCAGAAAGCCCTCGGGATGATTGTCGGGCCTCCAGGGCATTTAAAGAGGGGGAACCTGGTCTTCACGCACAACTACAGGGGCGAACTGGGATGGCTGC
The DNA here is from genome assembly GCF_059756535.1 of Pantherophis guttatus. Lineage (NCBI taxonomy): Eukaryota > Metazoa > Chordata > Lepidosauria > Squamata > Colubridae > Pantherophis > Pantherophis guttatus. The sequence continues at coordinate 293,633,088 of NC_142064.1, forward strand.
CGGGACAAGTGACCCAAGTAACTGGTCCCTGCTCTTACAGAATCCTGCTTGATGATGGCAGAACGTGGCGATGACATGTGGACCAGTTACGAGGACGACTTCCACCCCCACTGCAGACTGGCATAGAGAGTGCTCCACCTGCGTTCCGAGAGGCTTCCCCACCCATTTCAACACTAGACACCATTCCCCCACCTACCCCTGGCATGCAAGAACCACCGCTAGACGTACCAGATGTGACCATGCCGACCGATGGCCTGGAAGAGCTGCTGGCCGGTCCGCTGGTCGACCTGGGACCCGCCCCACAGGCTCCGTTCCTGAACTGAGGTGATCTGGGCGAGTGTGCAAGTGCCCTGCCTACCTAAAGGATTATGTATGCTCCATCCGGGGGGAAAGGGGTGTTGTGTTCAGCACGCTGCCTGACAACGGAGACGCTGTGTTCCGATTGGCCGAAATGAAGTTGCTGCAAGCACGGGAGTCTCTGTGCTTCCTGATTGATTAATGGAGTCTGACAGCTACTATATAAAAGCTGTCAGCCTCAGTTGTTGAGTGAGTTCCACGAGTAGCAGTTAACTGTTGTACCATTAATAAATAGTTGTTAAATGTTCCATGTTGCCTCAGTCAATGCCTGCCATCTCGTGACAGAGCATTCATGAATCTGGGATTTATTCATGTTTGAAAATATTATTTTTGCCATTATTTCAGGGGTGAAATGCTCCAGGATCGGACCGGATTGCCCCATCCGGTAGTGATTTTTCCCTGTGGTTCGGCGATCTGGTAGCGATCGCCGCCCGGGTGTCATTACTTCCTGGTTTTAACCAGGAAGTAATGTTTTTTTATGCATGTGCAGAAGGCGAGCACACACACTTGAACCGGTAAGGAAGGTAAGTAGATTTCACCCTTGGATTATTTATTTTATTGGTGTATTTATTTATACCCTGCTTTATTGTTTTTATGAATAACTCAAAACCATGAACATACCTAATACTCCTAACTCCTCTATTTTCCCCAGAATGACAACCCTCTGATCGTGTACAAAATACAAGGTTCCCGTCATTGCTGCAACTTCTGTCACAGAAGACCTTTTCATTAGGCTCCCCTCACCTTCACGAGTGCACAGCAGATGCCCCCAAATCAGTCTGGATGGTATCATACCAAGATGCGGCTGCTTTTATCCTCACCCCTCCCCACTCTGGACCCCAATCCACAGCTGTGGCGGCTACAATGGCCCTTAGTGAGAATTCCAGCTCTCAAATTCCATAGAGAAGATAAGGTTGGGTCTATTCTTCACCCACTGCAACCCTAGCAGACACACACACACACACACACACACCTGTGGGACTTTGTAGGTGCCTACTAAATTTGACATCTGGATGGAGATGTCCCTGGTAGCTGCATCAAGAAGAGCCAGAAGCTTGTCCTCCCTTCCACAGCTGTAGTTGGGGACGTTGGCTTCTCCAGTAGAGAGCAAGTCCAGCAAGGCTTCTGAAGTGCCGAGGGTGTTCATATAGTTGTCATAGAAGTTGTAGCCCACTGTGAGATTGTGCAGGAGTCGGAGATTCTTATTGACAACTTGAATAGCGGAAATGAAGGGTAGTATTCTGAACTCATTAAAAGGTAAATTACTGTAAGGAAAAAAAGTGTTCATGTTATCAGCAGCAGCAGGAACAGCAACAACAAAATAGTTTATTTTTCCATTTAATTTTATTTGTCTCTACAAGCCTACCGTGTCCTAAACCAATACAGATCCAAAATCAGAGGCAAATGGTAGTCACTCATCACTTTTTTATTTTTATGAACATTGAGAAGATGGGAGGAAGAGAGTCCACCATCAGGGTTGAGAATCACAAATATATCATCATTTGTAGCAATAGTCATTTTAATCTACCCAGTGCCAGTATTCAAATTCATTCAGTTATTAAAGTAAAACCATAATAAAAGGAACACATGTTTCCTAAGTGATCTAGAAAATCTCTTTAAAAAAGCAAGCCATACTCTATTCTTATGAGGACTAATCATTGAATGTCAATAAGCATTTATAAAATTATGGAAACGGGCTGGGCGGAGGCAACTGCAACCACTTCAGTCACTACTTTATACAAATATCAGTATTCAAGTGACGAAGTCAGGGCTGGACAGGGGTAGGAAAATAACATCAACTTCTTTCAGGGTTTTTTTCCCCCTGCCTCATCTGGATTTGAGTATTTTCCACAGGATAAAGCAAAAGAGCTAAACCATGGAAATCGAAATTATTCAAGATATTAAGCAGGTCCTGCAATTCAAGAGTAAATGAAATGAAAAGAAGACGAGTGTCGGAACTGAAAATGGAAAGGAGGCAACTCACTCATACTGAATGACTTACAAGTGAGCCTGACTATAAGGAACTATGTTGAAGGTCAGCGTTGCAGATGATATTGTTGTTGTGGTGCTGACCAAGCTAATGATGTGGTCTCCTGGCTTGTAATAGCTCCATGGTTTTTTCCCATCCTGGTTCTCCAAACTCAGCGGACACTTCATTCGAAGCTTCTCAGAGCCTGGCTGGGATGCTGGCAGCATCAGAAACAGAAGCAGGAGGTCCATAATTCATGGGCTGAATCAACGTCTTTCCTGTTTCCAAACAAGAAGGAGAAGAATTCAAAGAACTCTTATCAGGTAGAAATGCCAGTGGCTCTCCTGATCCAGACAGAGCAGACCGAGCTTCACCTGGAAAGGAGAGATGGCTACATTCAAGAGCACATCCCCTGCCTTTCCTGAATGTTGTGCATGAATGTTGTGCATTTATCCTTTTCTGATGCAAGATCCTTTCCATGTTACTTCACTTTGATGTTTACATCCAAGGCAGTCCCTGGAGAAATAGCAGAAGAGGTCTCAAAGACCAGGATGGTGATCATTACAGAGAAAAGCAACTTCTCCTCTGGGGATCCTAAATTTCTTCCAGGGCTCCGTGTGCAGAGGGATAGTTGGAGGAAAGCATGTTAGTGAAATATTACATATGTATCCCTGGGGGCATTTTTCTGTATATGTTGTGGTCCTTCCTATCAGGTCATGTTGTGAAGTGCTGCTGGAGGAAGATTTATTTATTTATTTGATTGATTCAGTAATTTGTTTTTAAATTAATTTCCCATTAAAAATGAAATGGTTCGGTCCATGCCTTCTTGCAGCTTTTGGAGCCTTGTGGGTGCAGAATGGATCTCTTCTTTGGCTCTCAGTTCTCTTCCTGGCTACAGCACAACCACCATCTGGTCTCACCTGTTTTGGAAATGATGTCTCCTCTGCTAGCATGATGGGAAGTTTGCAGGCTGAGCCCATCACATTAAAACTCCGTGCCAGTTCATTGGAGGCAACCGTGACTACTTTACTTATTTATTTATGAAATTTATTTACCACCCATCTCGTATCCAGTGACTATGGGTGGCTTATAGCATAGAAGCATAAAATCATCAACAAATAAAATCATTAGCAGCAGATGGCAAAAGTGGAAGCTGGACACATGGGGCAGGAAGGGGGAGAGGGGTTAAGTTTTAATTAGTCAACCATTCCCATTATGAAGTTTTTCCATTGGGCCCTCAAGCCAATTGGAAGTGTACGATTGGTGGGTGAAGGATGGGGAACCGTTCCCCCTGGCATGGAGGGATCCTGGAGTTGTGACCCAGCAGTCAGATACATTGATGTTGTCTGTGGGAGAATTTTACCACACCCTTGTGCTAGAGCACTAGGTGGGGATGCAAAAAGGAAAACACACCCTGTTCCTTTCTTCCCAGCTTCCAGTGTGTCCCCCCAGGCTTTGTGCCACCCCAGTGAATGAGCAGCATCAGTCGGCCAGTCTCAGGATCTGACTGGGAAAAACAGGAATAATATCTCATTGGCAGATTCCTTGCCTTCAGTGGGAAAGAGGAAAAAACATAATAATAATAATAATAATAATAATAATAATAATAATAATAATAACAACAACAACAACAACAACAACAACAACAACAACAACAACAACCCAGAATGAAGGGGCCAACCAACTGGAGTTTAGAGAAGATAAAAATTTCTTGCAGGAAGAGCAACTTATTTTTAATTAAAAAAAACTTGAATAATCAGAACAAGCAATATTCCTTATTTGATATAAATGGTATAATCAAGATGGGGGTTTTTTTCTATTAGTAAGAGGGACAAAATGCTCGTATTTATAGTTTAGCCTCCAAAGCTTCAGCTGTTCTTCCCAGCCTTGGCCTGGAGAGTGCAGGAAGGGACGTCCTCTTTGACACAATCCAAAGTGCCTGGAGCCAGGGAGATTTGCAGGCCCTTTCACTCTTTGACTGGAGGGATCTTCTCTTCCTTGAAGGCTTGATGTAGACTTGAGGTACTGGAGGTCCAAGAGTGGTTCACGGTGGTGCCCATCTCTCTGTGTGTGTGTTCATTCTGGAATAAAATGGAAGCCTCCAAACCTCCAAGCAGCCCTAAGGAGGCATTCTTAGCCAATCACAATGCAGAGATGGGTACCCTAACCTTCTCCAAATCATCAGGTCCAACAGGATTCAACTATCACCAGATAACTGGATAAGACCTTTTGCCAGCATCTCTAATATTTATTTCTATTTAATATAGAAATGAGATGACCTTCTGCGCATGCCCAAGATGGTGGACCCGGTCTGAGACGCTCCCGGAGGATGGGGATGATCTCTGGTGTTTCGGGGCTTCATGGGGCCAATTTGACCATCCTGGCCCCCAGTCCTAGTGAAAGGGGCTTCTTCCCAGCATTTTGAAGGGTTTTTTGCCCTCTGGGACATTGGGGCTGAGAAGAAGCAGCCGTCTGAAGGCGCCGCGGGGTGGTGGCAGAAACAGCTGATTTGCGACGCTCTCTCCCTTTACCATGGGCCGGCGGCGGTCGGGGCAGCGGCGGCAACTCTGTGACAGTGGCAGTGATATGGGGGCTTCCCTGGCTCTCTGGCTTCTCTGGGGCTTCTTTAAGGCTCCTAGGGTTTCTGGAGCATGGTGGGAGCCCTGGTGGAAGCGTCGTTGTCGTCGTCGTTGGTGGTGGTGCCTGCGGGGGCGTCGACTGTTACTGGACGATGGTGGAGACGAGGAGGCAGCAGCTGGCGGTTTCTGACATTGATGGCGTGGTGAGAGGCCTTTAGTTTCCACTGTGTAACAGCCTGGACCTGTTAGGGGCTGGTTTATTTCTGCTGGCCCGTTCCTGCAGGAATCCAGAGGCCCCTTTGAGTTTGGGGCTGCAGACTGGGGGGTATGAATGACCAAAAGACCTGGGGAGTGGGAGAGGTTGGGGGATGGCTGAGAGTTGGCCTTGGGTTGCCTCGGGCATTCCCCCTCCCCCCTTTTTTGGGCCTGTGCAGGCCTCACTATGGTCATCACCCCAGCTGCCTATTGCCTCGCAAGCCATCTCCTCCGTCTCCTTCCGTGTGTCATCTATTTACCCCCAGGTTTACTATTTACTTTTCTGCCTTTGGACTGGCTCTATTCCATCTATGCCCTGGACTGTTTGGACAATGGACAGCTATGATGTGGGCTCTGAGGGAGTCCAGTTTACTACTGCCATTTACCTACCAGAGAGGACAGACTATCGAACTCTCCATAGCAAATTCCACCTTGGCCAGACATTGTGAGAAGATGCCTGGGAGGAGTACCCTCTGAGTTGTTGAAATGGCACAAGACTCCTCCCACTGTCGTGGGAGGACAGTGGAGTCCAGTCGCCCACATTTCAAATTTGCTGCCTCTCTGTCTTCAGGACTTCTTAGACCACTCTATGGAACCCTGGCCAGATGTTCATCTCCACCTTTTCCGCTTTTTGGATGCACTCAGCCGCCGAACTTCTTGCACTGCGAGACTCCCCCCTCTCGCAGATCTGGCCCTCCACGTTATCGAGGGCCTACCTTGATGATGGGTCTTGGAACCCAGAGAGGTGGCATGCTGCGAAGAGGGGGTTGAGGGGTTTTTTTACATAAAATTTTAGCTAAACTTTTAAGGGGTTCTGGGGGGGAGGGTCGGATTAGAATTAGGGATGTGGGTGTGGGGGATAACCCACCAAGGGAAGGGCCAGGTCTGGCTGTGAGGCGCAGCATGGGGGGGTGGGGGACGCGGGGTTGAAGAGGGGGTTAGAGCTTATCCAGATGATGTTTTTGCTATCAGTACTGTGGGTGGAAGGGGCAGATACAGTGGGAGCAGGGAGCCATATCGTGTTGGGGGAGCGCACGCCCACTGTCTTCAAGCAGTGGCGTGCTCCGGCCCCTAATGCTCCACTCGTTTCCCAGGTTGCACAGACCCTCAGGGCCCGGGCCTTTGGCTGATGTGCAATGCCAGGTCTGTGGTAAATAAGGCTCCCCCCTCATTTGTGATCTTGTTCAGGAGGGGGGAGCGGACAGGCAGGTATTATGGAGACCTGGTTGGGCCAGGAGGGGGAGTTCCCCTCGTTGAAATGTGCCCACCAGGTTTTCATGCATTCCATCAACTGAGGTCACAGGGGAGGGGCAAGGGGGTAGTGGTTATTATTAAAAAAGGTCTTAGACTGAGGGAGGCCACTGTTCCTCAGACTGCCGGTTGTGAGTCCCTCCTTGTGAAGTGGGGTCATGGGGTACAGATGGGTTTGCTGATCACATACCTGGCTCCCTGCCATGTGGTGACAGCCCTGCCCGAGCTACTCTATGTTATAGCCGTGGTGGCGGTTGACACCCCCAGACTTATGGTCATGGGGGATTTTAACCTGCCGTCCGTGGGCGAGACGTCTGAGGTGGCTCGGGAGTTCATGGCTTCCATGACAGCTATGGACCTGACTCAACTAATTCATGGCCCTACTCACACGGGGGGAAACACGCTGGACTTGGTTTTTGTCTCTGGACAGTGGTTAAGTGATCTTGAGATAGGGGATATAATTACCGAGCCCTTGTCATGGTTGAATCACTCCCTCCTTCGTCTTGACCTTCGAACCGTTACACCCTGCTGCAGGGAGGCGGAACTGGTAAGATGGTTCTGCCCCAGGCGCCTGATGGAGCCTGATAGGTTCCAGATGGAGCTTGGGCCATTCCCTGAGGCTATGGCTCACGCCTCGACTGGAGACTTAGTGGCCTGGGATAGGGCAGCCGCTGGAGCTTTGGATCGGGTCGTGCCTTTGCGGCCTCTGACCCGGCGCTGATCTCATTTGGCTCCTTGGTTTACTGAGGAGCTGAGGGAGATGAAGCGCCGGAAAAGACACCTGGAGAGCAGTTGGAGGGCCAGCCTTTCTGAATCCGACCGAACACTGGTAAGATCTCATATTAAGACTTACCTAGTGGCGATAAAAGCAGCAAAGTGTAATTACTTTGCTGCTCTTATTGCATCATCAGAGAACTGCTCAGCCGCCCTGTTTAGGGTGACCCCTCCTTGCTCCACCAGGGAGCGCAAGAGGACCCCTTGGAGGGTAGAGCCGAGGACTTTGTACAGTATCTGTATGACAAAATCACTCAGATTCGGGAAGATCTGGACTCCGACTGGGTAGTTTCAGGGGGGATGACTGAGGCAGGTCTTGAGAATGTTATCTGGGATGAGTTTGATCCTGTGACTCCTGATGACGTGGACAGGATTCTGGGTAGATTGAACGTGACCACATGTTTGTTGGACCCGTGTCCCGCCTGGTTAGTGCTGGCTTCTCGGGAGGTGACACGAGTCTGGCTCCAGGGGATTATAAATGCTTCATTGGGTGAGGGTGACTTCCCCACCACCTTGAAAGAGGGGGTGGTGAGGCCTCTCCTCAAGAAGCCTTCCCTGGACCCAGCAGTGTTGGCTAACTATCGTCCGGTCTCCAACCTTCGCTTTGTGGCAAAGGTTGTTGAGAGTGTGGTTGCGCGACAGCTTCCCCAGCACCTGGATGAAACAGCTTATCTGGATCCATTCCAGTCAGGTTTCAGGCCTGGGTATAGCACAGAAACGGCATTAGTCGTGTTGGTTGATGATGTCTGGAGGGCTTGGGACAGGGGTTGCTCCTCTGTTCTGGTCCTGTTAGATTTCTCAGCGGCTTTTGATACCATTGACCATGGTATCATGCTGCACCAGTCGGAAGAGTTAGGGGTGGGGGGCACTGTGCTGCGGTGGTTCTCCTCCTTTCTCTCCGACCGGTCACAGTCTGTGTTGGCAGGGGGGCAGAGGTCAACCCCAAGGCGCCTCATATTTGGGATGCCACAGAGGTCGGTCCTCTCGCCCCTTCTGTTCAACATTTATGTAAAGCCACTGGGTAAGATCATCCGTGGTTTGGGGGTGAAGTACCGTCAGTATGCTGATGACACTCAGCTGTACATCTCCACCCCGGATCACCCCAACAATGCCCTTGAAGTGATGTCCCGGTGCCTGGAGGCCGTGCTGATTTGGATGGGGAGAAACAGGCTCAGGCTCAACCGATCCAAGACTGAGTGGCTGTGGTTTCCGACATCCCGATATAGTCAGTTGGCACCATCACTGACTATTGGGGGCAAGTCGTTGGCCCCCACGGAGAGGGCTCGCAACTTGGGTGTCCTCCTGGATTCCCGGCTGTCTTTAGAAGAGTATTTGACGGCCATGACCAGGAGGATTTTTCATCACGTTTGCCTGGTCCACCAGTTGCGTCCCTTTCTGGATCAGGACTCCTTACGCACAGTCACTCACACCCTCATCACTTCCCGCCTGGACTATTGTAACGCTCTCTACATGGGACTCCCCTTGAGGAGCACCCAGAGGCTCCAACTGGCGCAGAGTGCGGCTGCGTGGGTGGTTATGGGAGCGACATGGCGTTCCCACGTAACACCTCTCCTGCGCGAGCTGCACTGGCTCCCAGTGGTCTTCCGGGTGCGCTTCAAGGTGCTGGTTACCACCTTTAGAGCGCTCCATGGCTTAGGAACTGGTTATTTACAGGACTGCCTGCTGCTGCCAGTAGCCTCCCACCGGCCAGTACGCTCTCATAGAGAGGGGCTCCTCTGGGTGCCGTCGGCCAGTGTCGACTGGTGGCCCCCAGGGGGAGAGCCTTCTCTGTGGGGGCACTTACTATCTGGAATGAGCTCCCCCCGGAGATACGGAGGATCCCGGATCTGCGCACCTTCCGCCGTGCCCTCAAGATCTTTTTATTTCAACAGGCTGGCCTGGCCTAACTTTTTCCCTCTTAAAGTGTAAATTTTAAATTTGTTTTAACCATTGGGGTGTTTTAATTTGTCCTGGGCCAAATTGTTTAATATGGTTTTATATTGCTTTTAAATTTTGTATCTATGTGTTTTATTTGTTGGCTGTTCACCGCCCTGAGTCCTTCAGGAGTAGGGTGGTATTATTTTATTTATTTATTTATTTTTAAAATTTGTATACCGCCCTTCTCCCTGAGGACTCAGGGCAGTGAACAGCCAAGTAAAAACATAAACTACAAACATTAAAATACAATTAAAAAGACATATATATAAATTTGGCCCCATGATTAAAAACAATAACAGACAATTAAAAACATTTTAAAAAGTGTTAGGCCAGCCCGGCTTGCTGGAAAAAAAAGGTTTTAAGGGCACGGCGGAAGGCACCGAGGTCTTGGATTCTCCTTAACTCTGGGGGCAACTGATTCCAGAGGGTAGGTGCCCCCACAGACAAGGCCCTCCCCCTGGGGGTCACCAGCCTACATTGTTTGGCTGATGGCACCCCGAGGAGGCCCTTTCTGTGGAAGTGCACAGGTCGATGGGAGGCCGTTGGTAGCAGCAGGTGGTCTCAAAGATAACTAGGTCCTATGCCATGGAGCGCTTTAAAGGTGATAACCAACACCTTGAAGCACACCCGGAAGACCACTGGGAGCCAGTGCAGCTCACGCAGGAGAGGTGTTGTATGGGAGCGCCCGTGACTACCCGTGCGGCCGCATTCTGGACCAGTTGGAGCCTCCGGGTGCTCTTCAAGGGGAGCCCCATGTAGAGAGCGTTGCAGTAATCCAGGCAAGAGGTGACAAGGGCATGAGTGACTGTGCACAGGGAATCCTGATCAAGAAAGGGCTGCAACTGGCGAATCAGGCGAACCTGACAGAAGGTCCCCCTGGCTACAGATGTTCCTCCAAGGACAGCTGCATATCCAGGAGGACTCCCAAATTGCGCGCCCTCTCCGCGGAGGCCAAAGACTCACCCCCGATAGTCAGTGATGGAGTCAACAGACTATATCGGGATGCCGGGAACCACAGCCACTCAGTCTTGGAAGGGTTGAGCTTGAGCCTGTTCCTCCCCATCCAGATCCGCACAGCCTCCAGGCACTGGGACATCACTTCAAGGGCATCGTTGGGGTGGCCTGGGGTGGAGATGTACAGCTGGGTGTTGTCAGCGTACTGATGGTACTTCATCCCAAAGCCATGGATGATCTCGCCCAGCAGCTTCACATAAATGTTGAACAGAAGAGGCGAGAGGACCGACCCCTGAGGCACTCCACATATAAGAGGCCTCGAGGTATATAAATCTAATAAAATAAATTAAAAAATAAATAAATAAATATGTTTTCTAGAAACTAGGAACAATGGGTTGTGAATTGTCAAAGAATACCAGTATGTCAACCCTGTCAGAGGGGCACTGGCTATAACTATGCCTGCTAGAGGAGATTCCTCATCAGAAGTGAGAAAGTCTGTTCCACACCTCAGCCCAGAGAAGCCGGGACTGGAGACTGAGAGAGAGGAAGCCACGAAGAGGGTGGAACTTGATCTGGAGCTTAAATGAACTGAGATGGCTGAGAAAGAGCAGAGCAGGAGAAAGGAATTACCGAGACCAGTTAGAGCTATTGAAGTTGCATATGCCATTGCGTTGTTACAATGACTTTGCGTGATTTATATAGGCCAAATATTGCCTTATGTGTTTGCTGAGAAAAAGGACTACCAAATTTGTTTAAAAACATGAATACTTATTAATTCATTTATTTAATTAATATCTTCTATATTAATCTGATTAGTCTTACAGTCTTTTTACTTTTATTTCCTTCAATTTTAAATAGGCTAAATTGTCAAACACATGCAAAGGAAGTATACAAATAGAATAAAATTTTCCGCAAATAATTAAATGTTATGAACATAAGAAACCATTTTGCTATGATTTCCCTACTTTTATCATTAGATGTTCCTTAGTATTTAGATCTGGTCTCAGGATGATAATGTAGCACTTGGGGAAGAAGATGCAGCCCAGCAGCCCAGCACTGGAGGCCAGGATGGAGAAGACCTGCACGGCCACCATGTATTTCCCTTTGGTGCTCAGGTAGGTGGGAAGAAAGGAGACCCAGATGCTGCAGAAGACCAGCATGCTGAAGGTGATTAGCTTGGCTTCGTTGAAGGCCCCAGGCAGATTCCTGGCCAAGAAAGCTACAGTGAAGCAAATGGCAGCTAAGAAACCCATGTAGCCGAGGACAAGATAAAACATAGTGGCAGAGCCTTCATTGCATTGAAGGATGATCTCTCCTGCTTGGGATTGCAGGTCAGAGTCAGGGAATGGGGGGGAAACTCCCAGCCAGATGGCACAAATGAAAATTTGGACACCAGAACAAGAAAAGATGATGGAGTTGGCCAAGCTCTTCCCCAAATATCTCTTCACTCGGTTTCCTGGTTTTGTGGCCATGAAGGCCAGCACCACCATGATTGTTTTGGCCAACACAGAAGACACAGCTATTGAGAAGACAATGCTGAAAATTGTTTGTCGGAGAAGGCAGGTGGCTTTCCTTGGTTGGCCAATGAAGAAAAAGGAGGACAAGAAGCAAAGCAGGAGGGAGACCAGGAGGATGTAGGAGAGGTCCCGGTTGTTGGCTTTGACAATGGGAGTTTCTAGGTATTTAATGAATATGATTAAAACAAAGCCTGTGGTTAGGAACAAGAGTAGAGCAAAGGAAACTAGGATGATGCCCAGATATTCCTCATAGGACAGGAAGGTTATTCTTTTGGGGATACATTTGACTTGCTTCTCAGTTGGGTATTGACCATCTGGGCACTTGGTGCATTTTTCAGTATCTGAGAAAACAGAAAGTAATATTTCTTTTATCTTTTTTCACATTTTTTTAAAAAAATTGTAATTTTATTATAACACATATATGACATTTACACAACATACAACATATAGATATCTTATCATTTTTAAGCATTGTTTCATCATGATCTTCCACCTATATCTCTTTTCACGTTTTAAGAACACTTTGTTTGGATGACACCTGATACTGAGAGATAGGAAAGCCTTGGTAAATGGTGAATATATATGTGTGTGTGTATATGTGTGTGCACGGGTCCTATGTCATGTAGGGCTTTAAAGGTGAATATAATTGTACTTGTGAAGAAACTGAGAGCCTAAGCAGCTTGCACAATAGGGGTGAATGTAGGGAAGCACAACATTTTACATGCCATTACATTCTGGACAATTTGTATTTTTTGGGTGGCTTTCAAGAGCACATTGCAGAATTCAAACAGGAAGTGACCAAGGCATGAGAATGCTCCCATCTAGGAAAAAGTGCAGCTGGTGCACAAGAAGAAATGGTGTGAAGGCTCCTCTACCCATTCCTGCCTTCTGCACATTGACCTGGAGCTTGAGTCTATGAGGTTCCCAAAATTGTGCACCATCTCCATCCAGGAGAGTGTTACCCCATCTAGGACAACAGGATCACCCACCTGGCCATAGGTGGTGAACTGATGACACCAGAGCCCATGGTATGGAAAGTGACCCCCCTTATCTCTTTCAGGTAAATGATTGAGAGGAAAGGAGAGAGAGACTCAAGTGGGATTGACATCAACTGAAACCATACAGAAAGAAAGAGGAACCATTGGGAAACACTGCCTTCAACTTCCAAACTTTGAGGCCAGCCCAGAAAGATACCATGGTTGATAGTATCAGAAGCCACTGAGAGACTTCCGGTTTCGCGTCGCAGCGAGACAGTTGGGGAAATAGAGGGCTCTGATGAACCACCGCCGATGGGTCTTCGGACCAGAACTGTCCTGCAGGGACGGGGGGAAAGGAGGGGCACCTCGGATGACCAAGAGGAACAGGCAAGTTCCTCGGAGGTCAGAGGGAACCCACTGTGAGTTGGCGGCGGGGGGCGGCAGCCATGGCAGCTGCCATGAAGCTGAGACCGGGCAAGAAATATGCTGGAGGAAAGTGGATAGAAACGGAGCTCTTTGAAGCCGGGTGAGTGACAACCAACCCAGGCTAGAACAATGCTTAGAGCAAAATTAACATCTATAAGATCCCTAGCTATAAAATAGCAGCTGAATAATAAAGGAGCTGAAAGTTTAAAATATTACCTTAAAGAAACAAAGACCCAATAAACAACTAAGCTTTGAATAGAACTAAAGGAATTAAATATCGAGATATGGGACAAAGGCTGGATATTTTAAAACTTGAATTGGATTTTTTTTTTAAAAAGAAGATTGAATACTTTTAAAATTAAAAGAAGAAGAAATAAATTGGATTGTTACATAATAGCACAAAATGGATACTCGCATGACTAATAGAAAATGTGGATCATAGAGGGACACCATCTGGTTCAAAAAGGAACTTTGTAACTCCTTTCTGCTATGGGAAATTTTGAGTTCTACAGATAAAAGTTGTGGGATTTTGTGGAGGAGGTCTTTTTTCCCTGTCTGCAGGCAGCTTGACTTTTGTGAAAAGAAAACAAATTATAATGGAACTCCCATAGTTGAAACAATAATAACTTAAAAAATTGGTGCAGGAATAAAAAAAGGAATAAGCGCAGGCCTAAGAGAAGATTTGATATATCATATCTGGAATAAAAATAACAAAAAGATATAATATGACTTATGGAGGACAGAATTGAAAATTTTGAAAATGGAAGGAAATATATGTTTGCAGGCGAGGAGATGAAAAAATAAGAGAAACACAACTGGAAAAAGAAAAAAGAAAATTGAAACAATGTGATTAAAAAAATAAAACAATGTACAGGTGGATTGTAGTAATAAAAAGCAGGTTTTTACAGAAATTAAGAATGTTAAAAGGAATTTATAAACATATTTAAAGGTGTGTTTGAAGCAAGAATCATGTGTCAATGTTAAAGGATAAAAAGGATAAAAGGATAAAAATGAAAAAAGGATAAAGATAAATATGGATAAATGTTAAAAGGAATTTATAAATATATTTTAAGGTATATTTTAAGCAAGAACCATGTCTCAATGTTAACTTGTTATGAAAAAGGATAAGGATAAATATGATTAACTGAAAATAAGCAATGTATAGATGGATGGAAACAACAAAGAAAGGATTAAGTAGGGATAGTTAAACCAACTATGATTATGCTGTGTTTAACAGCCAAAAAATAAAAATAGATATGCTGTGTAACAGCCAGAAAACAAAAATGACTATGCTGTGTTTAACAGCCAAACAAAATGGATATGCTGTGTAACAGCCAAAACATAAAAGGATATGCTGTGTAACGGCCAAAAAACAAAAATGAGTATGCTGTGTTTAACAGCAAGATATAAAATGGTTATGCTGTGTTTAACAACCAGGAAATAAAAATGACTGGTTTAACAACAAAGATGAAGATAAACATGTTGGGTTTCATAGCAAAATAAAATGAGGTGGGATAGCCAATTAAGGAGGAACATGTTGAGATTAATAGTTAAAATGAAATGAATAAGTTAGTTTTAATAACAGAAATAAAGACTATAAATGTTGAGTTCATTAGTAAAAATAAAATGATTATGTTGGAATTAATTACTTTATTAATGTTTATAATAATTGTGATGATTTATTTTGTTAAAATATATCCATCTAAGCAAATGAAAGAGAAAAATGGAATTATAATTGATTAGGATTTAAGTTCTGGTTGGGCCAGGAGGGGGGGTCCCCCTCGTTGAGATGTGCCCACCCAGTTTTCATGCATTTCATCAGCCGAGGTCACAGGGGAGGGGGGTTAGGGTTAGGGTTAGGGTATTATTAAAGAAGGTCTTGGTCCAAGGGAGGCCACTGTTCCTCAGACGGCCGGATGTGAGTCCCTCCTTGTGAAGTGGGGTCATGGGGTGCAGATGGGCTTGCTGGTTACGTACCTGGCTCCCTGCCACATGGCGGCAGCCCTGCCTGAGCTGCTCAATGTTATAGCCGCGGTGGCGGTTGATACCCCCAGGCTTATGGTCATGGGGGATTTTAACCTGCCATCTGCTGGTGAGACGTCTGAGGTGGCCCGGGAGTTCATGGCTTCCATGACGGCCATGGACCTGACCCAGTTAGTTCATGGCCCTACTCACACGGCAGGCTGGCCTGGCCTAACTTTCCCTTTTAAATTGCTTTTAAATTTGTGTTCTAAATTGGGTGTTTTAAATTTGTTTTTGGGCCAAATTATTTAATGTATTTTAAATGGTTTTTTAACGTTTGTATTATCTGTATTTTTATCTTATGGCTGTTCACCGCCCTGAGTCCTTCGGGAGTAGGGCGGTATATAAATTTAATAAAATAAAATAAAGAAATAAAATAATAAGATTTAATTAACAGGTTTTTGGGTAAAGTTAAATAGATAAAATTGAGGGAAATAATTGAGTAAAATATTAAGTTGTGTTAATTGAAAATTAAGATTTGTTAGTGATTTGTATTAATTTGTGACCGGATCAAAAGCTTTCTTTTGAAAAAGTGTGTTTTATGTTTATGTTTTAAAAAATAATAATAAACTTTTATATATATAAAAAAGAAGCCACTGAGAGATCCAGGGGGACCAGGTTTGTTGCAACACCCCCATTGATAGGACATCTGCAAGAGCAACCCAGGCTCTCTTAGCACTGTATTCCAGCCATCAGCCTCCATAATGCTTCTGAGTGCCAATTATGCCCTCAACAAATTTCCCTAAAAATATTGGGCACTGGGTGAAACTTGCCTAACATGCTTGCAAGCACGAGAGCCTCTTTAGAAAAGGGTACCTTAAGGCATCCCTCAGGGCAGATGGTTGTAAGACCCATTCCTGGAAAGAGGCACTAACTACACCCAAGGTCAAATTAGCTCCAACCCTTGAGGCCTTCTGGAAATTCCTTAATCTGTGATTATTTCAACAGAACTGGGGATCCAATGGTAACAGAGCCCTGTGTACTAATTGCACCATGAGTAACATCTCAACTTAATCCCTTCTTGCCATCTTAATTTTTTTATGTTTCATTGTTTTAATCTGGTTTTACAAAATGTTTTATTATTTATTTAAGTGTATGCCATCTAGAGCCATTTTGTGTGAGACAGGCAGCAATGGAAATTTGATAAATATCTAATAATTGTTATAAACAAAGTTATCATAAGGCATATTAATTCCTGAAGTAATTCAAGAAGAGCATGTCTGTTAGGTATTTGCAGTCTTTTGATTCTAAAAATGAGAAGATGAAGCAATATCTTTCCATACTTTCTACATTTGCTAACAATTTTAAAGACTGAAAGGTTGCAAAATCTGCCAGATGTTTAGACTGGATTTGGCATGTTTGCTGCCTAATGAGTCCTTCCCAAGGACCTGGGACAGGGAGATGTGGATGTTTGATGGTGTAACACGGGGGTCAGCAGCCTACGGCTCCAGAGCCGCTTGTGGCTCTTTGGGCCTTCTGCTATGGCTCCCTGTCCCATAACTGGCTGGCCCTGCCCCTTGCCCTCCGCTCCCAGTCACTCTTCGCCTGGCCTGAGAAGGTAAGGGTAACAGTAGGGGATAGAGAAGCAGCCGGGGCTGATTCTTCAGCGCCTCACTCTGGCTGGAGCTTCTTCCGGCCCTTGTTGGTGCTGGGCGTGCCTCAGTCGCTTGGGGAGATGCGCAACTTACTCTCTGCCTCGAGACACTACCCTGACCCAGCCACGACCGACGCTGGCCTCGCTAACATGAGGGCTGGCGGGGTGGGGATGGGATCTGGGAGAAGGAGATGATGGAAAGGGAGACGGTTCTGCAACACCCAGTTGTGGATTTAAGAAGCTCAGGGCAGTGGGAAAAGGGGGCTATCCCCACCGAACCTCGCACACCCACCCCACCCCTGGGGTCAGAAAAGCTGAGACTGGGCCAAGTTGGCGAGTGCTCCTTGGGGCTCTTTTCTATTGCTTTTCTTTCTTCTTTTTGGAAATCCAGGCTGGCTGAGGAATTAGTGTGAAGCGCAATGGAGGCTTCCCTTCTCCTCTCATGACCTCCTGGCCGGCTGTGGCAGGGCTGGGAGTGTCCGCATGAGCAGGGAGACCCTCCTCAAGTGAGCCAGTGGGCTCGGCCAACGCGCAGCAAAGGCGTGCATGGGGTTGGTGGGTGCTCACTTGAGGAGGATCTCCCCACTTCTGCACACACTCCTAGCCCGGCCAAGGGCTTGTGAGAAGAGGAGGAGGAGGAGGGTCGCCCGAAGGGAAGCCTCTGCTGTGCTTCACGCTCATTTCTCAGCCAGCCCGGATTTCCAAAAAGAAGAAAGAAAAGCAGTAGCGAAGAGCCCCAATGAGAGCTTGCTTGGCTTTCTGAGAGAGTGAGAAGAGACACAGACACACACAAAGAGAGAGAGATAGAGATAGATAGATAGATAGAGAGAGAGAGAGAGAGAGAGAGAGAAATGCAGAAAGAGTGGGAGAGAGGAAGGAGATAGAGAGGGGGAGGGGGAGAGAGAGGGGGAGAGGGGGAGAGAGAGATACAGAGAGGGGGGAAGATAGAGAGAGGGGAGAGAGAGAGAGAGAGAGGAAGAGAGAGAGAGAGATACAGAGAGGGGGGTGAGAGAGAGAAAAGGGTTTTGTGGTTCCTGGTTCTCTGCCCTAATGACCGGCTGGGTAGGCGTGGCTGGGGGGGGGTCATGTGACTGGGAGTGAGTGACGTCGAGTTGGCCACACCCATCCAGGTTTTGTGATTCCCAGGTTTCTTTTTCTGTGGGAAACAGGTCCAAATGGCTCTCTGAGTGTTTAAGGTTGCAGACTCCTGGTGTAACAGATATTGTCTCAGTATGGAAGCTGCTTCGAGTGAAGCCACATTTTGCAATTGACTGATGGTGAATGTGTCAGTGCCGATGGTGTTCAAGTGGTGCTCCAAATGTTTTGGGACTGCACCCAAGCCGCCTATTACTATTGGTACTAAATTTGCTTTCTTTTGCCACAGCAATTCTACTTTTATTTCTAGTTTACTATCTTTGCATTTTATTATCTTCTCCGGGTCTTTCTCTTGTAGACTGCTGTCTTCAGGAACTGCCACATCCACTAGACAGATTTCTTCATTTTTCTTATCGACAATTCCAGGGTATTATATGGCAGGTGGCTTCTTTTCTAAAGTCACAGAGCACTTTAGCTTCTTCATTTTCTATGATTTTTTCTAGAGGGGGACTTATGACCCCCCCCTTGCTTGAAAACTAATGTTATTTCTTGCAGATCTTGCAATGCACCATTGTTGCTACTTTGTCATGCTATTGTTTTTAATCACTCTGTATGATCTTCTTGCAGCAGCTAACCAGATAATCTTCAACTTCTTTGTAGAGGCAGCCCTTGTTATCTGTTGTGTCTTGTAACATTTCACATCCAGCTATTTTCCTTGGCAAGTAGAGTCTGTCAACATCGCCACATGGATGAAAGGCAGGGTTCATTGTCATTATTTTTCTGGTGTTCCTATCTGATGCTTTTAGTTCTACTCAGGTCCAATTCACTATTCCAGCCGTGTATCTAATGACTGGAATTGCCCAAGTGTTGATTGCCTTGATGGTATTTCCTCCACTGAATTTGGACTCTTCTTCCCATACTTAATGTATTCATTCATAAATTTTTTCTTGACTTCAGTGTACTTCTTGTTGTCAGCTTGAAGGATGCCCAGGTATTTGTAGTGATTGTATTCTTCCAGACTCTTGATGTTATTTCCATAGGAAATCTTGATTCCTTCAGTTTTTACTATTTTTCCCCTGTTGATGAGTGAGGCACATTTATCCAGTCCAAACTCCATTACAATGTCTTGGCTATTTCTCTTTTTCTATTCCTTTCTCCTAAATCTGGTTCATTTTGATCAAAACAGCGTATGTAAAGTTTTTTCCCCCATTCAAAACCACAACTGGATTTCTTTAGTGTTAGCATTATAATTGTTTTTTATTTCACTATTTAATAACCAAGAAAATTGGAAAGGTAACAAGTGCAAAGATCTAGCAGCAATCCCTCCAAGGAATATATGAAGGTGATTACGCTGAACTCTGGAATGTTGAACTGTGTTATAAACAATATTTGTGTTTTATCTCTTAATCCATAAATAGACACTGGAGAGGAAAGAGGGAGATTTTATCCCTAATAATGGTAAATTTAGTTTATATCCCTTCTCTTACACTGATATTCTCTAAATGGATTTTATGGTGAGTCTTCCATTTGGTTTTCTCTTGTCTCTTGAACCTGACCACTCTCCCTCCATGATCCTCCCAATTAGATCTTTCTGCTTATGTGTCTCTAGGATCTTAATCAAGATTGACTGTTTCATTGGCCAATAAGGAGGTATATTAGTTTACTGAGTAGAAACCATTGGCCTCAAACCATTCCTCATGTTTCCAGGAATTCAGATGTTCCTGAGAAAGGAAAACATGGTGGGACACTTCCAAAATAAGACATTTGCTCTTTAAGAAGGAAATCCCCCATGTCCTTCTATCTCTTCCTACCTTGTCCTTTTTGACCTTTTTCTTAGTTTCCTCATTATGGAAGAAGTTGGGCATGTTGAAAATAAAGAACAAACAACAACAAAGTAGTCGGGGCGGATGTCTTTTTTAACACGTGGATTGATCAAAATGCTCTGGAAGAATCCAGTACCCTTTCCTCCGGTGTCACCCACCTTCCTGAGTGGAGATGGTCCCCTCTGGACAAGGAACGCAGTCATAGCAGCAAACTGGCTCTCCTTCTTGAGCCCGCTTGACAGATCCGGGATGGCAATTTTTCACACATTTGGACTGAGGCAGAGGCTAAGCAAATAACAAGGAATGCCAAAAAAAATTGTAATAGGACTCATCATCCATAGAAATTGGAGGTAGACATGAACATTAGCCAAGTAGTCTCCAAGATTTACTTAGTTAAATAAAAAATGTATAACTAATTCCAAATGGTTGTAAGAGATGCAACTAATTGCAGATTCATAATTTACAGTAGTTTCTTTTCCTTCTGGGCTATGACATTGGAAGGAAGGAATTCTCTACTTACTAATGTCTGGAGGGTTGTAATTGTGAAAATATTTAAGCATAAAGTGATAACATGTGGGTTCTTCTTCATAGCCATTATTAACATCAGTGGTGAAATCCAATTTTTTTTTATTACCGGTTCTGTGGGCGTGGCTTGGTGGGCGTGGCTTGGTGGGCGTGGCAGGGTAAGGATACTGCAAAATCCCCATTCCCTCCCCACTCCTGGGGGAAGGATATTGCAAAATCTCCATTCCCACTCCAGTCTGGGGCCAGCCAGAGGTGGTATTTGCCGGTTCTCCAAACTACTCAAAATTTCCGCTACCGGTTCTCCAGGACCTGTCAGAACCTGCTGGATTTCACCCCTGATTAACATGCATTCCTCCATTCTTCATATATCCTTGATTTTAAAGTATGATGATTTACTATTATATTTTAGAATAAAATTTATTCTAAAAGATTTATTTATTTTTATCCTATTGGATATATTAAACTGTGTTGAATAATGTAACTTCTGTGTCAGCCTCCGCCTTTATACTGCTTGCTTGCTCGGCTGCCATTGTAACGGGGGGGGGAGGCGAGGGCTGTCTGGATGTCTGGGAGGGGAGGGGAAGTGAGCTGGTGGAATAAATGGGAGAAAGTTTTCCTCAGTGCTTCTCTGCAGCTGGGAGGCGTGCTCATAACCACTCAAGGTCAACCGTCACGGCGTATCAGGAGGATGGAGCCATCAGAAGCTGCACCCCACATGACCCCTTGGGGGGATGTGGATTGGATACTCCTGACTGGATGATTGGGGGGAGGGTTTTAAGGATGCTTCCTATATGTGATTTTAAGGATGCTTCCTATATGTGATTTTCGCACCTATTGCCTCAGACTTTGCTTTTCTTTGGTTGCATTCAGTTCATACCCAGTAAAAGTACCTTTCTCTATGAAAATGGAGTCGGGGTTTTTCTTTCTTAAGTGTTGAAAGGAGGTATACCTGACATTCTGACTAATATCAGTTACAGTTACAGTAACAGAGTTGGAAGGGACCTTAGAAGTCATCTAGTCCAACCCCCTGTTCACGCAGGAGACCTGTACTAGGGATTCGAACCGCCGAACTGCCGACCTTTCTGATTGACAAGCTCAGTGTCTTAGCCACTGAGCCACCTCTTCAGCCAATAGGACCTGGAATGGTTCTCCTAGACCACATGAAACATTGCAAAGCCAATCCTCTATCAAAGTAGTCTAAAAGAGTCTCCCAGTAAATTTACAAAGTAAAATTTTTTTTACAAATTGGGACTGCCAACTTTAAGGGACATATTTTTTGTTTATTTTTATATTTATTCATTCATATGACAACCATGCTGGTGAAATAAGACTAAAATTGACTGGCCAGTTCCTCGAACTGCAGTGAGATGAGATGGAGGTGAGGTCCATGAGAATGTGTCCCTCAAAAAGGGTAAGCCAGAAGACATCTTTTGCCACAGCAAACGGGACATGGACGTGAGCCCTGTTGGAAAGGGATGGTCTGTAAGGCCCAGCTTGGTATCCAAGGCAAGGTCCTTTCTTTTCAAGAATTACAATTATTTGACACCAACTGTCATGGGAAGACAGACAGACATTTATGATTAGTTAAATTTGGAGCCTCCTTTTTTTCCAGAGAGACATAAAATAGCTAACAATCAAGATACACAAATCCCTTCAAAGGGTTTTCAGGCGGTGCCCTCTTACAAGTCAAAGCCCAAATCTAACTGTAATTTCCTTTCAATTTGTCCCTCATTATATACACAATGTCAGGAAGGGGTCATTTGGATCAAAGTTCTTCAGAGCTTCAGCTTTCTTTGCCACATGTCAGCTGAGTCACAATGATTTTATGTGAACTGAAAGTCTTAGATATTCTTTCTTGAGCAGAAGGCCTATGGCACTATCCCAGTGGGGTGAAAGAGAGGACTCTGGCCATGTCTGGTCGGCTTAAAAACTTCACAGACCATGGATCTACCCTTCCAGAGAACCCCGTCTCCAACTAGGACAAACTGAATCCCAATTCTAAAGCTTATTTCCCACTGGGACCAACAGAGCCTCTATCCAGTCTTGATTCAATGTCACTGGATTCAGTCCAAGTCTGAACTTGGGCACTGGTCAACAAAATTTATGAGGACAAGACATCATTGAACTTCAGGCTAACACAGCTCCACAATCCCCAGCATTTCAGGGCCTCTCTCATCAGTTTTATGGAGATACTGCATGCAGTGGGCCATCATCTGTGTCCTAAAGTATAATCACCCAGCAATCCAGGAGTGACATGGCTGAATGGAGACTCTCTCTCAGTCACCCAGGTCATGGTTGTCCCAAAGATGTTTTTACAAAAGGAAACAGGACTTTCCTGGTTTGTTTTTTTTTTTTGAAAATGTTTCACTTCTCATCCAAGAAACCAGTTTGCTGCTATGGTTGCTTCTTGCGTGAGAAGTGAAACATTTTCCCAAAAACCCAAGAAAGTTCAGTTGCCTTTTGGAAAAGCACGCTTGGGACCTTGGTCAGTAGTACTGAAGCCTCCCAAGCAGTCTGAAAAGATTATAAAGGTTCTATTCCCCACATTCAATTCTCAGTGAGGGTCACTCACCTTGGAAACTAGGCTTGAAGTAGTTTTGCAAAGCAGAAAAGATGGCAATATTTCACTTACATTTTTGAGCAGCTTTAACTGTGACAGATCGTCTTGGTCGATGATCAGTCTCTGCCTTTCTAAACTCCCCACTTGCTCTTCAATGGGATCCTCCATGGGGGCAACCAACCAGCTCATGATGTTCAGATCTCCTGTGACGTCTCCATTTTCATCCAGGTAGAGTTTGTCCTGGGAAAAATTGCAAAACTCATTCTTCTCCAGAAAGGGATGGAACTAGAATAGAAACATCCAGGAATTTTAAAGTTTGGTTTCTTGTCCCACATGGTCTTTTAACATTTGAATATTTCTTCTGCAATCATCTAATTTACAAATATTCTCAGTTGGGAGCGCAAGTGTCACTGCTATGTTCAAAACTGAAAAACAACAGTTTCAGCAAAATATATTGCTGAAATATGCTGAAAATATATTGACAAAATATATTAAAAATGTATGTTGTGGGGAAAATTCTAAAACAGGTGAAAAATTAATTGAATGAACAAATAAAGATATTATTTATAAACAGAACCCCAGATTGATTACAAGAAAGTATGATTTTTTCAAGCAGAAAGTTGGGAGGCTAATCTTATCCCAGATAGACCAGTTAAGCTAATTCTATTTTATTGTAAGGCTACATTAAGAAAATCTTGCAAGTCTGAAAGAAAAAAAAATCTTCCACCAAGTCTTTCCATAGCTTGAAAAGTTAGGGAAGATCTTTTCTGACTTTCTTTCTTTGCCTGTTATGCAGCTGCAGGTTCCTATCCTCTTATCCAATTGTTCCTATGAAGCAGTAGTGGGATTCTGCCGGTTCTAGGGGGTTCAGCCGAACCGTTTGTTAAATTGCTGGCTCGCCCCACCCCTTGCCCCGCCCCTCCGCACCACTATTTATTGCCAATAAATAGTGGTGGGTGAGGGGTGGGCGAGCCAGCAATTTAACAAACAGTTCGGGGTTTTTTTGTAATTTTATTGACCCGCGGAGTTCAGCATAGGCTAATTAGCCCTTGCTAATTCCCTAGACCGGCTCCCGACTCTCAGTTGATTTGCTCTCAGCTGTTTTGCTCAGGGCTCTGCTGCTTGCTGGAGCAGATATTTTTTCCCCTAGCTATGCTGAAAAACGAAACTGAAAGTAAAGCAGGCTGTTGGCTTTGCTGTTGCTGCAATGTTGGAAAATTAGGCAGGCAGATTTATTTTCTTTTTCCTCACCAAAAAAGGTAGGTGCAAACAATGGGAAATTTAGGGAAAAAGAGGAGAGTTCAAGATTTTAAAACACAGAAGAAAAAAAGCTCTATTTAACCAGGGAATTGTAATAATTGAGATACTATTAATTGTATATTGTGTTGAAAGCAGAAATGGTTAAGTTGTGGTTTGGAGGAATATATGGGGAAAATTATTTGGTTTATTATTATTGTTAAATATAATTAATTGATTTGTAAGAAATTGGATTGCATGGAAATAATTGGAATATTCATGTTTATACAAAAAAGGTAGTTATATAACTAATTGATTTATATTAAAATGTTGAATTTATATTAAACAACTGTAATATTACATAATTAACCAATGTGAGGATGGATATAAAAATAGATGACAATGGGAAGGGGTATAATATAGAATAGAAGGGAAAAATTGAATTTGATTAAGATTAGAGATGAGGATGAAGGGTAATATTGGTTTTTTACAAAAATAGATGAGGAATAAATATGGCAAAAAGGAAATATAGAAATTGTAAATTTAATTGAAATGACTAAACACTGTTTAAATTTGTGAACCGGCCAAATACTCTGTTCAAAGAAAATACATTGTATGTTTGTATGTGTGTTTCTAATTATTGTTATTTATTCATATTTGTTCTCTTTTATTCTTTAAAGTTTAACAATTCATTCTTTATCTTAATATCTTTATATTTGTTTGGGGTTGGCTTTCTTCCCTTTCATCTTTTTTATTGTACAGCAATCTTTCTCCTCAAACCTACCACCTCTCTCTTTTCTTTCCTTCTTACTTTCTCTTCCTCCCCCTCTTCTTCTCTTCCCTACTTCCTCTTCCTTTCTCCTTCTCCTCCTCTCTTCCTCCCTCTCTTACCCTCACCCCTACTAGTTATTTCTGACTGGTCCTCGCACCTTTGACCAGGCCTCGAACTTATGACTGTCCTCACATTTTACGTTTTTGCCCTATCTTGTCACCATGGTGAAGAGAAGCAGTTGTGAAATGAGTGACACGGTTGTTAAGAATGCTACAATGGGCATAAATGATGACCAGTCATAAGTGCGAAGACCGGTCAAAAGTGCGAGGACCTGTCAGAAATCACTTTTTTCAGCCCTCTGGGTAGTCCTTTTGTGCATATGGACTACTCAGAGGGCTGAAAAAGTTATTTTTGACTGGTCCTCGTACTTTTGACCAGTCCTCGAACTTACGACTGTCCTCACATTTTACTTTTTTGCCCTATCTTGTCACCATGATGAAGAGAAGCAGTTGTGAAATGAGTGACACGGTTGTTAAGAATGCCGCAACGGGCATAAATGTGAGGATGGTCATAAGTGCGAGGACTGGTCAAAAGTGCGACAACCAGTCAGAAATGACTTTTTTCAGCCTTCTGTAGTCCCTATGCAGATAGCCACGGCCACCGGTCACATGACCAGCTAGCCACACACCCAGCCACATGACCACTAAGCCACACCCCCAACTAAGCCACGCCCACAGAACCGGTTGTTAAAAAAATTGAATCCCACCACTGCTATGAAGCATTTCTTCCCCTCATCTCCCATATTGTTACATTGCCTTAATAGATTGTGGGAACGCAGGTGATATAATCTGCTTTCAGCAAAGTATTTAAAAAGTACTTCCTGATGTGAAAATTAGCAGTCTAGTTAAATTAGGCTGGGATGGAATGGTAAACGGATAAAAACTGTCTTAGTTGTACTCAAATGCTTTTCAATGTTTCTCATAAAACTGGGGAGTTGTGAATAGCAATTAACCCCTTGACATGTATTCTATATAGTGGTTAATGCAGTAGAGTTAATAAATCATGATTTCTTGATGCAAGATTATACCAACTCTTGAACAAAGCTATTTGATCTCTTTCAAATAATACCAAGTTTCCTCATAGAGCTACGTGTATAAGTAAAGTATTCTAGTAAACAAGTATCTTTAGTAATTAGGAGTTGTCAAAGTATGTTTTCTCATTTAAGAACAGACTACAGTTACAATGTAGATCTTTCACAAAGATTTTATTTGTACTTTTTCACATATTATATATGGAGACTGATCATTACTCATAATTAATTTGTAGTACTTGAATGATTTCATGATAATCAAATAGTGAATTTGATGATAATGTGATTACTGATGCACAAGAAAAAGGATGAGTGAGAATCTTGATAAGAATATTTGTGAAAATGATCTCAAAATAGTTGATCAATAGTGGGTCAGCAGTGAGAAACTCATGGAAAGAAAGCAAATGCATCCATAATAGGAAGTGAATTTTCTGGTTTGGGGAGACCCAACTCCAATACAAATGTTCAACTTTTGGACATCATGCTTGGAGAAGACATTTTAGAAAAGAGAGGGGCCAGGAAGTCAAGGAAGAGAGCAAAGGAGTTACTCTTGATGATGATGTCATCCATTCAGCCGAGTCCGACTCTTGGCGATTCTATGGACCAGGTGGTCTCTCCACATCTTCTGATCTCGCATTGCTTGTTTGAGTTTTTCTATGCTCCGGCTGGTGTCCAGTCACCATGATCTTTGGCAGCCTGGTTTCCTTTTACTGTTAACTCTTCCAAAGATAATTGATTCCTCCAGTGAATTCCCCTGCATAACATGGCCAAAAAATGTGAGAGACAGCTTTGTGATTTTGAGTTACTCTTGGTGTTGAGGAAGGAAAAAGAAGAAGAGTCACGTTGGCCTACATGGGCTGAAAATTAGTAGTATGGAATCGCCTTTTCCAACTAACAAAATCTCTTGGTTGGAGAAGGGGGGATGCAGCACTCTCCCTGAAAGATGTTACACAGAAGTTTAAGATCTTTTCGCTGTTATTCCAATGCTGGATATGGTGAAATCAACTCAGTCACAAGGCAGGAGGTTCTGGCTGAATGAGAGGAAAAACATCCTAAAAGGAAGAACAGTTTTAGAGCTGAGCCCGTGAACCAGAGAAGTTCAGCCTCTCCTTCACTGACCAGGCAGCCAACAGTTCGAGCAGCTCTAATTGAGATTTGTGAAAGGAAGAGGAGGTGGGCTACGTGGTCTTGGGATATACAACAAATTTATCAATGTAAAATTCCAGAATTCTAATCACAAAGCCACATAAATGGGAATTTATTTAAAAATGCACACATCTTTTTAAAAATTATCAGTGATTAGATTTGAAATGTATTTGCCATGCCTGTTCATTGTAACCTTATGCCATAAGTTTTCAGGTGTCTGTTTGCCTTTTATAGCACAAGAAGCTTGAAATGGTTTTCTCCCCTTTTGCATTCCTATTAGATAGGAACTAAGTTTGATGTATTATTATTTTTTAAATATATATTTTAATTTATTGCCAAAGTTAAAATACAAAATTGGGGGGGGGGGAGAGAAAACAAACAAACAAACAAAACCCATCAGAAACTAAGTCTGCTGGATCCTTGTCTGGACCTCCTTACCTGCCACGGCTGCAGCCTTGGAACCCCCAAACTCTCTCCACCCTCCTTCCTCCTCTTCCTGGATCTGGAAGAATACGCAGAATTCAAGGCATGGGCCAGAGTCTTGGCAATACTGTAACCACGGTGGTCATTTTGGATCCGGATCCTGTTCTTTTCCTCTCGGGTCTCCAGTGGCACTTTCTGGGTGCATCTTCTCTGGCCTTTGATGGAAACGTTGAGCTTTGAAAAGGAACAGTGAAAAGACCGATCTTCAAACTGGGGTTCCACAAAAAGTTCAGGTTCAATGGCTGCATCTTTGGGGGGTTTTTTCTTCTGAAACACAAAGTTCCAAATACTATGGACATATTTGAAAAGCCTGTGGCTTCTTAGTGCCAATTGCCCCAGTGCTGTGGTGATCCAGACTTTCCCTTCAATGGGTCCTGGCAAAGTTTCAAGTGTAACATGGATATGCTGAATTCTGTCCAAAAAGGAGCCGTACTCTATGAAGTGAACAAAGACATTGACTTGTCTCCACTTAGAGATGGCACCCCTGAGGCGGGCTCTATGCCCAGTCAGTGAAAACTGTGATATAACAACACAAATCCCCTTCCGGACAAGCAAAGGAGTCAAAATCCTCACGAAACTCTCTCCATTCTCTGTGTCTGAAGCAAAGAGCCCAATCAGGGTCCATCTGAAATGGACGAGCAGATGAACAATTCCTGGGTACTGGATCCCTTCTTTGGGGAGCATGGGGTGGAAAAAAGGGAACTGACTTTTATCACTCAGAGCCTCTGAAGCAATTTTGTCACTGATCTGAAAAAGTAAAGAAGAATGCTGTGCCATATGTGGAGTCAGAATAAATAAAAATACTGGCTTTCAGTAGATTGTTTCTCATGTCGGTTTCACTCACACAATTTACCACAAACTGGAGACCTCAACTGAATTGTTATATTCAAATAGTTATTTTTTTGTGGAGGTTTTGAATTCTGACAGCACAGGAAATACGTTGAGTTACTATAAGGCTCTCCAAAGGTCATTCATCGCAGGTGCAGACCAAGGTATTATTCTTTCTCTTATAGAACTGAAATTCAATTGTGGATCGGAATCCTAAGTCATGAGGATGGGTGAAGAAGCAGCTCGGGAAATCCACAGAGAAGATACGGTTGGATTCACTGCTCAATGTCAATGGAGATTTTCAGTCATCCCGGTCACGGTTGTCCCAAAGGTGCTTTTTTTCAAGAGGCAACTGGACTTTCTTGTTTTTTCTTTGAAGATGTTTTGCTTCACATCCAAGAAGCTTCTTCAGCTCTGACTGGATAGTTCCATTCCCCACCATCCAGTCAGAGCTGAAGAAGCTTCTTGGATGAGAAGCAAAACATCTTCAAAGAAAAAAACAAGAAAGTCCAGTTGCCTCTTGAAAAAAGCACCTTTGGGACAATTTATTGCTCACCCCCCCCCCCCACCACCACCATTCACTTTACCAGATAGAGAGACACAAATACAAACCTGTGGGACTTTGTAGGTGCCCACTAATGTCGACATCTGGATGGAGATGTCATCAAGAGCTCCACCAAGAAGAGCCAAAAGGTTGTCCTCTCTTCCACAGCTGTAGTTGGGAACGTTGGCTTCTCCAGTAGAGAGCATGTCCAGCAAGGCATCTGAAGTGATGAAAGAGTTCAAATAGTTGTCATGGATGTTGTAGCCCA
This sequence comes from Pantherophis guttatus, assembly GCF_059756535.1. Lineage (NCBI taxonomy): Eukaryota > Metazoa > Chordata > Lepidosauria > Squamata > Colubridae > Pantherophis > Pantherophis guttatus. The sequence continues at coordinate 293,662,071 of NC_142064.1, forward strand.
GTGTGAGATTGTGCAGGAGGTGAGAATTCCTGTTGACCACTTGAATGGCAAAAATGAATAGTAGGATGCTTGACCGATCAGTAGATAGAATACTGTAAAATACGTTGATGTTATCAGCAGCAGCAGCAGCAACAACATTTATATTAACCCCCCCCCCCGCAATTTAATGTTTTTTGTCTCCACAAGCCTTCTGAGTCTTAAGCCAGTACCGATCCAACCCTAGAAGCAAATAACCATCACCCATCACCATTTAATTTTTATAAGCGTTAAGAAGATGGGATGGGGACAGGCTTCCAGCAGATTCACAAATATATCAATATTTGTACTAGGGTTGATTATCAGGTGCTGAATATTGAATGAACATTATAAAAATATGGACATGGGCTGGGCAGAGGCAACTACAACCCTTTCAAAAGCTACTTTAAACAAAAGTTGGTATTCAAGTAATGAACTCAAAATTGGATGTGGAGGAAGAAATAATGAAATGTTTATATCTCTATTTTTATTGTATTGTAAGATGTCCATAGTCCCCTCAAGCCAGAGGTGGGCAGCATACAGTATAAATGAAATAAATAACTAGAGAAATCCAAACAATTCAAGAAATTGGACAAGAAGAAAAGAAAACGGTTGTTATAATTGTAAATGGAGGAAATACAATTCCATCACACTGCATGACTTACGAGTGCTGCTGATTAGAAGGAGATATGTTGAAAGGCAACGTTTTACGCGATATTATTGTTGCAGAGGTAACCATACAAATGAGATGGCTTCCTGGCCTGTAATAGCTCCGTGGACCGCTTCCATGCTCTAGCTCCAAACTCAGCGGGCACTTCATTCGAAGCTTCCCAGAGACTGGCTGAGAAAGTAGCAATATCAGAAGCAGAATCAGGAAGTCCATAATTCATAAGACGGAATCAAACCCATTACCGTTTCTGAACAAGAACTAGAAAAGCTAGAATAATTCAAAGAATTCTTATAAGATTGGAACACCAGTGTCTTTCCTGATTGAGACAGAGAAAAAAACCCAAGATTTACCAGGAAAGGAGAGAAAGGTACAATCAACAGCCCAGACCTTGCCTGTCCCAAAACTTTTGCCACAGAGTCTGACCTGAGCCATTTATTATTGTCTGATGCAAAGATTCCCTACATGTTGCTTCAATCTGATGTATATAACAAAGTCAGTCCATTGGGAAGTAGCAGAAAATAATTCTGAGACCCAGATGGTGATAATTACAGAGAAGAACATCTATTTCATCATACCATCATACCATTCAACCATCATACAGTCTCAGGGCTAGATAGAGAAAGGCATGTTGGGGAAAAAGTTGTTGTTAGGGTTAGGGTTGCAACTTCCCATACCGGCAACTTCCCATACCGGCAGTCCTCAACTTGTGCCTGTAAGGGAGCTATCCTACTATGGTCACAAGTGCCCATTAATCCAGACGGCCTTGCTTAAGGACCCCCGTCCCCTGCTTTCCCTGATGTGGCCATTAAATGAACATGTGGGTCGAACACACGCCTGTCCCGGGCCTCCCCCACCCCTGAAGCATCCCGTGCTCTGCTTCTGCCCTCGGGCTGCCCGCAGGCCTTGGCCTGCTGCCCACCCACCCACCCACCCAGGACTGGCAGGACTCGGCTGCTGTTCAACCAGCTCCAGGGCCAGCAACCCCCGGCTGGCCTTTCTGCTCCTTACTGTGGGGGGCCCAGGAGCTGCCACATGGGGCCGGGCTTCCCTGCAGAGGCTTCCCCAAGGCCGTTCTCACCATTCTGCAGGGGGGTGCTCTTTGTTGGTAGAGCCTCCCTAAAGGCAGGGTGGGTGTCTGAGTGGCAAGCAGCCTCGCCTACCAGAGGCAGCAGCACTGGTGGATTCTGCTGGCAGTTTTAGGGCCTCTGGGAGACCGAGTGGGGCCATTGAGAGCGGGCCAAGGCCTGTGGGGACCCGAAGGAATGTTGGGGGAGGTGGGTTGGGGGCCTGCTGCAACACCCTTGTGCAGCCCATATATCTCTGAGGGAAAAGGGCAGGGGCTGCGGTAGGGGGGGAGGGGGCACCTTTCCTCGATCCCCATCATGACCCGGTTTAATTGAACTGCCCACTCTCTGCCTGACCCTCCAGGGTGGAAGGAAATGATTGAAGACAAAAACCCAGTGCAATCCGGACCAGCGGGAGCTTCTGCACCGTCTTCCAGAGCAGCCCCACATGGAACGCATTGCAGTGCCCCAGTAGCAAGGTGGCCAGGGCATGAGTAGCCATCTCAGGATGCATCTCGTGGTTGCAAGAAGACGGCCCCGCTGCTGGCTCCTGCCCTCTGCTCATCAATCCCAGACTGTGAGATACACTAACCTTCCTAACTGCAATTCCCCCTCCCCACTTCTAATGCTGGAACTGGCTCCAGATGGGCACTCGATCAATGGTGCCCAAAGCTGCTAAGAAATCCTGGAGCACAAGGATGGGTGGGTGCCCAACCCGCCCCCCACCCTCCAGGCTCCGTCCAAGGTCAAACGTGACCCAGGCCATCTCTGTGTTTTGCCCTGGTCTGAAAGTCACCCAAAATGGGTCCAGACAATCTGTTTCCTCCAAAAAGGCCTCAGTCCCTGTCCCCCAGCCCCCTTCTCCTCAGGGAATCTGAGCAGATGAATGAATGCAGAAGGGTCATCTTTTACACATGCCCCACCCAGCATGCCCAGTTCCTAAAAAGTTTAAATCGGGAGGGGAGGGTTCTCGAGGAGAGTCTAACTGGAAACATCCACGGGGCGCAGCCAGCTGGCTGACCGTTTGGGTGGCTGTAGATGTGGAACAGAGAGGGGCTGGCTGGTTGGCTGGAGGCCGAAGGTCAGAAGGCTACCCAGCGATGGAGGTCAGCCTTCTGTGAGGCAGCCAAGCTGGGTCCACTTACCGGATGCACACGACCACCGTGGCAACCTCCCGGGCAATGAGGCGGCACAACCGTTCGTAGGCTTCTGAAATACGACCAAAAAATGGTTGCACTGATGAGAATGTCTCACTATCTCAGCCCCTTAATTTATAGGCTAATGCATGCATTCCTGGAACAGGATGATGTTTTCTAGTGTGGAGGCACATATTTAGAAAAGAGATGAGGACTTTCGGTGATGTTTCAGCCTCTTAAAGGTAAATGCAAAAGAAACCTTCATTTGGCCCTGATATTACCCAGAATGGATTTTTAGTTCAACATCTGAGTATTAAAACATTTATGGTGTTATTTGGAAAAATAAATGGATGTTCATGCTAATTTTTTTTTTATTTTTTTTTTTATTTTAATTTAATTCTCGGCTTGTCGTTCGTTCAGAACTGCGATAGGAAATAATCACCAGTAACACACAGAGAATCAGGGTTTACTTTGGCAATGATAAGCTTGCAGTCAAAAGTAAAGTACAAGTCGGTGTTTTGGTTCAAAGTCAGCGCTGGGTGTAATCACACCACAGCGCTATTTAACAAAAACTCAGCCCCTTAAACATACATCCGGTGATTATCAATCAAGCACCCCCCACTCCCTTAACAGTAACAGCTGCGAGCAGCGAGGACAGCAGAATCGGAGAGGCCCAGCAACGTCATCAATCATTGCCCTGAATGCTGCTATCCAGGAACTGTTTGTGTGTTCTCTGCGGCTGCTTATCTCCACTCCTTCGTCTCCCACACACCCCATTGATGGCGAGCTCCGGCAGGACTCGACAGGCGGCCCCCCCTACCAGGAGCTCACCTATAAATGGAAAGCATACAGATGTTAGTCACTGTTACGATCCTGCATTAGGTTTGGCTGGGTATTTCCGATGGAACCGTTGTATCAATCGGGCAGCGTGAACATCGGGTGCTGCCACCCACGAGGCCTGTGTTACAGGGTATCCTTTCCACCGCACAAGATATTGTAACATCCCCCTACGAACCCTGGAGTCCAATATTCGGTCTATCTCATATTGGTTGGTATGCACGGGACCCGGTGGAGTAGTTGAGGTACCTGGCCTTTCTATCGTCACCGGTTTCACCAAACTGCTATGGAATACGGGATGTATCCTACTGAACAGAGGGGGAAGTTTAAGAGCTACGGTTACCGGATTGATGACTTGTGTTATGGGAAATGGTCCTATATATTTAGGTCCTAATTTTTTACTGGGCAGTCGGAGTTTAAGGTATTTCGTAGATAAGTATACTTTGTCTCCTATCCGGAATGGTTTTGGATCAGCTCTTTTCTTGTCTGCATATTTTTTGTACTCGTCTGCTGCCTTTTGTAATGCTGTTTTTACACTTGGCCATACATTACTAATTTTATCGGCCCAACTGCGTGGCGTGTCACCATCTGTCATAGGGGGATCTAACTCTGGAATGGCTGAAAACTCTCGGCCATATATTACTTGGAAAGGGGAGAACCCAGTACTGCGGTGGGGTATGTTGTTATATGCCACTTCGGCGAAAGGCAGGAGTCCTGACCAATTCGTCTGCTGGTATGAAACGTAGCATCTGATATATCTTTCGACCATGGCATTGGCCCGTTCAGCCGCCCCGTTAGTGCTCGGGTGGAATGCTGAACTTAACCCTTGAGAGGACCCAATTAAACGGACAAATCGTCTCCAAAACTTAGAGGTGAATTGAACACCGCGGTCGGATATAATCCTCTTAGGTGCTCCATGGAGACGATAGATATGTTGCAAAAAGAGTTCGGTTAATTGTCGCGCGGATGGTATGCTTTTACATGGCACAAAGTGGGCCTGTTTCGAAAACAGATCTACCACCGTCCAAATTACAGTGTGGCCATGGCTAGGGGGGAGATCTACTATGAAATCCATAGCTATCTCTTCCCAAGGCCTGCTAGGATTCGCGACTGTCTGTAATAGTCCTAACGGTCGTCCAGACCAGGGTTTGGCGGTTGCACAGGTTGTACAACCTTTTACGTATGTTTCTATGTCCTTACGCATTCGTGGCCACCAGAATTGCCTCCTCACAAGGTGTAGAGTTTTTAAATACCCAAAATGGCCTGCTGATTTGGCATCATGGCACCTGCATAACACTACGTTCCGTAAACGTTCTGGAACATATATTCTATTCTCCCTCCACGCTATTCCATCATTATAGCTAACCATAGAGGGGTTTTGGATTACCCATCGATCCTGTTGTAAAGCTGTTTTAAACTCGGTACGTAAGTGACCATCTACTTCTGTAAGTCTTAATAGGGTTTGGGAAGGTGCAATTAGAGGTTCTATCACTTCCTCTCGCTTGCTATTATACTGTGGCATCCGGGACAGTGCATCAGCCAGGAAGTTTTTCCCAGCAGGAACATACCGCAACCGGAAAGAGAAACGCTGAAAATATTGTGCCCACCTTATCTGTTTGGGAGATAGTCGCCTGGGCGTTTGTAAGGCTTCTAAGTTTTTATGGTCCGTCCATACCTCAAAAGGATGAGACGCCCCCTCCAAGAGATGTCGCCATGTCATCAACGCCCAACGGACCGCGAATGCCTCTTTTTCCCAGATCGCCCATGCCCGCTCTGTCGTGGTTAACTTTTTAGACGTATAGGCACAAGGTTGTAACCCTCCCTGCTGTGTTCTTTGTAGGAGTACTGCTCCTACAGCCACGTCGCTAGCATCTGCTTGGACTACGAATGCCTGCGTTGGGTCTGGATGCTTGAGTACTGGTTCTTGAGCAAAGAGTGTTTTTAACTGCTCGAAAGCCATTTGACACGCTGACGACCACGTCAACGCTTGTCCCGGCTTTGGTTTAGCTGTGGCCGGTTTGGTCCGTAACAGATCTGTTAGTGGTAGGGCTATTTCAGCAAATCTGGGAATGAACTGCCGATAGAAGTTTGCAAAGCCTAGAAAGCTCTGTAATTGCTTTCTGGTTCTAGGGGCCTGCCATTCAAGCACTGCCTGGACTTTTCTGGGATCCATCTCTACCCCGCTCTCTGATATTCGATAGCCTAGATAATCTATCCTCTTTTTGTGAAACTCACATTTGGATAGTTTCACGTACAGCTTAGCAGCTAATAATTTGTCTAAGACCTGTCGGACCAGAGATATATGTTCCTCTTCAGTTTGCGTGTAAATTAAGATGTCATCCAAATATACAAGGACACCCCTGTACAGATGTTCATGCAGCACTTCATTGATGAACTGCATGAACACCGCAGGGGCGCCCTGTAGTCCGAACGGCATGACCTGGAACTGATAGCTTCCCAAGGGACAATTGAATGTTGTTTTCCACTCATCCCCTGGTTTGATTCGTATCCTATAATACGCTTCGCGTAGGTCGAGTTTCGTAAAGATACGACCGGTGGCTAGGGCAGCTAACAGGTCCTTCATTAAGGGAAGTGGATAGAGGGGCTCCACACACACTGCATTGAGACCTCTGAAGTCAACGCATAAGCGTAAACCCCCGTCTTTCTTCCCACGAAACAGGACAGGGGCAGCCATCTTTGATCGACTAGGTGTGATAAAACCCCGGGCCAAGTTCTTGTCTATATATTTCCGTAATTCTTTTAGTTCGGGTTGTGTCATTGAATACATCCGGGGCTTGGGTAGCTTCGCCCCGGGTATTAACTCAATACTGCAATCCGTAGGCCGGTGAGGGGGCAGGGTCTCACATTCCTCCTCACTAAAGACTCTGGCGAGATCCCTATACACATCAGGATACGTCGTGTCTACTGGTGGGCTCTCTGCTTCTATTCCCCCTGCTGGCTCCTTTTCCTCCTTGGTAGGGGGAGGTCCCAACGGTAATCGAAGTTTGCGAAAACCCCCTTCCCACCATATCGTAGGAGCCCACTTGTCCAACCATGCTAATCCTAAAATCACTGGTTCTAACATTTTCTCCACTATAATAAACCGAATAGTTTCGGTGTGCTCCCCAATATCGAGGTGCACCTTTTCTGTTATATGAGTCACTGGTGCCCCTCCCAGCAATGAACCATCCATTTGTTCAAAGGTAATAGGGGTTCTCAACCGCACAACCCGCAGCCCAAGCTCGTCAACTATCGCCCTACGAATTAAACAACGAGTACACCCTGAGTCAATCAATGCCTCATATCGGCGTCCAGTGGTGGCCCGTGGGTTTCGGAGTACGACTGGTACCACAAAAGGTCGGATGGGGTCGCTCACCATCGGGTCATGTGGGTCCTCATCGTCATCATCACTATCCCCAGCCGCAATCGGGAACTTTTCCGCCACCACTTTCTTAGTATCTGTAGCCAGGGGATCCCTCTCCATACAGGATGTTCGAGTCATTTGGGACCGTTCGGATGTTGGTCGGCCTCTGCCTCTCAACACAGCTCTAGGAGGGGGGTTTTGGTCCAAGTTACGGGGCATGGGATGAGGACAGTCGGCTGCTCGATGACCAAGGCGATTACATCTGAAGCAACGAAACGCAGGCCGCTGGATCCTTTCCCCCAAGCCGGAGCCAGCATTCGGTCTAGTCTCCTTGGGTGTTTGTGTGCGTTCTGCTGGTCGTTTTCCTTGACTTGCAACCCCTTCACCCCGTATACGGAATTCTCGGAGACCGACGTCCAATTCGATGGCTGCCTTGTACCACACACTCAACTTGGGGGGCAAGCCCCGGTACACGCAGGCTTGCCGTAAATCACGGTCTAGTCCTTTATGGAATTGGTGCACCAGAAGATGTTCTGGCCACCCCACCAACCGAGCCGCAATCTTTCGGAACTCCTGTACATATTCCTTTGCTGGTACGCCCCGTTGCTTAAGCGCAAACAAATCCCCCTCTGCAACCTGGGCGCTTGTTTCGTCTTCAAATCTGGCACGAAGAGCCTCCAGAAATCGTCCCAGGTCCACGAGTTCCCTTGCATGTTTAGCATGGAGGCCTGCCACCCACTCAGCTGCTTCTCCCGTCAGGACCCCTGTAACAGCAACCACCATAGCCCACTGGGAGGGATACCACTGTCCATATTGGTCCATATGGCTTATCACCTGGCTTAAGAAAATAGCCACTCGTTCAGGGTTTCCGTCAAAGGAAGTCTGCAGGGCAGGTGGTCCCCAAACGGCCTGCGGGACCCACAGCCCCGGCGGGGCCCCCGGAGGCCAAGGCATGGGGCCTGGGGTCCTCGCTGCTCCAGTCGCTCTCCTGTCCTGCCTAGGTTGGTCCCTCGCCGCCCCACGACCCCCAACAGGTAAGCCCCCTGCCAATTGCGTTGGTTGGGGCTCAGGACCGGCTCCAAGGTCTCCCGATGAGGCACCTTGGTCTTGTTCTGGAGGGGGTTGGTCCATGGATCGTCTAGAGGTCCGCTCCATCCTCAATTTAGGACTTGTGAGCCGGAACTGGGTCTCCGAAGCGGTCACCCCTGTATCCTGCCAAGAAGAACCTGGAGGCTCCAGCCCTGCAACCCAGGGCTGCCAGGATGGGGCGTCACGAAATCCAGATTCCCCAAAACGCTCACGTAGCGTATCCATGGTGCTGGGACCGGATGAAGCAGGATACCCCCAATCCCCTTCATCCTCCTCAGTCCATCGTCTTTCCCTCCAGCCCTGGAAAGATGCTCCCAAGCGAGGGGGTGTTGGCATCCGTGGCCCGAGGAGAACAGAGCTGTGCCACCAATCCCCCGTCCGAGCCCGTTGTCCTGGAAAACTCTCCTCCTCCGGCCGGGGCGGGGCGCTCTTGGGTTGCTTGACTTTTGGTTTCACTGCCAACTGTTCCACACTCTCCTTCACCTCCTCTATCAGTGGTTCCTCCCCCTCCACATCTCCACCACACTCCTGCTCTTCCAAGGCCGTCCCTTCTGCCATATCCCCCTTTGCTGCAAAGCCACAGGGAATCCTCACCTCTTGCGAAAAGGAACCAAGCGCTGACTTTCTCTCGGCTTGTCGTTCGTTCAGAACTGCGATAGGAAATAATCACCAGTAACACACAGAGAATCAGGGTTTACTTTGGCAATGATAAGCTTGCAGTCAAAAGTAAAGTACAAGTCGGTGTTTTGGTTCAAAGTCAGCGCTGGGTGTAATCACACCACAGCGCTATTTAACAAAAACTCAGCCCCTTAAACATACATCCGGTGATTATCAATCAAGCACCCCCCACTCCCTTAACAGTAACAGCTGCGAGCAGCGAGGACAGCAGAATCGGAGAGGCCCAGCAACGTCATCAATCATTGCCCTGAATGCTGCTATCCAGGAACTGTTTGTGTGTTCTCTGCGGCTGCTTATCTCCACTCCTTCGTCTCCCACACACCCCATTGATGGCGAGCTCCGGCAGGACTCCTGAAGGACTCAGGGCGGTGAACAGCCAAGCAATAAGATACATAAATACAAAAATTTAAAAAACCAGTTAAAATCGAATTAAATCATTTTTTGGCCCAGACAAATTAAAACACCCCAATAATTTAAGAACAGATTTAAAATTTATGTATTAAAAGAGGGAGGAGATTAGGCCAAGCCTGCTTGATGGAATAAAAGAGTCTTCACAGCGCGGCAGAAGGTGCGCAGATCCGGGATCCTCCGTATCTCTGGGGGGAGCTCATTCCAGACGGTAGGTGCCCCCACAGAGAAGGCTCTCCCCCTAGGGGTCGCCAGCCGACATTGTTTGGCTGACGGCACCCGGAGGAGTCCCTCTCTATGAGAGCGTACTGGCCGGTGGGAGGCTATTGGTGGTAGTAGGCGGTCCCGTAAATAACCAGGTCCTAAGCCATGGAGCGCTTTAAAGGTGGTAACCAAAACCTTGAAGCGCACCCGGAAGACCACCGGGAGCCAGTGCAGCTCGCGCAGGAGAGGTGTCACATGGGAGCGCCATGACGCTCTCATTACCACCCGCGCAGCCGCACTCTGCGCCAGTTGGAGCCTCCGGGTGCTCCTCAAGGGGAGCCCCATGTAGAGAGCATTACAATAGTCCAGGCGGGAGGTGACGAGGGCATGAGTGACTGTGCGTAACGAGTCCCGATCCAGAAAGGGACGCAACTGACGAATCAGGCGAACCTGATAAAAAATCCTCCCGGTCACGGCCGTCAAGTGCTCTTCTAAAGACAGCCATGAATCCAGGAGGACGCCCAAGTTGCGAGCCCTCTCCGTGGGGGCCAGTGATTCGCCCCCAATAGTCAGAGATGGCGTCAACTGACTATACCGGGACGTCGGAAACCACAGCCACTCGGTCTTGGATGGGTTGAGCCTGAGCCTGTTCCTCCCCATCCAGATCCGTACGGCCTCCAGGCACCGGGACATCACTTCAAGGGCATCGTTGGGGTGATCCGGGGTGGAGATGTACAGCTGGGTGTCATCAGCGTACTGATGGTACTCCACCCCGAAACCACGGATGATCTCGCCCAGCGGCTTCACATAAATGTTGAACAGGAGAGGCGAGAGGACCGACCCTTGCGGCACCCCACATATGAGGGGCCTCGGGGTTGACCTCTGTCCCCCTGTCAACACAGACTGCGACCGGTCAGAGAGAAAGGAGGAGAACCACCGTAACACAGTGCCTCCCACTCCTAACTCTTCCAACCGGTGCAGCATGATACCATGGTCGATGGTATCAAAAGCCGCTGAGAGATCTAACAGGACCAGGACAGAGGAGCAACCCCTGTCCCGAGCCCTCCAGAGATCATCAACCAACGCGACCAATGCCGTTTCCGTGCTGTACCCGGGCCTGAAACCCGACTGGAACGGATCCAGATACGTTGTTTCATCCAGGTGCTGGGGGAGCTGTTTCGCGACCACACTCTCAACAACCTTCGCCACAAAACGAAGGTTGGAGACCGGACGATAATTTACCAACATTGCCGGGTCCAGGGATGGCTTCTTGAGGAGAGGCCTCACCACCGCCTCTTTCAAGGCAGCAGGAAAGACACCCTCACCCAACGAAGCATTTATAATCCCCTGGAACCAGCCTCGTGTCACCTCCCGAGAAGCCAGCACTAACCAGGAGGGACACGGGTCCAATAAACAAGTGGTCGCGTTCAGTCTACCCAGAATCCTGTCCACATCCTCAGGGGTCACAGGATCAAACTCATCCCAGATAACATTCTCAAGACCTGCCCCTGTCCCTCCTCCTGAGACTACCCAGTCGGAGTCCAGATCTTCCCGAATCTGAGTGATTTTGTCATACAGATATTGAACAAAATCCTCGGCTCTACCCTCCAAGGGGTCCTCCCGCGCTTCCTGGTGGAGCAGGGAGCGGGTCACCCTGAACAGGGCGGCCGGGCGATTATCTGATGACGCAATAAGAGCAGCAAAATAGCTACATTTCGCTGCTTTTATCGCCACTAGGTAAGTCCTAATATGAGATCTTACCAGTGTCCGGTCCGATTCGGAACGGCTGGCCCTCCAACTGCTCTCTAGGCGTCTTTTCCGGCGCTTCAACTCCCTCAGCTCCTCGGTAAACCAAGGAGCTAAATGAGATCGGCGCCGGGTCAGAGGCCGCAAAGGCACGACCCGATCCAGAGCTCCAGCGGCCGCCCTATCCCAGGCGGCCACTAGGTCTCCAGTCGGGGCGTGTGCCAGAGCCTCAGGGAATGGCCCAAGCTCCATCTGGAACCTGTCAGGTTCCATCAGGCGCCTGGGGCGGAACCATCTTACCGGCTCCGCCTCCCTGCGGCGGGGTGTAGCGGTTCGAAGGTCGAGACGAAGGAGAGAGTGATCCGACCATGACAAGGGCTCGGTGACTATATCCCCTATCTCAAGATCACTCAACCACTGTCCAGAGACAAAAACCAGATCCAGCGTGTTTCCCCCCGTGTGTGTAGGGCCATGAATTAACTGGGTCAGGTCCATAGCTGTCATGGAAGCCATGAACTCCCGAGCCACCTCAGACGCCTCGCCCAGGGACGGCAGGTTGAAATCCCCCATGACCATAAGCCTGGTAAGATCCAGCTGAAAGCCACAAACGACTGATAGCAAACTACCATATTTTTCGGAGTATAAGATGCACTGGAGTATAAGACGGACCTTAGTTTTTTGGGAGGAAAAAAAGAAAAAAGCTGATTGGCAGGTGGATCTGCCTCCTGGAATACCCCCCGATCAGCTGTTCCTCGAGGTGAATTTTAGCAACATGTTCCTTGGTTGTGAGCTCTGTGCCTTGCTTTTTTTGGCTTTTTTTTTTTGCCTCTGAAAATTCTGAAACTCTGTTTCAGAAAAAAAAAAAAAATTCCTGCCTCTGAAAGCCTCCAAAACAGAGCTTCAGAAAAAAAAGCCTCTGAAGCTCTGTTTGGGGGCTTTTTTTCTGAAGCTTCGTTTCTGATGCTTTTTTCAGCCTCTGAAACCTCCGTTTGAGAAGCTGGGTGCGGCTACATTCAGAGTATGAGACGCACCCAGATTTTCACCCTCTTTTTTGGGGGGAAATGGTGTGTCTTATGCTCCGAAAAATACGGTATTTCATTTATGCCATTAAGTGGGCATGTGGGGGGACATACACAATTTATTTTATTTTTTAAGAGGAAAAAATTGTGAGGAAGACTTGCCAACGAAAACCTGAGAAGAACAGGGCCTCTTACGTTAACATCCTTCTAGACCTGTGAGAAACACAGACAGGAGATCTTTAACAATAGCCTTTGTAATCTGTCGATTGTTTGATGAGAGGATCGATTGTTTATCCAGGCACCACCCATGGCCTGTTGCACGAGGACCCCACTCAGCCCCTCTTGCCAACCAGTGGTGCTACTCACGGGGGCTGCCAAAGAGGCCCACACCTCCGTGAATCCAGACCAGTCCTCGCCTGGGCTCGACACCTGCTCTCCTGGGCCAATAGACCCTTACTGGGACTGCCTCAAAAAGCATCTCCTTGATGGTCAGGTCAGGGGCTCTCCCTGGGGGGATCCCGTTGATGAGTAGCCTCCATACCACGTATTGGGGGCAGATGCCAACTTTCTCCAGAATCACAGCCTGCTCGGGGGAGAGAAACACAAGGAAGAAAAAAACCTAACTTGACAATGTATGAAGTGTGTATGCAGAGGCCAAGCAAAGCGGCTTTCCTTTGACCTGCTCTGCTGGGAGGCAAATCCTTTCTCCATTGCAAGAGAAATTTGCCAGCTTCCTTGTGCGGAGGACAGAGGCACCTTGCCCTGTTTCACCACATAAGGATTTGATGCAATAAGATCCCCAAATCCAAGCACGGAAGCAAATGGAAGGATCCTATCAGACGCACCGAATAGCTTGGAAGATTCAGAGGGTCTTGGGGTTGGGCAAATGAACTTTGCCCCACAGTTTCAAACTGTCCCACTGAATAGTATTGTGGGCACCCAAACCGAATGGACTAATTACACAACTTGGGACCCTGCCTTTAATCAGATTTCTTTGGCAGTTCCAATTACATGGATATTTTGTATTGGGCTTACTTTGCACAGTGGTGGGGTTTCAAAATGTTTACTACCAGTTCTGTGGGTGTGGCTTGGTGGGCGTGGCATGGCATGGCTTGGTGGGCATGGCTTGATGGGCGTGGCAGGGGAAGGATACTGTAAAATCTCAATTCCCGCCCCAATCCAGGGGAAGGTTACTGCAAAATCCCCATTTCCTCCCGATCAGCTGGGACTCGGGAGGCAGAGAATAGATGGGGGCGGGGGCCAGTCAGAATTTTTACTACCGGTTCTCCGAACTACTCAAAATTTCCGCTACCGGTTCTCCAGAACTGGTCAGAACCTGCTGAAACCCACCTTTGGTTCCGCATAATCACAATTTACAATAGCTTTGCCAACTATCTGCAGTGTTTCCTCGGACACCATGCAGACTTGCATCCAAGCCAGCCAGCGGTCATAAATATTGGTCACCGTGGCCTTAACGGTAATTGCTTGCAAAGGCCATCTGCTGAGATACGCCTGGGCGGTTGTTTGGCCACTGCAAAAGCAGACTACAGGGTCCAATCCAGCAGGGCACGATTGTGTTCTTCAGTTGGGAAAAAGACACAAGGACACCCAATGCCAAGGAAATGATAGAGCCTTGATAGCACAGTGGTCTACGCACCCTGTTATTAACACAGCTGCCTGCAATTTACTGCTGGTTCGAATCTCTCCAAGGCTCAAGGTTGACTCAGCCTTCCATCCTTTCTAAAGTAGGTGAAATGAGGACCCAGTTTGTGGGGGCAATAAGCTGACTTTGTATAAAATATACAAAAGTATGAAGGCTATCGCTTAATGCATTGGAAGCCGCCCTGAGTCTCCGGAGAAGGGCGGCATATAAATCAAATTAAAAAAAAAAAATGGGGCACGGGGGAAATGTCTCCAAGCAGCAGTCCAGGGATCTGTGGACGGGCAGTCTCCCTCGGGGCTCTGCACTGATCCCAGCCCTTTGGAGACCCAAGGAGGCCCTGCCAAGAGGAGCTCTCCAGGGGGGGCTGCTGCAAAGGAACACCCAGCAGGGAAGGAGGGAGGCAAGCAAGCAGGCATGGTTGGGATTCCTGGCTGGAGGTGGGGAAGGCAGCATCGGATGAGAGCAAGAAAGTGGCAAAGATTGCCTGGGTCCCAGGCAATCTGCAAAACCCTTCCTGAATTTTCTACAAATGCTGCAAATTGCCCCTTTGGAGTTCCAGTGGTGAAATTCAATTTTTTTTACTACCGGTTCTGTGGGCGTGTCAGGGGAAGGATACTGCAAAATCTCCATTCACACTCCACTCCTAGGGGAAAGATATTGCAAAATCCCCATTCCCTCCCCACTCCTGGGGGAAGGATATTGCAAAATCCCCATTCCCTTCCCACTCCTGGGGGAAGGATATTGCAAAATCTCCATTCCCACCCTACTCTGGGGCCAGCCAGAGGTGGTATTTGCCGGTTCTCCAACTGCTCAAAATTTCCACTCCCGGTTCTCTAGAACCTGTCAGAACCTGCTGAATAGCACCCCTGCTTTGGACTCTTGGGAGCACCCAGTCGAGGCCGATGGTGGCCAGGCAGACTCACGGGGAGGAAAGCCCAAGTCCGGGGAAGGAGGCTTACCAGTTTGAGGAAAAGATTCATGATCAAATTGATAAGGCGCAGTTTCGCCCCCTGGGTGATTCCGGGCGGGATTTGCGTCCTGGTGAAGTCATAGTAGAGGGTCCAGCCGAGGAATAAAAGTGTGACTGAGGCGCTGAAGTGAAGCACTAGCATCCACAGCGCTTGGCTTAAGGTCATCTCCACCTCCACGGGAAGGTCAAGTATCTGGCCAAAGATCTCCTTCGGCCTCGGTCTGGGCAGGCTGCGTTTTCACCCAGTTCTTTTAAACAACGGGAGACGAGCACAGCTCGATGCCCTTTCTTTCAGGATTTTAATTGTGCACTTGGCACGTTTATGTAATTCATGTTGCAAACTCCTAACAAACAGAACTCCTTCGAAATCCTTCTCGTCTTAATGATCCCACGGGCCAACGTCAGCCTTGTTCTACTGGATGATCACCCTGCAGATTAAATTAGAGCGTTTATCTGTTTATATCCCTTAATTATGGGCTACAAAGGCAGGTTCTGCCCTAGGTGAGCTTCTGCGAACGACATTTCGTAACAGAAAATTGGCTATACATTGATTTACCGAAATCAAAGGTTTTGGCACAAATAGAACGGTGGCTGGAGGATCTTAAGGCCCTTTTCTTGGAAAGGGGATCCATTGGGGAGAGAAATACGCTGTCTTTTATTCCACTCCTTAGTATATATACTCCAGTAGGCATATATGTGAATCCCATCGGTAAGGTTGCCCTGCCCAAGCCCACTGGCCGCTTATGTCTTAGGTACGTATCTAGGACTGTAACACAATAAAAATGTCAGTGCAGATACCAGTAAAAAGCAGGTTAGTGTAGCTCACGTCTTTTTAGGTTTCTGCTTCCAGGCCTCTGGTCCCGATCCAGTCCGTAAGCCAATTTATGCTTCGCAGCAGGCACTTCCGGGTCTCTTGGGAAAGTTCTCCTTCAGGCATCTCTGCGCAAGAGCTTCCGGGACAGTCAGAGCCACTTGTAGGGAGAGGGGCCCGGCGTCCTTCCCTTTGGCCAACCGGACCTATTTGGCCAGACACTTCTTGAAGAGGAGCTAGAAGGAAGAGGAGGCTGGAAGGGGAAGGGGAGGCATCGAGGGCCAGGAGAGGGGAGACCCAGGGCTCAGGAGAGGGAGCGCTTTGTCCCAACCAGCCCCACCAAACAAACCTGGTTTGAGGAACCTCATTGGGCCCCCTGGGAATGGGGAGCGTTCCCCAGTTATCCCATGGAGATGTATTTGGGGCCCTCAAGAGAAACGCAGACATTGCCTGGAGTAGAGGTGGGTTTCAGCAGGTTCTGACCAGTTCTGGAGAACCAGTGGCAGAAATTTTGAGTAGTTCAGAGAACTGGAAAATACCACCTCAGTCTGGCCCCACCCCCATCTATTCTCTGCCTTCCAAGTCCCAGCTGATCGGGAGGAAATGGGGATTTTGCAGTCTCCTTCCCCTGCCCTGCCCATCAAGTCACACCCACCAAGCCACATCCACAGAACCTGTAGTAAAAAACCCTTATACCTGACTTACCTCTTCCTTGGCCATGCACTTAACGTGGGGCTGCCCTTGAAGGCCACATGTGGGATGCTTTCATTCTGTGGGCTGCCGCCACATCTTCTGGATGCAGCTCCAGGTGCTGGGGATCTCTGGCAAGCCCTACATGGCAGGCCCACCCATCCCCTTAGGCTTCTGGCTCCCCCAGAGAGGGATGCTGCAGTGCCTCCCTCCAAGGGGTGAAATCCAGCAGGTTCTGACAGATTCTGGAGAACCAGTAGCGGAAATTTTGAGTCGTTCAGAGAACCAGCAAATACCCCCTCTGACTGGCCCCAGAGTGGGGAGGGAATGGAGATTTTGCAATATCCTTCCCTGCCCCGCCCATCAAGCCACCCCACCCACCAAGCCACGCCCACAGAACCTGTAGTAAAAAAAAATTGGATTTCACCACTGCTCCCTCCGAAGAGTGTCTCCTACCGGGGTGAAGGGGGGGAAAAACCCTTCAGTGTTATGGCACCTGCCCTCTGGCAGCCCCGACGCCTTTGGGGCCCCTTAAGATGGTCTTGAAGGTCCACCCAGGTGTTCCCTCGGGACTTGGCCCAGGGCGGAGGTGAGCTGATCCGGCATGGCGTGGTGCATGATGCCCCTCCCCATCACCATTCCTGGTTGTTTTTACGGAGACTATTATATTCCATTTTTATTGTTGTACGCTTCCTGGAGTCACATTTAGTGAGCACGCGTGCACGCGATCTCTCTCTCTCTCACACACACACACATGGAATAGGGACACCTAAACCTAAAGAAAACTCAGGATGTCATTCTGGTGAAAGTCCCATGGATTGAAAACTGCTCTGGTCAACACTAGGAGCGAAATGGCTGCTTGGCTCCAAACGAAGTCAAGCCGCTCGGTCACTCTGCCTGAGGGACTCTATGTGCCCCCCCCGTCCTGGGCGCTCTCTCGGCTGGCGGATGGAATCGGTGGGTCTTTGGTCTCCTTCAGGCTGGGGGTTGTGGTCTAAGGTGGGTCTTCTTTACTCACTCCTCCTCTTCTCCCCTGCAGGCAGCCATTGCCCCAGGGGCAGAGGGCCCCAGGACAGGGCCTGCCCACTTGGGGCCCTCTGGAGGGATCTCTCCCCCCAAGGGATTGTCATGTCTTCTGCCCACCCACCAAAGGAGCCTGCCGGTCCCTGCCCTTCTTGCACAAGGCATCTCCTCAGGCACCTTCTCCTGTCAGCATGGCCTTGCCACTTGCACACCTCTGCCCCCCCCTGCCCTTTCCCCCTTTGCCTTTGGCTGGGGGCAGAAATGAAAGGAGCAGACCAGGGCTGGTGGTTTGCATGTTTACTGAAGCTCAGAAGGTATACACGAAGCCGGTCTAGAGGCTCAGCAAACAGGTTGAACCTGTTTTGCAAGACGAAGGCGAGGGAAGAGAGGGGGGGCAGGAGAGAGGCGAGAGGGAAGCAGTGTCTACCAGGACAGGTCTCCTCAGACTTTTGCGCAACACTTTTGCCGGGGAGAAAGGTCTCTTTGGAGGCAGAGTGTGCGGGAGGCACGGTTGAAGGCGAGGTCCTGCCAGGTGACAGAACGAATGCCGATAGGTGTAGGAGACTGGCATGAAAGGCCTCTAGAGCCTTTTTTAGAAGCAAATCCTTTTTTTGTTTGTTTTCTCTACCTGTGGGAATAGAGATTGACTGAAAGAGCCACACTAGGTTTTCCAAAAGATGGATACTCCCGCAGACTGCAGTCTCTGTCTATAAAGAGACAGAGACTGCCACCATTCGGCATCCGGCACTCTCCCGTCCCCAGTACCCCTCTGCCCCTTCAACTTCCCACTTGGGAGGTCCTCTTTCCTTTGAATGGGGAAAGCCCATTACGTGTCATGACACAACCCCCAGCGCTGACACCAGGCTACCTGACTGGTGGGCTATGAAAGGGAGGGCGAGGGCGAGGGTTGGTAGGCTGTCAGGTAAGCAGGACAACCGGGTGAACTCACAGGGCCAACATCTGTGGGGCAAGGTGAGGAAGAACAAAGCAGAGGAATGAGGCTGATGGATTTCTAGAACCGCTCTAGGAACTGGATTATGCTTTTCATGCTCTTCCTCGTACTGGGAAACTCCAGGGGCCCCAAACCGGTCAGCAGGCAGATCCCGTGGAATCCATCCTTCAGGTGACGCCAGGTGACAGGCACCCCGTTATCTTCCAGCCGGTTCTTGTAGAGCAGGCCATCGTCTCGGAAAATGTCGTATTCGCAAGTTAGAAGGAAAGTCTCCGGAAACTGTCGTAGGATGACATCTTCCATCAGGAGCGGGGAAAACGTGGGTTCAAATGCTCTTTTGCAAACTTGGTAAAGATCTTCTGAAAACGGACCGGGTACGAATGGCTCGTGAGGCGAGACTTTGAACTCCTCCGGAATGAGTTCTGCGCTGATCCATTTCCGGTACTTTGCCCTGAGTTCCTGGGGAACGTGGGCATTGCCCATAATTTCATCAACATTGACATTCCTTCCCGTAAGATAAAGCATGCCAAGACGGATAACCCGTTTCTTAAATAATATGGGAACGGAGTGGTTCCGCTGATAGGAAGGCAGATTGAAATCCAGAGCTTGGAGAAAAGGGTAGAGCAGCACGTGGCCCCGGGCACGCGGCAGGTCAGTTCTCATCACCAGCTGCTGGGAAATGGCAGCAATGATGCCAGCTCCGCTGCTGTCGCCAGCCAGCACAACCTGCTGGGGGTCCACCCCATAGTCCCCCGCATTCTTCAGAAAGTGCGACACGGCAGTGTAACAGCTGAGTTGCTGAGCTGGGTAGGGGTGCTCCGGTGCCAAGGGGAATCTACAGCAACAGAGAAGCCAAAGGAAAGAAAAAAAAAGAAGCTTACGAACGCATTGGCATCCCTGTTATTCGTCTTGTTGTTGATTCATTGCATAATCACCCAGATATTTAGCCTGGATTTTGCCTTTTTATCCACCCATTGTGTCCTCTCTAAGGACCTGGGACAGGCAAATATCGTTTGATGATTTTAAAGGTATCTTTGTGAAGATGTCATCTGTTTCAAGTTGAGTTTTGCAATCGACCGAAGGTGATTTTGTCAATGCCGATGGCGTTCAAGGGGTGCTCCAGTTGCTCTGGGATTGCACCCAAGGGGCCTATGGCAGTTGGTACTGTATTTGCTTTCTTTTGCCACAGTCATTTTATTTTTGTTTGCAGGTCTTTATATTTTTTCCTTCTTGATTTATTATAGGTTCCCCACCCTCAAAAACTGCTCTGGCGGCAAGGGGTTAATTAGCCACCCGAAGGGCCTCCCGTGCACAGGATGGGACCACTGCCCAGGGATGGGGGGGGAGGTACAGTCATGTGACGCAGCCAACCTGAGCCCACTTACCTGATGCACACGACCACCGTGGTGCTTTCCCAGGCGATGAAGCGGCAGAACCTTTCGTAAGCTCCTGAAATATCACAAGGAATTGGTTGCATTGGCTCTTGGGTAAGAACATCCCATTTCTCCCACTCACAATTTGTAGGTTTCTCTCTGAGCGCACTCAGTTTTCCCCCTGTGGTCCTTGGATGCTGCAGAAGAATGAACCATTAAGCTCAAACATCCGTCTGTGCCTCTTGCAACTGAATTGTTTGCAGGACTTACGGAGGCTGCCAAAGAAGCCCACTCCACCGTGAATCCAGACCAGTCCTCGCGTGGGCTCGACACCTGCTGTCCTGGGCCAATAGACCCTTACTGGGACCGCCTCAAAAAGCATCTCCTTGATGGTCAGGTCAGGTGCTCTCCCCGGGGGATCCCGTTCATGAGTTGCCTCCATATGATGTATTTGTGGCAGACACCAAGTTTCTCCAGAATCAGGGCCTGTTCAGTGGAAAACATAAGAAATAAATCCATCCATAACCCATGAACCCATCAGCTTCAAAGGTGATTTTTGCTGCTTCTTCCTTAGAAAGAACTTTCAAAGTCATCCCCCCCCCCCCGAAACAGAATGAAAGTGATAAAACGGCAGAAGGAATATTTGGCAATTCATGTGCCGTCCAAGCCTGTAGACATTTTGGGACATGGGAAGCATTTAACCCGCACACAGGCAACCGTGCCTGCTTTTCAAAGAAGGGGGCCAACGGCTCACCCCAGAGATTTGATGTGGCTGCGAAGGGAGGGAGGGGTGGGTGGGAGGCATTAGTGGGATTCCTCCGCTCGAGGCGGGGAAGGCATCATTGCAGGTCAACAACCAGATCAGAAAGAGAAAGCGGCAAAGGGGAGGTGGGTTCCAGGCAATTGGCAGAAACCAATTGTTTTTGGCACACGCACACACAAACACACACACCGGATTTCCTACAAGTTCTGCAAATGCCCCTTCAGACACTCAGGCTCCCCCAGCTGAGGCCTGTGCCGGCCAGGCAGAACCACAGAAAGCAAAAAGAGGGTCCAGGGAAGGAAGCTTACCAGTCTGAGAACAAGGCTCATGGCCAAATTCATCAGGCGCAGTTTCGCCCCCTGGGTGATTCCCGGTGGGATTTGCGTCCTGGTGAAGTCATAGTAAAAGGTCCAACCGAGGAGTAAAAGTGCGACCGAGGCGCTGAATTGAAGCGCCAGCGTCCACAGCGCTTGGCTTAAGGTCACCTCCGCCTCCATGGGAAGGCAGAGACCAGGCTGTTTCGGTACCAGGGAAGTTGAAGTCTTCTTACGGCTTAATCTCGCTAGCTTATACTCCATCAGGTGTGTAGGTTGTTTTCAAGTAGGGCAGTCCCACCCACCCATGTGTTCGTTAGAGAAATAGAAGAGTAAGGGAGGGATGAAGTTCATGGCGTGATTAAATATGGCATCTGGCATAATTATGCAAGTTATCTTACAGAATCCTAAAGACACCAATGTCTTTCAAAATCCAACTATTGAGCTTATATCTGTCAGTACCCGTTTCATCCGACTTGATCTTCATGATTTCTGCTGATTAAGAAAAGGCTATTTATATCTGCACCCTTTTCTTAATTATGGGCTTCTTGTGCCATTCTCCTCTGGGTCAGCTGCCTTGAGCAACCTTCCCAACAGAGGAATGGCTTAGGCAGGTTTTGAGTCCTCTTCGAGAGAATCCCGAAGCTCCCCGGAAGTTTGCAATTTGGACTCCAGTACTTGAATGAAATTAGAAGAAGACTGGATCTCTTAAACCGCAGGCCCCACCATCAGCCCAGTTCCCTAGGCCAGACCAGGAAATCAACAGAATTGGGTTTGGGGGTTATGGTTTGGGTTTGGGTTAGGGTTCTCCACACAGCCTACCACCACGATAAAGTAATATCTCGATAGCTTCAAAGCTATCGCTAAGGGACAGAAAACAGTGGCCTCCTGTGGCCCAAGCAGATATAGCAGCCAGAAAAAAAAAACCTTTTTAATAGCATTTAAAGATTATTATTTTGTATCTTTATTATTAAAAGCTTTATTAATATTAATAGAGCAACGGGAGGCCGAGGAGCTCCATAACGGGCAAAAAGAAAGAATTTTGCTTCAAAAGCCTTCACCTGTGGTCTAAAGGTCTACAACGGCCTCCACGCTAACGTTGACAGAAAACAGCGCCATCGTGCGGTCCAATCAGGGATCGCAGCAACCAAAAGAGAAACTTTTTAAATGGAATTTTAGGGTTGTTATTCTTTATTATTAAAACTTTATTAATATCCATAGGCCATCACAGACCTCCTTAACTCCGGTTAAGGCTTTTGCAGCGAGATTACTTTTCCAGTTCCTGTGTTGCAGCAAAGGGGCCTCCCGTCGCTTTAATAAATATTAATAAGACGTTAACAATAAAGGTACAGGATAATAACCTTAAAATCCCATTAAAAGGGTTTCTTTTTCCAGCCGGAGTACCCGTTTTGGCCACACGAGGGCAAAGTTTTCCATGCCATGAATTCAAAGTTATCGCTAAGGTGCAGAAAATGGTGCCATCCTGTGGTCAAAGCAGGTATCGCAGCCACAAAAAGAAAGAAACCTTTTCAATGACATTTTAAGATTGTTCCGTGCCAGCTCCGCAACCCTGGAGAAAACAGTGACCTCCTGTGGCCAAAATAGGTATCGCGGCCGCAAAAAGAAAGAAACCTTTTCGATGGCATTTTAAGTTTCTTCTGTGCCAGGTCCGCAACCCTGGAGAAAACAGTGCCCTCCTGTGGTCCAAGAAGGAATAGCAGGCAGAAAAAGTACGGTCGGCGATTTTTTCCGTAACAGCGCTTCTCGGAGCGACCTTCCCAGCGTCAGCGCAAGTTTCCGTACGTCTCCTGTCCAACCCCCATCGCCGTTGGTAAAAAACGACCTTTTAACTTTCATTTTTCATTTTTAGTTTTTCAGGGCTGCTCTGGGTAAACCTTTACCTTTACTCCAACCTTTCTTCTCCCCTTCTCTTCCTACCTCTCTCTCCTCCTAATTCCTTTGTTTTTCCTAAGGGTCCAAGCAGGGATCGCAGCAACCCAAAGAAAGAAACTTTTTAAATGGAGTTTTAGGGTTGTTATTCTTTATTATTAAAACTTTATTAATATCAATAGGCCATCACAGGCCTCCTTAACTCCGGTTAAGGCTTTTGAAGGGGATTTCTTTTCCAGTTCCTGTGTTGCAGCAAAGGGGCCTCCCGTCGCTTTAATAAATATTAATAAGACGTTAACAATAAAGGTACAGGATAATAACCTTAAAATCCCATTAAAAGGGTTTCTTTTTCCAGCCGGAGTACCCGTTTTGGCCACACGAGGGCAAAGTTTTCCGTGCCATGAGTTCAAAGTTATCGCTAAGGTGCAGAAAATGGTGCCATCCTGTGGTCAAAGCAGGTATCGGAGCCACAAAAAGAAAGGAACTTTTTAAATGGAATTTTAGGGTTGTTATGCTATTCCTTCTTGGACCACAGGAGGGCACTGTTTTCTCCAGGGTTGCGGAGCCGGCACAGAAGAATCTTAAAACGCCATCGAAAAGGTTTCTTTCTTAGGACTTCCTGTTTGCTGCTGGCCGCCGCCAGACGTTCCTTTGGGATCGTCAGCTTCCACTGCCTGTCAGAGCCGCCTTCACAACGGAACGGCGGCTCGAAAAAACTCCGTTCCCATGAGGAAACGGAGATAGAGCCGGCAGGGGTGGGTAGAACTCTCTGCAGAGTCCCAAAAGTTTTTCTTTTACTTTTGGGATGGAGCGGATGAGATGCCCCATATCCCCAGCCGCTGCTCCGGGCTTTGGGAGACCTCTGCTAATGCAGAGCCAGGCGTCAAAAGCAAGCCTGCGAATTTGACAGATTACTCAAAGAAAATGTGAGCTGGACCTGTAATACTGAAGCGCAAGTATTTTACTTATCTTTTAAAAATTACTTAAGAGAATAGAGGAAGAGAAAGAGGAAAAAAGTTTCTTTTTAAAATGGCGTCTGCCGCGGCTGGAGAAGAGTTTGAGAGGGAAAGTTCTTCCGTTTTTTATTATTACAATGTAGCGGAATAAATACCACTGGCTACATTTGTAGACAAAACTCCGCTCCTGTTTTTGTTTTTCTCTTTTTCCCCTGGAGGCCGGATTGTTGCTGGCTGGAAGTCTTTTGTCTTGTTTTTTTTTTTTCTTCTTCTAACAAAGCCTGCTTAGGCGGAAACATGGCACTGAGGCTTGTGAAGCCAGACAAACAAATAGGTGGGGGGGATTCCCCCACTAAGAATTTAAAGGAACAAGTTTTAACTCTTCAGTCCCAGAAACCTGATTTTAATATAATAGAATTTCTCTTAGAGGAGATTGAAAGAAGGGATGAGATTGTGAATCAGCAACTTGAAAAATTTAAGCAGGAAACTAAGGAATTGGTGAAATCCAAGTTTGACTTTTTGCAGCAAAAAAATTTAAAAGTGTCAGAATTCATGATTCGGTTGGATACAAATACTAATTTACTAGAGTCAAAAATGGATGAAATTCAAGATAAATTGGACAATAGAATTCAAAAAATTGAAAATGATTTGTTAAATATTCAGGATTATAGTTCAGAAGAAAAATTTAAAATGGATGCTGACCAAAAGTCTGGTAATGTAGAAAATCTGCAACAGAGGATTGAAAAAGAGGTTCTAAAGATACAATATAATTTCACAGAATATGCAATAAGACTTAGAGGTTTGCAGGAAAATAACAGAGATGACTTAAGGAAAATATCTTCTGAATTTCTAGCTGGGATTTTAAAGATTCAACCTGAGGAAGTGTTTTGTAGGATTGACAGAGCTTATCGAATAAACTCCTGGACTGCCAAGCAAAGGCAATTGCCTAGAGATGTGGTAATCTATTTTTCAGATAAAGAAATTAGGAATAAAATTGTGCAAAATTCCTTCAATTCTAATTTGCAATTGTATGGAAGAAAGATTTGGATTTACAAGGAACTCCCACCTAAGATATTAATGGAAAGGAAGAAATTTGGCTTTCTGGTGTCTGAGTTAAAAAGGAGAAATATTCAATTCCGGTGGGATGTCCCAGTTGGTATTATATTGAGATATCAAGGAGAAAGATACCAGTTAAATACTGTTGAAAGAGCGGAAGAATTTTATCAAAATAGGTTGAAAATGAATTTAACGTCTTCAGATATAATACAGGATAAGCAGAAGGAGCTGGAACTAAAGACAGAGACTGTACCAGATAAATTGCCTTTGGATTTATCGGATACCCCAGCTGGATTATCTACAAATTTGAGAGAAGTGCCATCTGATTTTAATGTGATGACTTATCAAGGCAAGGACAAGCATGGAAACCAATTAGAGGATATACAAGGGATAAAAAAGAAACGCGAGACACAAAAAATTAGGATGGAAGTCAAACCCACAAAAAGAAAACAAAAAAAGAAATAGGTTGTACAAAAATAGAAATTTCTAATCCAAGCAACAGTGAAGCCAGTGATTTTAAAATATGAATGATTATGTGAAAACATAGAGGAGGCGACATATTGGTCAATATCATCCTGAGGATAGTGGCAGATCTCTGCATTGCCGTAATTTTGGGACATGGAAAGAGCCTCAAATTGATGGTTTTGAATTATCTACTTTGAAACTTCTTTTTGTGTTGATAAATATATTATAATTATCTTGAATTATAAGGCAAGAGAATCACATTGGGACATGCAGAAGATCGGGTTGTTACCCAATACGATGATGGAAATTAATAATCCTGATGAAACCCACAATTATTATTATATGGAATATAATTATAATGTCACTCGGGTGGTTGTTTTTACTTTTATATATATAAGAAGATGTTTACTACTGATGGGGGCAGATATGATTGGAGATCTTGAATAAACTGTTGCATCAGCAAGCTATGTTACCCTATTATGGATGTTGGCTTTAACAATCCAGTGGAAAGACTACAAGAAGATATTATATGGACTATAAATTTAAAGTTATTGTCTTTTCTTTTTTTATTTAGATATAATGGAATATATATATATATATATATTTAAGTAGTGTGGGCAGTGAATTAAAGATATCAAGAATTGTTGTGTATGGTAAATTTGTAAGACAGTGGGTGAATAAGCTAGCTACAGACTGATTAGTTTAAGAAAAGGGATTTTTAAGTGATACATTTAGGGGAGTGGAGGAAATGGATAGAGTGGAATAAATGTTAAATTAGATTTTATGGGGAGTCCGCTTTGAAATGTTACTAAAGTAGGACTTATCGTATAGTCTTAAAGTGGAAGGTGGTTTTGAATTGTTGCAATAATGTATAGATATAAAACACTATTATGCTAAATTAGAAGTTATTTTATAATAGTTATAGTATAATGTGTTTGTTTTTTTTTTGTTTTTTTTCTCTTCTTCTTTTCTGAAATGTATGGATAAAGGGGGATTTATAATACTTTTAGTAAGTAAAGGTCAGTATTTTGAGGAGGGAGTAAGTAATCTGTTATGAATTAGGGTTTTTTTTTGTTACGAAGAAGTCACGGGGGGGAAGGGTGGGGAGGGGGGGTTAGGGAGGGGGGGAGGGGGGGGAAAAAGGGGGAAAAATTTGTATTTGAAAACCTTTTCAATAAAAAAAAAGAAAAGGTTTCTTTCTTTTTGCGGCCGCGATACCTGTTTTGGCCACACGAGGGCACAGTTTTCCGTCCCGTGACTTGAAAATGGTATGGCTAAGGTGCAGAAAATTGTGCCCTCCTGTGGTCAAAGCAGGTATCGCAGCCACAAAAAGAAAGAAACCTTTTCGATGGCATTTTAAGATTCCTCTGTGCCAGGTCCGCAACCCTGGAGAAAACAGTGCCCTCCTGTGGTCCAAGAAGGAATAGCACTCAGAAAAAAAAACAAAAAACCCCTTTTTAATAGCATTTAAAGGTTAGTTTTAGTTTTAGTTTTAGTTTTAGTTTTAGTTTTAGTTTTAGTTTTAGTTTTAGTTTTAGGGTTAGTTTTAGTTTTAGGGTTAGTGTTAGTTTTAGGGTTAGTTTTAGTGTTAGTTTTAGGGTTAGTGTTAGTTTTAGGGTTAGTTTTAGGGTTAGTGTTAGTTTTAGGGTTAGGGTTAGTGTTAGTTTGAGTTTTAGGGTTAGTTTGAGTTTTAGGGTTAGGGTTAGGGTTAGTTTTAGTGTTAGTGTTAGTGTTAGTTGTAGTTTTAGTTTTAGTTTTAGTTTTAGTTTTAGTTTTAGTTTTAGTTTTAGTTTTAGTTTTAGGGTTAGTTAGGGTTAGTTTTAGGGTTAGTTTTAGGGTTAGTTAGGGTTAGTTTTAGGGTTAGTTTTAGGGTTAGTTTTAGGGTTAGTTTTAGGGTTAGTTTTAGGGTTAGTTTTAGGGTTAGGGTTAGGGTTAGGGTTAGGGTTAGGGTTAGGGTTAGGGTTAGGGTTCGGGTTCGGGTTCGGGTTCGGGTTTTGGGTTCGGGTTCGGGTTCGGGTTCGGGTTCGGGTTAGGGTTAGGGTTCGGGTTAGGGTTAGGGTTAGGGTTAGGGTTAGGGTTCGGGTTCGGGTTCGGGTTAGGGTTAGGGTTCGGGTTCGGGTTCGGGTTCGGGTTCGGGTTCGGGTTAGGGTTAGGGTTAGGGTTAGGGTTAGGGTTAGGGTTAGGGTTAGGGTTAGGGTTAGGGTTAGGGTTAGGTTAGGGTTAGGGTTAGGGTTAGGGTTAGGGTTAGGGTTAGGGGTTAGGGTTAGGGTTAGGGTTAGGGTTAGGGTTAGGGTTAGGGTTAGGGTTAGGGTTAGGGTTAGGGTTAGGGTTAGGGTTAGGGTTAGGGTTAGGGTTAGGGTTAGGGTTAGGGTTAGGGTTAGGGTTAGGGTTAGGGTTAGGGGTTAGGGTTAGGGTTAGGGTTAGGGTTAGGGTTAGGGTTAGGGTTAGGGTTAGGGTTAGGGTTAGGGTTAGGGGTTAGGGTTAGGGTTAGGGTTAGGGTTAGGGTTTAGGGTTAGGGTTAGGGTTAGGGTTAGGGTTAGGGTTAGGGTTAGGGTTAGGGTTAGGGTTAGGGTTAGGGTTAGGGTTAGGGTT